>NC_079339.1:1129754-1487879 GCF_029582105.1 Oenanthe melanoleuca
GTAAATAACTTGCCTTCAGAGCCAGGAAAAACAGCCCAAGTGAAAGGCAGTGTCACCTGCACCCTCCCAGTAACACCCTTCATAATCCTCAGGCTGTTGTCACCACACTGAAATGTTTCTTGCATTTGCTGTCATCAAGCTATTAAAATGTGACAAGTGAAGATGATGGCTTCATCCTGAGGGATGATTATAACCTTTAAATCATGAAATCTTTGTACAGGTCATCCTTCCCTTCATTCCTCTTCCCACCTATGCCACGTTGGCTGGCTCCTGTGTTAAGATCACCTTGTTATTTCTAGAAACCCAGGTGGGAGAGTTTAGAGCAGGTAATTATTAGTGTGTGGTGTTGCTGCCTGGGGCTTTAGAGCAGAGCAGGGAGTTCAGCTGTGCCTCAAGTGATGCTGAAAGAATGAATCTTGAAACTGAGGGTGCCAGCTGCCTGCCAGGGTGTCTCCTGCTCCATTCCTGGGGTGTTGAGAGCTGGTGGCTGCTGCATCTCCTCAGTCACCCTTCTAGAAACTGTTGCTGGTCCCTTTTAGCAGCAGAGCTTTCACAGGATCCCTTAAAAGTCAGGCATAGATGGACACAGAATGCAGGTAGAAGATGGGAGGAAACATTTCAGCCTTATTGCAGAAATTAAAGCTTGGGACTTGTCTAAAGCCTTCTGCCCTGCTGCCTTATGATAGCAAGCAATAAGGAATGGGAAAGTGGTTAAAAAAGTGTCTGATTTAATAAAACTGGGTTAAATAAAACTTGCAGAGATTGTTGGTGGTATTTGCACCTACCTGGCTGAAAGAAGAGTGGAAAAGGAAACTTAAAAAGGAAGGTAGGTGATGAATCACTGCTCTTAAAGTTTCTTTACTGTGGGAATTGTAACTTAGAGATTGTGTTTGGGAAGTAAACACTTTACTAACTTATTGCAAACACTGATTTTTGCTCCTGCAGGAATTGGTTTTAGACAACTGTAAAATTGCTGCAGGATGATGTCTCAGGCTGCTGAATCCTGTTCTGCCAAAATGAACTATCTGAGGGAAGATAAAAGGTACAAAGACTGTAGGTGAAATTTGATTGTATGGCAGGTTCTGAACAGCAGGCTGCTGCCCACTGTCTGGGATGTCTTTGGGCTAAAATGATTTGAATACACTTGATGTGGATTGGGAGGCTCTGCTTGGATTTAACTGCACTCACCTTTTGAGCTGTGTGTGTTACTGAGCTTACAAGAAAAGCAATATTCAGTGTTCTGAAGCAGTGACATGCAATTACCCTTGGTATGCACTCAGACTGTAACATTATCAGAGCAGATTTTCTGACACTGCTGTCCTCTCTCTTCTTTTTCTTTGGAGAGGAATGACTGAAGATTGGTTGGGAACTGAGAACCAGAGGCCAGGTCACTCTTACCTGGTAATTACCTTCTTAAGCAGAGTCTTGCCTCAGGGGCCTGTTAGTAAGTGGTGCCTGGTACCAATGGTGTGCTTTAAAAGCACTTGAGTAAATAATCTGTACAGGCACTATTTTCCAAACTCACTGAAGTTTAACACTTTGCAGACTACATGCTATATTGTGATATTTAGCCAGGCTAAACTGTATTAAAATTAAACATTTTCTAACTCATTATTAAATAGCAGATTAAAATGTTAGTGCCAACTTCCAAATAAAAACCATCCCCTCTAAATGACATGGTTTTGTCTTTTTTGGGTGCAAGTTCTACAAGCATACATGACACACACACACATATATATGCACAAAAATGTATGAGTGGCTTTCCAATCTTTGTAGCAAAAGCTTAAATGCTTGCAGTGCCAGGTGGAGAGGATTTGCACTGCTCCAAGGAGCTGGAAGGTTTATCATCTCCATTTCACCCTTACAGGTGTATTAAGTGCACTTTGGAGCCTTACAGTCCTGAGCTTGTTTAGTTACACACAGCATGTGTTGTCACTAAGTTCTGCTCCAGGACTACTGAGTTGTGAATAGACAGGATTAATAAAAAGTGTAAAAAATTAAAAACTATGCCATAAGAGCTATTTTTGTGGCTGCATTAAGGGGTGTGGGCTGAAGTTTGTTTCCTGTTGGGGGTTGAAAGCTTGACAATTGGGAAATGAACTTGCTCAGTCCCAGAGCTTAAAAGTGCTCTTTGCACATAACAAGAAGTGGAGAGGTGAAAGCAGAGGAGTAGTTCAGCTGCACTGCATGGAAGGCACTTTGCTCCTGCCAGTTCATGAAAACAACCTTATAGCTGCACACATTTGAGAGGGTAAAAAAAAAAAAAAAAAAAAAAAAGCCTTTTAGTTGTCCTTTTCCTGCAGCCCTGCAGGAGCTGTGTTCTAGAGTTAATGTTTAAAGCCAGCTGGAATGCAGAGCTAAGCAGAGGTGGAGGGAATGTGCTGGTGCCCTGCTAACAGCAGTATTGCAGATGCTGGTGCTCTGCTGTGCTCTTTGGAGTGACAGCTCATTGAGCAGGGAGGATGAGCCAAAAGAGGTTTCCCCATGGGGCTGTGAAATGTTTTTGTTTTGTTTTTGTTTCCCCTTGGGGCTGTTGTTGCAGGCAGACCTTGGGGTGAGCAGAGAGTGCTCCTGAAAGCTGAGCTGTGCCCTCAGACAGGAGCAGAAGGTTTGGAACTTTCTATGCTGACCCCCAAGAAAACTCTGCTTTTAACCTGAGGCCATGGAGAAGGCTTCCAGAATTGACTGATAGAATCACTGGTGTGTAGTTTGAATAGAAGTGTGTAATATCACATGGTGAAAAATTCAGAATTTAAGGTCTTAGGATATAGAAAGCAAGATGGAGGGTTTGGGGCAGAGGTTTCTTCCTTCTTCACCTTCTTCTTCATGGGTCTGGGTGACACTTCTGTAATTGGATAGAAAATTCTGCATTGTGGGCCATGGGTGTTTACTTATTGAGTTAAAAGTAAAAATAATTAGGTGTTAGTTCTTAATTGCACAGATTGACCCTTAAAGGGCCTTGCAGAGAGAGAGTCTCCATCTTTAGCTTGTTAGCTAAAAGTGCTGTGGCACTCATTGTAATATGGATAAGAATTAATAAACATTTGAGTCCCAACATGAGATTCCCTCCCGTGTGCTTCAATCCTGACCGTGGCAGAGGAAAAAGAAGATTTAAAATGTACTCTGGTGTCTCTCATGGGGGCTGGGTGTCCTGGCAGAGCTCTGCTCCCCTGTCCCACACCTGCTTGTCTCTCCTGTGGCTTTGCAGGGATGAGAGGGAATGTGGGAATTCCTGGAGGCAGCTCCAAGGTGCTCAGGTTCCTGCAGAGACCCCAGAGCTGTTCTGGGGTCTCTCAGGGTTTCCATGGCAAGCTCTGAAGCCTGGCTGGGTGGAATTTGCTGGTTTGGAATTTCCTGATCTGCTGCCTGGAGAATAACCAGGAATAACCTGTTTGATTATTCCAGACCCAGGAGTGTGAAGGAAGGAGCAAAGTGGAAACAGATGTTGTACCAAGGAGAATTGGAATGACCAGTTCAAGGCCAGGCTGGGTGGGTTTTTGGGCAAACTGGTGCAGTGGGAGCTGGCCCTGCCCATGGAGGGATCATCCCTAAGGTCCCTCCCAGCCCAAACCATTCTGTGCTTCTTGTGCACTATTACATTCCACATCTGGTTGGTTAAGAGAAGTGTTCTGATTAAAGAGAAGCCTCCTGAAAGGAAAAAAAAGAGTCCAAACAGGCAAACCACCCACCCCAGGTGCCATTGGAGGTTGGCCAATTAAAGCTACACAGCAGCAGATGATTCAATTTCAGCTTTAATTCTAAAAGCAGCACTTTTTGCTTCAAGAATCATGAGCTCTCTCTAGGAGAGGACTTTGCATGAGTGAGGTCTGCAGTGCTTGCTGGCATGTTGGGGTGCCCACAGCAATCAAATTATGGCAAAATGGGGCTTCCTCTGGCCTCATTTGCTTGGCCAAAAAGTCAGGATCATTAAGCCTCAGCTGGGCTTCTGCTAATTCCTCTATAGCTCCTCAGCTGGAGTTGTACATACTGAATGTTTTGAGTGTCCAGATGGTCAAAAAAATGTAAAATAAGTAACAGAAGAGTGGCATCTCAGAGGTTCTGAATTGACTTGTTTTCCTTTTTTTTAATTATTTCAGCCTTTCTGCTGTTCTAACCTTTGCAGTGGCCACTCATGCTACACTAATTTATATGAAATTCTGGTTTTGTTTATTCAATTAATAATAAAATCTTGTACCAGGGATTTCAGAGTGAGGAGTGAATGAGTATAACTAAAAAAAAATAAAATTTCAGGTTTAAGAAGTTTTAAACCAAAGTGCATCCAATTTCTTTAGTTGAGGTTTTCCCGCTTTTATCAACTCCAGGCAGGTGTGTCAGTTTTATATTTAACTCAATCTGGGCAGGAGAACCTTGTCTGGACACAGCTGGCAGGTGACCAGAGCTGTGGCAGCCCAGGAAATCAGGCTGTGGCTGGAATCTTGTGCTCAGTGCTGGATCCTGGCCCTGGCAGAGGCTTTGGGGCACAGCAGCTGGGGCTGGGCTCTGCTCTGTGACAAGTGACTCACGCTGAGCACACCTGCTGAGGAGCCACTCCTTTCCTGCCTGTGACAATGACAAGGCTGGAGACTGCTGGAATTATTAACTCCTCACAGCCCCAACCCCAGCATCCTTCCTGCAGCCTGACAGAGCCTCTGAAGCTGCAGGAACTATATTTTTGGTTTTGCTTTCCTGCTGCCTGGGAGCAGTTCAGGTTGCCAAAGACTCTGCTAAGGCAACAGAGAACCTCTGACATTGCAGGTAGAAATACTGGGGGGTGGTTTATTTATTTGTTTGGGGATTTTTTTTTTTTTTCTGGTTACTCTGGAAGTAAGGATGTGCCTTACTGAAGTTTGCTTTGCTGTTTTTTCATCCTACCCCATTTCCACTCCTCCACCTGCCCACACACAAACCAACTCAAGCTTTCTGTGCTGAAGCTTTTTTTTATTTGTTTGCATGAAAAGATAGCAAAAACTACAGCTTACCCCTGACCCTTGCTCTAGAGAAAGCAGAGTTCCTAAACCATGAATTAGTGATGGAACCACATGCATATTACATTAGAGCAAGGAGCAGAAAGTGGTGTGTGCTAGCTCAATATAAGCCAGCACAGAGTGGCACAAACCCACAGCATTCTGCAGCATTTGTGATCTGCAGCTCCCAGGGCTTGACATGGCACTTTCCTGCATGAAAAGCTTGCATTGTGCACAAAGTTGTGAAAGAAGCTGCTATGCTGTGTGTTTCAGCTGGTTTTTTCTGCAGGGAGTTGGTATTTGCTGTCTACTTTGTTGTGTGGCTGGGTTTTTTGGCTCTTTTATTTTGTTCAGGACTGGCCTAAACTCTTGCACCATCAGCACAGTGCTGCTCACAACCTGAGCAGGCACAGGATTTGCAGGTGGTTTTGTTCTGTCTCTGTTTACATCACATTCAGAGCAAAGCTTGTCCAGTTTGAATTGTGCCTGCCTTGGTTGAATTTGTATCTTTGAGCCAGGAATAAATGTGGTGGAGTAAATAACCAATCTCCTTGTGCTGCTGCCAGAAATTAATGTCCTCTGTTGGAACCCTGAAGCCTGAGAGTTTTGAGCTTTCTGTGCTGTCAGGCACTGACCCCCAAGAGAACACTGCTTTTGACCTGAGGCTTCCAAAACTGAGTGATGGAGTTGGGATCACTGCTGTGTGATTGAATAGAAATGTGTAATATCACATGGTGAAGGGTTTGGAATTTGGGGTTTTAGAATACAGTAATAGATATGGGGCAAGATGGAGGTTCTGGGGCAGTAACTTTTTCTTCCTTCTTGTTCCTTCTTAGTTTTAGGTGGTAATTTTTGGTTGGATAGAAAATCCCACAGTGCAGGTCACAAGTGTTTGGTCATTGGGTCAAAAATATAAATAATATAGATGTTAGCTTTTAATTGGACTTTAACCTTGTAATGAGCAAGATCCAGCTCCATTTTGCTGCTTTTAGCTTGTTAGCTAGAAGTGCTGTAGAACTCACTGTACAATAGATAAGAATTAATAAACAACTGAGTCCAAACATGAAAATCCATCTCACAATCCTGACTCTGAGTCAAGAGACTCCACCAGTTCAGTTTTCCACCCACTGCAGTTTCACACCACCCTGGAATTCCTTTAAAGTGGCCCTGGATCCTTTAAATCCATTTTCTTAAGCTTTTAAGCCTCCCCTGTGATTGTTTTGTTGCAATGTGCTGCCCTGCCAGCTTTGCCAAATATTGCTGAAATTTATCCCTTCCAAGGCAGGAAGGTGTGTGGTGGGGTGGCTGTACATCCATGACTCTGCTTCACTGCATGACACACAAAGGGATTTTAAGGTTTGGGTTTTTTTTTTGTAGCTCCACTCTATCTTTTCCAGCTTTGACTCTTTTTGCCTCTTCACAATTATTTTTTCGAGGGTTTCAGTCCTGCTTGCACATTCAAAGCACTGAATATTTTGAAATTCTCATTTCCTCCTCCTTATTTATAGCTACACCAACCCTTGCAGAGACAGGGAATCCCCTTGATTTCAAGACAAAAGTTTTCTACTTCCCCTGGCTCATCCTGCTGTGGTTTTTACTGTAGCACAACTGAAGTTTTTAGTTTGACCCAAACTGCTGTTTTACTTTAGTTTTACTAAAATTTCCTGTCTGCTCCCTGAAGGAAAGCACCAGAGTTTCACTGCTGGTAATACCTGAGCCACGAGTCTCCTGTGGCAGCAGCTGCTGCAGGTGATAAAAGCTGCTTGTGAGCAGGAGTCTGGCCATGAAAGAGAAAAAAAAAAATAGGAATATAAATGCAGCTGGAGGATTCTGAGCTATCCACAGCCTAAGCCCAGGTGACTTTGTGTCAATGCATGCACTGGTGCATGCAAATTCCTGCCTCTTGTACCCTCAACACCAAGAATGACCAAAAAAAATGGGCAAAACCAGAGAAAAACCCTGCAGCACCCTGGTTGAGTGTCACTGATGTTCACCATGTGCTTCCTCATTATGGGTACAGAACTTTGCAGATGCCTCAGTTTTCCTTCAGCTTTCTCTGCAAACAGGCTGAAATTAATTTCTACAGATTGTGAACCAAACCTTTTCATATGGCTTGAAACATCTCACTGTTTGAATGAGTTTTGTCTTGCTGTACAGAGGGAAAACGATTCATGTTGATTTTTACAGCTGCTGGCATGGCTGTTAATAATCCAAATAATGGGATGTTGGCAGAGCTGGTGGAGTTCTGCCATCTGATGGCAGAGCTGGAACAGAACAGAAATAACAGAAATAACAGAACAGAAAGGACAGAACAGAGCAGTGCTCCTGCCTTTTCCAGGGCAGGTTACTGTGGCTGTATCCCTCAATATCCCACTATCAGGATAAATGTCAGTGCAGGGGATCCTGCTACTGCCTGTGTTTTAATTGAAAATGAAGGGAATAAGGGAATACCCCACCCTTGTTCATTTATCCCACCTATCTCTCTGGAACAGCTCTTTGTGCTTTGCTGGTGCTTCCCACACTCTCACATTGCTCTGGGAACAGAAGACAAAGTCCTGATTTTAACTTTTTTTACACTTCCCTCCCTCTGTCTCCTTTGTTCTGTGTCTCCATTTCCATGTTTAAAAGTGGGAACTGTATCTTGAAGTCTTTTACAAACCCAAACCCACTGCTTAGATTTCAGCCTGGAAATACCCCAGGTTTAAAGAGTTTTAAATCCACCTTTCTACAGTTTTGGCACAACATAAATAGCTTTATGAGCAGGCTACTCCTTCACTGTTTCTCCTCCTTTCTGGCTTGGTCTCCCAGCAGCTGAGCCTGCTCTTGATTGTGTTTGATTGCAGGTGCTGAAAATAATGATTTAGCCATGGAGACCAAGCCTGGAAGAGAGCAAACAGACCCTGGGCCAGGTTCCTGTAGCAGGGGAAGCTGGTCTCACTTGGCTGATCAACAGCAAACCCATGGATCACTCCTGGAATTCCTTCTCCTGGACTTTCAGGCTGGTTTGGCAGGTCATTCATCTCTTCCTACTCCTCGGATTCAGCTCCATCTCCCAGCAAAGCAGAGGGAGCCACAGTGAAAAATGCTGTGCAGGGATACCTGGAGTCACCTGGAGCTCTCCCCTTTCACCTCCTGCTCTGGATGGGAAGTGCAGGCACCACTGCACAGCCAGGATGATGTAATATATTTTAAGTATGTTGCTGAAAAAATCTGCAAGGATTCACCTCACTGCTGCCTGCCTGAGATGCTGTGTTTATGTATTTTGAGCATACTCTATAAGCACTGTAAATATTCTGTAATACTGAAAATCTTTACCCATGTTAAAAGCAGGCATTGAAATGTATTCACTGTGCTCTCCAAAAAAATCAGGTGATGTACTGGATTTTTTATTTTTTTTATTTATATTTACCTTGAGGAGCTGACACTGTGCTATTTAAGAATTTGCATTTCACAAAACAATTGCAATTCCCAAGGGGAATAAGCTGGGAGTTAAGTGACCAACTTGCTTCTGACTGTTGCTGATTTGTTTAATCCATATACCAGATCTTAGCTGAAAATCATTAGTATTGATCTGCCCTTACACAGCATTTTGAGATATTCAGGTCAAATACTTAAGCTAAGCACAATTTTGTTCCCTCTCTCTTCCTTCATTTGTCCTTTCCCAATTAATCAGTTTAAGGCTGGACTCCATCCAAGGGAAGTTTTGGCTGATATCTCAGTGCATTGTGCTTTCCAGAGCCTGCAGTATTTCTGCATTTATTGACATTGTTCACCTTGTTTGGTTTTGGTCTTGTCTGCTTTGAAAGGTAAAATCTTTGTCTGGGAAAAGACTCAGCCACAAAAGGAAAATTGCTCATCACAGATGTAAGTGACTGAGCCTGTATCTGTAATTCTCATACATTGGAAAATGGAAAAATGCAGCTGCAGTGCAAAATGGGAAAAGGCCAGCAGGTGCTGCTTCTTTTAATTCTTGGTTACCAGTTACTTTTGGCTTGTACATCAACTATTGAGCACTGCAGGATGAAAAAGTGCATTTTGTATGAAAATTCAGCTCTTTTTTTTTTTTGTGCAGGAGACTCCAGCAGATCTTGATGCATATCCAAAATACTGAATTTAAGAACAAAATGTTCTGGGAAATGGTGTTTTGGGGGGTTTCTGTGGGTTCTTATTGCCTCAAGTGCTCCTTTGGACATCCTTACCATTGTGCACTTTGTTCTGTGCCCTGATGGGCCAGCTGGAGAATTTTGGAGGGTGTAGAGAGCTGGAGTGAAAGCATTACCAAAAGCCAAACTTTCATTTTTGCTGCTCCCTCTGAGTCCTTGCCTGAGTTAATAAAACACAACTCAGTGTCTCTCTGAGGCAAAAACCCTCAGCCCTTTCAGTTTTGGGGTGGGCTGTGGGGGGAACACAGTGAGGGAGCCTGGAGAGGCTGGACAGAGTTAAAGGAATAAAGAGGGATTTATTAAAAACCTTCAAAGGATTCACCTGGGGCAGTGCAAGAGCCTGGCTGTGGCTACACCCAAGATGGATCCTGAGTCACGAGTTTCACACTTTTATAAGTTTTGTTCCATTTGCACATTGGGGTTAATTGTCTAATTCCAGCTCCAGGTTCTGCAGGTCAGGAGTGGTGCTGGTCAGGAATGCTCCTGGTCAGGAATGATGCTGGCAGAGCTGCTAGTTTAGGATCAAGAGCTGCTCCCCAGCTGTGGGGTGTGTGCCTCTGCACTGAGGATAAAGGGAACAGCCTCAGAAAACAAAAAAAAAACAGCCAAAGAGAAGAACACAGAATTAGAGGAGAAGAAATCCTCCCCTTCTGTTGTGCCCCCCCAGGTAAGGTGCAGCTTGGACAGAATGTGCCCCTCTGTGCTTTTTCTCTCTGACCTCTTTGGTGCTGCAGAAAGTGATGCCCTTCTGTGAGAAATTGAAAAGAGAGATTGTTTATTCTTGGTTTTGTGAAATCCTGTTGTGGTGGATGAGTGCAGAGCTCTGCTGGACTGGTCTGGGGGTCTGGAGGGTTTGTTTTGTCCCTGCAAAATACAAATGAATCCCTGAAGGAAAGCAGCTTTCAAAAGTTTTTGCTTAGAGCTGGAATCATGTTGGTGATACAGGTTTCAGAAGTTGCAGAAATGGAGATTTCCTCAGGACTAGCAGGGAAATTGCACCCCTAATAAATTCTGTATTTATAACAGAAAAAAACAACTGCAACTCAAAGTTTCTAGGACAGGGTTTATATTCAGTTCTCATAAAATTGCATATTTAGAATAAAAGCTGGGGTTTGTTATCCTTTGACTGGCAGGGGAAAGAATGAAAAGCTAGAATGGAATAAACACATAAATGACTGTTGGGGTGGTCACTGATGGTGGATTGGGGAGGATTGTTATTGGGAAACACTGTGCAGGATGCCAACAACTTTATAAACTTGTGTGGGTTTCTCAGGTTAGTAATACTGGCTAAATATAAAGTGTGCATTAAATAGAAAGTGTTGCCTCCTCAAAAGCTGCAGAAATTGTTGAATTTCTGTGAATAGCAACTTATATTCTCCTCATGTGATTTCCATGTGTGGATCTGCCTGGGTAAGTGTTGCTAGCAAGGCATGCCATGGTAAATTCATTTTGCCTCCAAAAAAAAAATAGTTTCAGGGAGGATTTCAGAATTTTCCAGCAAAGACTTCAGTGATGGTGTGTAGGAGAACCATGCTCTATTAAATTTGGGAAGCTCATTCGTGGAGGTGAGTGCTTTGTGGCTGGATTAATGAGTAACTTCTCCTTCAAGGAGCTGCTGCTGCCCTGCAGTGCAGGGCTTGGGGCTGGATTTCCCTCTCTGTGTCACAAACTCTGTGGTTTTTTCACTCAGCCCCAGGATGTGCCTTTCCCCACAGCTGCTGCTGCTGGGGCTGCTCTGTGCCACAGAGCTCTGTGCTGTGCCTGCTGCTCTGCAGAAAGGTAGGAGGCAAATTTCACTTCTTTTTCAGCAGTTTGAGGTCCTGCTGGTTCTGCTCTGAGGCAGTGATGAGCTTGGGAGGCAGTGCTGAAATCACCCTCTAAGTTCTCTACGTGGAAGTTTTCTTTCTATGAGTAATTCTCATGAATTTTGCCTGATTCCTTGATGATTCAGAGCAAATTATGTTAAGCATGATTTATGATGAAATAAATAAAATGGAATACTTTCAAATTTGCAGCAAGGTCATAATACCCATGGGGTATAAACAGAACACAGCAGATCCTCCCTTCTGTTGTCTTATATCTTAAAATCCAGAGTATTCCTTTTTTGGCACAATTAATGATAGAAATTGTTGCTGCTTCATTCATGAAGATTTATTAATGTATAGAAAACAAGAATGGAAACCAGCAGCCTGCAAAGCAGTCAGGAATCTCTTGGGACTAAAAACTGCAAAGCATAGGGACTTTTAGAGTTTGTCAAAACACAGATAAGAAAAGTTTGGTATTATATTAATAAAAAAATTTAAGTTATCACTTTAAAACTAATCTTGCATAGGAGGATAGAATTATTCAATGCTGAAAGAAAAAAAAAGTAAATTCTTATTTTGTGAATCCAGTCTATTTATTTATTTATTCAATTTGCCAAATTCTTTCTGGTAAAATAGAAATAATTTTTTTTTTTTTTAAATTGTCTCTGCTTCCTCTTTCCCCTGTCCTTGTTTCTTTGCACAAAGGGAAAAAGGTGTGTGGAGTGATAGTTAGGGAAGAATGAGAAAAGATCAGATAAATTATGTGTCAGCATAATTGTGTCACTGCAACCAGCCATGCTAATCCTGAGGTGACAGCAAACCCTTTGTAGATGTTGGATTCACTTGGTGGGTTGGAGAATTCCACATTTCCCAGACAATTTGTACAAGAGCTGGTGCTCCATCCTTTGAATGCATCCTCCTATCTGCCAGAACAACAAAAAAATGGTCCAGGATTATGGATGCTACATTTTTCACAATGGAGAGCTGAACAGAATTTGTAGTAAAATCTATTAGAGGTCTGTTTTCAATGAGTTTTCATTGGAAGTGTTCAACTTTAAGGAAAAAAAAAAAAAAGATAAAATTGTGACCACTGTTGGGTTTGGGAAGTGCACTACAAAGAATTCCTCTTTTACAATTTGCTGCTTGGCAGAACTGGTTGCTTTGCTTCTGTCTTCCTTAAAATACAACCAAAATGAATAATTATCACTGCAGACAATTGTTTCTATAAATATCCTCCTTTAGAAACACATGAAGATTATCAGCTTCACTCAGCCAAGGTAGATGATGAAAACAGTGAGTTAAGAAGTAAATTTGGCATAGTTATAGATGTTCTGGAGAAATCCAGCCACTGTTGGTCTATTGTGCATTTTGACTCTGTTTCTCAAAAGTATTTTCAGTACTAATGCTGGGTGTAAAGAGATTTCTGAGACTGATAATGAAACAGTGATTTAGTTCCAAAATAATCCTAAAACTTGCTCAAAAGAGAATATCTGCACATGTTTTTCTTAGCCCAGTTTAGCTTTAGGCTGGGCAGTTTGTATCAGGAATTACAAGATCTCTTTCCTGATATGTCAGAGAGACTGAGTTTTGGACAAGGCTATTCCTTCCAATTCTATGTTACCAAAACAGAATTAAAACTTGAATCCAGCCTGAATCCTTCCTTTTTTTTCCCCCCTCAGATCCTAAGTGTGGGCAGAAAGTGCAAGAGACCAGCCTGGGGAGTTATTTTGCCCTTTTCTCTCGGATTGTTGGGGGACACCAGGTGAAGCAAGGCTCACATCCATGGCAGGTTTGTAGGAGAAAATGTGGATTTACCTCCAGAATAAAGCCTTGGAGAAGCAAAGGCTTTGGGGTGGCCTCATTTCAGCCTCCCAGCACCTGAAGGGAGCCTACAAAGAGTTGGAGAGGAATTTTTTACCAGAGCATGGAGGACAGGAGCAGAGGGAATGGCTTCAAGCTGAAAGAGAATAGGTTTAGACTGGATATTAGGAAAAAATTCTTTACTGTGAGGGTGGTGAGACACAGGCTGCCCATCCCTGAAGTGTCCAAGGCCAGGTTGGATGGGGCTCTGAGAAAATTGGTCCACTGGAAGGGAGAGAGGATTGGATTTTAGCTGCCCTCCAACCCAAGCTGTTGCATGATAACATTGGTTTTTTTTGGTTTTTTTTTTTTTTTTTTCTTAAGGAAAGCAATGAAACAGGTGGAGAGGAATCAGAACCCCTCCTGCTTCTTGATAAACCTTTGTTTATGATTTTTGTTTTGTTTATCACTCTTTCTGGAAGGGTATGTGTAGGTGAGTCTGTAAATGGGTGAAATGCTCAGAAATAGGGCACAGGACACCACCCCAAGCCCCTGGCTACTGCCAGGCAGCCTTGATTTGCAGAGCTCCCAAAATTCTCAACCAGCCACTCACCTTCACCTTGAGCACTCTGTATTTATTACAAGTTACAACAAATGTGTTGCTTTTCTCCAGGCCCCAAGGCACAGCTGAGGGGACAACAGCAAGGTTTGGGATCTCCTAGGGATTCTGAGAATGCCATGGCAGTGTGTGTGCTGGTGTAATGGAGTGGTGGTTTTTGCAGCACTTAATTAGTGGTTTGTCTGAAGATTCTTCTGTTTTCACTGAGAGACAGGATTAAATGACACAGAGGAAATTAATTTCTTCATGTTTGGGCTTGGTTGTTTATTAAATCTTATCTAAAGTACAGACAGTTCTGCAACACTTCTAGCTACCAGCTAAAAGTGAGCAAAATGGAGAGAAATCCAGCTAACCATGAGGTTTGTTAAAGCTAACCAGTCTAACAGAGAATTAACACCTATATTATTTATACTTTGGACCCAATAACCAAATTTCTTTTAGTGACTTTTAGTGCAGCACTAACTATCCAACCAGAAACTGCTACCTGACAGCATGAAGAAGGAAGATGAAAACTTAAAGAAGACAACACCCAAAATCCTCCATCTTGTCCCATATTCATTACTGTATTATAAAAACCTCGAATTTAAAACCCTTCACCATGTGAACTCACACACTTCTATTTAACCACACACCCGTGATTCCAACTCCATCACTCAAATTTGGAAATCTTCTCCAAAGCCTCAGGTCAAAAGCAGGGGGTCAGTGCCAGAAAGCACAGAAAGCTCAAAAACCCCAGATTTCTGGGATCCAGCATTCTGGGATTGCAGCAGTGTGACTCCCCAGAGTACCTGGGTGTGCTCTCCCTGTTCCTCCCCAAATGCAGCCAGAGCAGACACAAAGATTTTTTCTTTATTGGGAGTGTCTTCTTTAAATGCTGCAGGTTTCCCTGAAGAGAAGGCAAAAGCATTTCTGTGGAGGCACCATTGTTTCTGCTCAGTGGGTGGTCACAGCAGCTCACTGCACCCTGGACAGGTATGGATGGGAAATTTCAGGAGCAGGCTGCAGGTGCAGGGAAACATGGATTGGAAATGTGAGTGTGTGCTGTAGCATCTCTTTGTGGTAGCATCTCTTGCTTACAGGTGCTACCCTTTTATTTCTAATCATTATTTTCCATGCTTTAACTGAAAGGGAGAAAAACCCCTTTGAACACCTCAAAAAAATTAATAAATGAAGATACAGAGATTGACAAAGACTGATTTTGGAAGTCTATGTAAAAAATTAATTTGAAGCAGAATAAAAAGTTTATACTCATTGCTTTTTGTTCCCTTGCTGCACACCTGGTCTGGTACCAGGAGCCCTAAAGCAGGATTCACTGTGGTTTTATATTTTTTTAAAACAAACTCAGGATCCTAGAGAGATGCTTTTATTTATTCTGTACTTCTGTACCAAATCTTGCCTCCTCCTTCAAAAAGCAATGTGGCTAAACATTTTTAAACACAGCAAGAGGACTGGTTCCTTAGTGGGCCACCAAACCATGGTCAGGTGTGTAGCAAAAGGATTTTTCTTCTCAGTTCTTTTCATCTCCCAATTCCTACTACAGGGCTTACTCAGCTTGTGTTGACTGTACATTCTAAGTGCTCTAAAATCTGAAGATGAAAGGTATTGGGCATCAGAAAGAAGAGTTTCTCTGTTTAAAAAAATCTCCATTTTCCCCTTTCACGTTGAAGATTGCGTAGCTGATTAATTTAGTTTATTAAACGAATTAATTTAATTTTTCTGTTCCACAGGAATCTACTGCAACACTTGCATGTCACTGCAGGAGAGCACGACTTGGGGCTCAGGGAGAGCAGTGAGCAGACACTGCCTGTCAAATCTGTCATCCAGCACCCCAAGTTTGACCCCAGGACTCCAATGAACTATGACATTGCCCTGCTGAAGCTGGATGGCACCTTCAACTTCAGTAAGGCCAGAGTTAGCTCTGATCTTTTTCTCTATGAAGAAAAAGTCATTGCTCTTTGCATGCAGAAGATAAGTTGTCAATATGAGATTAATTTTACAGATTAGACAAAAATAACAACATTTTCCTTTTTTTTTTGTTAAAAACCCTCCAGCACTTCTAAAGGAAGCTTTTAGGAATTGTTCTTTCAAACACTTACCCATAAAATCCATGTCCCTGTGTGGCAGGTGCATCAGTTTTGCCAGCATGCCTTCCTCAGCCAGGTGAAAAGTTTGAAGCAGGATATATCTGCACTGCTTGTGGCTGGGGCCGTTTAAAGGAAAGTAAGCCGCTCACATTATTATTATTTTCTTTTCTGAAACTAAGACCTTGATTGCACAGACCAAAAGTAACCTTCAACTGGCCTTAAGAACTGCAATCTCAAAATAGGATTTTGATTCTTTGCCTACCTGTGAATGACTTCCAAATGGGTAATCACAAAATCCAGACCTGAAACATTTTGTAATTTTTTCAAGTTTAAATACAAAATCCTGTTTGCCAAAGCATGCTTGTAACCGTGATATGGCTTGGAGCAAGTTTCCAACAGATTTTTGTGGTGTATTAACAGTGTTTACCTTCCAGCTTTTCTTATGAGCACTGGTTTGTGTTTCAGATGGACTGCTCCCTCAGGTCTTGTATGAGGTCAGTCTCCCAATCCTAAGCAGCAGAGAGTGTTCAAGAGCACTGTCAACTTTGAAGAAACCCATCCCAGGTGACACCATAATGTGTGCTGGATTCCCAGATGGAGGAAGAGATGCCTGCCAGGTCAGCTGAACTCACTGGGACTGTTTCTCAGCAGCTCTGAGCCAAAGTAAACAAATTCACTCTAAACTGGGAGGTTTGGGTGTAGGGATTCTTTCCAAAGTTCCTGACGGGGCAGTGCCCTTAATGATATGATTCCATATTAATTATTGTATGGGTTGTGGGACAGGTTCCTGAGAGCCATTTTGCAATGTACCCCAGTGCAATAATGCTTAGGGCTTCCTAACTTCACAGCACTTGATAAATTAATTACTGTTGGAAAGATCCTGAGGATGCAAGTAGAAAGAATTGGATTACAGGAAGGAGAGGAAGTGGGATAAAGGTTAAGTGATTGTTCCTCACTCCTTTTTTACGTGCTCAAACACATCAGAGATGCACCCACAAGAGAATTAATTAATCTGTCTCTCCCCTTCTTGCTGATGCTGACTAAACACCCCAAAAACTGTGTGTCTTCACAGCTCTTTCAAAAACAACTGTCCCCTGTGTTGCAGGTTTTCAGTAAGGCACAAAAAACCTCAATAAACTCTTTAGGGCTTGCTCAGCTGTACAAGCTCTGGGGTTTTGTTTTTTCCAGGGAGACTCTGGAGGTCCCTTGTTGTGTCGAGGCAAGCAGGGGGCCTGGACCCTTGCTGGTGTCATCTCCTGGGGGATGGGATGTGCCCGTGGCTGGATGGGGAACAAGAAGAAGAAATATCCCAAAAGAGGATCCCCAGGAATATTCACAGACCTCAGCGTGGTGCTGCCCTGGGTTCAGGAGAACATGAGTGCTGGTAATTGAGCCTCCACAGTACCTCCACAGTAATGCATCCCTCACTTGTGACAAATGCTCTGTCTTGCAATGTTTTATTTCATTTTAGCTTTTTTCAGGATATAGCACTTTTATGATTTCCTGTCAAAGCACTGCAGCGTTTCACAATCCCTTGAAGTGTGTGGTGCTGACTGGCAGTTGTCAAAACCAAATTGATAGCATTGTAAATGTTTGCTTCTCTTCCACTTTGCCTCCTACTGGGACTCTTTTTTATTTATTTATTTGTTTTACAAATTATCCTTTCATGAAGCTAGCCAGTTAGCATGTTTATTGGATCTTTATTCTTTTTTTTATCTACCAGTTGAAAGCATCAGCATGTGCACTTCTCTGAAGTCACTTGTAATTTTTCTCAACTAAAACATGTTGGATGAAGACATCCAACAACATGGGGACAATGCTCTGAAGTGCTTTTGCTCACTGTCCCCAAAAGGGCACAAATTCCCTCTGTGTGCCTGTGAAATGTGCTTATGACCATTAGGCACCACTGCCACAGTCATGGAGCTGGAGATAAAAATGGCAGGGGTGAACTTTACTGAGAGTAATAAAAAAATTGGTATTTTCTTCTAGTTTGGGCTAATTTTGTTAAAGGGTTTTAGAGACTGTGTTAAAACTCACACAGGGAACTGAAAAACTGAGGGAGGGTCATTTAAGAAGTTTAGTCAATGAGAGGAAAAAATTGGGAGGGAAAAAAAATTTCTATTGGAAACCATCTTCAACTGGTGATTCGAAGAAGGAACCTCCATAATGTGTTAGAGAAAAATGAAAAGGGTTGAGCTTCTGAAAAAGTGTTGCTCAGACTGAGTAGTGGTCTGTCAAAACATGGTTCATTCTGGTACTGGCTACTCCAGAACTGTTTATTCCAACATCAGCATTGCCTGAACTTGCAGTTTTGTTTTGATTCCAAGCCCTAGTTTATTACACAGCACTGTGTTCACAGAAAAGCACTGGGATTTGCCTCAGTGCCAGCTGTACAAAATTGCCATTTCACATAGACAAAAGTAAATAGTGAATATGAAACTACAATGATTCATTCTTCTTTTTCCTCCCCCTTCCCTATCCCTCCTTTATTAGATCTGAAAGTGAAAAGCTCCACAGGTGAGTACATTACTTTTCCCAAGTGTCTTCTATTTGTGTTAGAGCATAAATAGTTGTTTATATAATTTATAAAGAAAAAAACCTTTTAAAAAACGTTTTTACTGGTTTTCCCAAGATGCTGCAGGGGAAATAATCTAATAAGTATTTGACTACTTAAATTTGTTTGTGTTTACATTGTTGTTGATAAATGTTGCTCTCACTGGGTTGCCTTGCAAGCAGAAGGAAGGGCAAGGGGAGATGATTTTTGTGGTGTTGTGTTTCTGCTGACACTTGGCTGAAGAGGAAAGCTTCTGCTTCTTCTGTTAAAGTAATTTTTACCAGCACATTGAACTGTTGCAAAAGTCTCCTGATGTAACACAACCAAGGGCATTATTACAGATGGGCTTTTGTTATGCTCTGGAGTATCCATTTTTCCTCACAGAAAATTATTTGTACTGAAATCTTCATGTAGCCAAGAGTTTCTTTAAGGTAAAAAACAAGCACTGCCATTTTTGCCAAAAAAAATGAGGGACCATTGGCAGGGGCTCATTCTTGCTCCCAGATGATGGGGTTTAAAGCTGATTTACCATAATTCCAAATAAAAGACAGAAGACACAGCACCAGTCTGTGCCAGCAGAAACAAAGTGCAGCTGAGCAATCCTGCCTCACAATATCCTCCAGATGTCTGAGATTTTTGGTGGAACAGCTGATTGCAGATGTGTCAAACCTAATTCCTTGCATCATGTTTTAACTCACAGCGTTTTGTAGTGTTCAGGATGGCAAAATCTGCAGCAGAGAAGGGGAATTACATTTTCCTGGAAGGCCTGGACAGTTCTATCAAAACCACCAGTAAGCAGAGAAAACACAGTCTTCCCCCAGAGAATATCCCCCATACAAGTGTAGGTTTTGGGGTGGTTTTGGTTGCATTTTTGTGAATGGGCACTGATTTCTTATTCCAGGCTGTGTATATGGAGTCTGTTTGTGCCAGAAGGGAATTACATATGGCTTCATTTCTCCCACTTTGATGTAGAGCCAGAAAAGTTCTGTGACTATGATTCTTTATCAGTCTATTCAAAAGATGACAGACTCGTGGGTGAGTTTTTATCCCCTTGTTCTTTGAAACAATCATTCAGGTTGGAAAAGACCTTTAAAATCTATAACCTGTCAGAGCACTCTTTAACAGTACCTGCACCCCATGAGGATGTGGTAGTTGATACATTGAGACAGAGGAGCTGAAATAAAAGAATAAGAGTGTGAGGTGAAGAGATTGGAAAATGCCTGGTAGGCAGCTGTATCACATTGACACCAGAAATTTCAATTTTAATAGTGTGAATCTATTTGGGCTAATGGATTAATAGGGAGAGGAGAGGGATGAATAGGAAATTTCCTTTTCATCCTAAAATTTGTATAGCTAAGTATCAAAAATGCAAGTTTTCTCAAGTAACTGAAGGCTTTACACTGTGATTATTTCTAATGTTGTTTTTCAGGGAAATTCTGTGGAGGAGATCTTCCATTACCTATTTTGATTGGCTCCAATAGCATGAGGCTGAAATTTGTTTCTGATGCTGAGGATTATGGAACCGGTTTCTCCATTACCTACAAAGCTCTTACATCAGATATTCTCCCTGGCAAGTTTAAGCCAAGTAATGTGCCTGCCTACACTCTTGGGTGGGGAGCAGGAGAAAATAAACCAGAAGAAGGTATTTCTGTGAGGATGATGCTTTCATGGGGGGCCTTGAGGGAGGCAGCTGAGGCTGAGAACTCGTCATGGAGAATTATTTTGGGTTTTGCTGTGCACAGCAGTTCACCACCCCTAAGGATGGGCCCAAGGGCCACTTGCTGAGTCTTAAAAAAACTCCTGATGTTCCTGCTCTGGCAGCATTTCCAGCTGGTTCTTTCCTTTCCCTTTTTGTCTGCCTGGATTTCCAGATGCTGGCTGCGAGTCCCTGGCTGTGCTTTTTGAAGAAGGAGTGCTGGAGAGTATGCACTACCCAGAGCACTACAGCAACCTGGCAGGCTGTCAGTGGATGATCTGTGCTCCAGAGGACCATGTAGTCAAGGTAGAACATGAATTCTTTTTGTGTCTACATGATGGGAATGGGCACCACTGAGCAAACAAGAATTATGCAGCTAAAGACAAATAAGATCAAGCTACACGAGCCTGAATCATTCTGCTGGATGCATTAAGAGGAATCACTATCCATCCCAAAAGATAGGCTTTGTTTTTAGGTTATGGTAAAATAGGATTTCCTGGGTTAAATTTTATCATGACAGACTCTTGTAGAAAATTTAGTATTTATGTATTACCTGTGAGAGGTCTGAATGTCACAGAAACTAAACCTTGCAGGAATCACTACAATCCTACAGACCCTATAGATCTTTGCATTTTTTTCCAAATTATTTTCACAGCAGGGTCCACTCTTTTATTTTTTGATTTAAAGCTTACATACCAGTCTTTTGAAGTAGAAGAGAGTGAAGATTGCTCCTATGATGCCGTGACTGTGTATGAAGATATGGGAAAAAAAGAGGAAATTGGTTTGACTTTTGATTTTTTTTTTTATTTTGGGGATGTTCTATTTCTTTTATGACTTTTACTAGCCCTATTGTCCAGTGTAAATAAAATTTACTTGTAGAGTCTCAGGTAATGTTATAGATACTAGTATCAGTACCTTGAAAAATGTTTGCAGGTATTGCTAATTCTTCTCAGCTTACAGAGGCAAAGCCACATTGAAGTGAACAATTTTTGAGTGTTTAAATTAAGTGTGAAATGCAGTTCTGAATTAATTCCAATGAAGAAAATGCTCAGCACAGTAATTTGGCTCTACAAGATCACACAGAAAGCACCCAAGACATCTCCTTTCCACAGCTCAGTTGTTCTTCACTCCAGAGCATTGTTCATGTAATTTTTGCCACTTATAGTGAATGAGAGGGAGGCTCATCCCAAAAAACTGTTTTCAGCACTTGCTTGAAGCTGGTGCTTAGATTAGGGAAAATCAGGTAGCTAGGGTGTTTGATTTGTGATGAAGGTTGTGGGTGCTGCAATAGAGTGTTGTGAAATGATGCCAGAGACTCCTTGTTCTGGTGAGGAAGCTGCTGAACGAGGACAGGCTGCCAGGAATAGATCAGCCCTTCAGCCTCAGCCTGCTTATCTCTTGGGCATGGTTACTTCTTACCTTCCTGTCTGAAAGCTGGAATAGAATGAATATTGTGCACCCACTGTTGAAAGAGAGAAGGATTAAAAAGTACCTGTTAATTTGTAGTGAGCCTTTGCTTTCTCATTTTTAGTCAAGTCTTGTGGATTTGCCCTGCCAGCCCCTGTTCTAAGCTCCTCTGCTATGATGCTGGTTGTCTTCCACTCTGATGAAACAGAGACCTTTGGAGGATTCAGAGCTACAGTCTCCTTTGTTCCTGTATCAGGTAACAGAAAACTGAATAGAAACTTGGGGAAATGCCTCCTTGGGGCAGCACAAAGGGCTCTTCAGTGAACTGGCTGTTCAGAACTATTTTGCTCTAGGAGATTCTCACATAAAAAATTGTTTCAGTGAAAAAAATAGATTGTGAACCTCTTCAGGCATTAAACAAAGGCCTGTGAATGGTGAGGACGAACAATGAATCTGGCCAAAACCTGAGAGCTGTGTTTGTGGTGCATTGTAAATGGCACTTCAATACCATAATAGCACAGATCACTGCAACAGAAATCTATTTCTTCTACAAAAAGAAATCAGGAAATAAAAGTTATTCTATAATACAAATATTACTCAAGACATCCTTCTAACACACTCACTACCCTCATTTCCTAGATTTAAATATTTTGAATTCAACTAAAGAAGAGTTTGAAAACATGAATGTTACTGAGGAAGAAATAAAGGTTACAACAGGTAAGACAACCTCAGTTATGTTTCCTTCATGGGAATAGAGAATACCTTTTGGACTATAAATTCTCAAAATACCTAACGGTTGCAGTTGGCCCAGACTTTTTAGTAAGATATTTTGAGGAAATAAAAATATGCACAGTGACATTTACATGCTTTGGCTTTAGCAGAACCTAATTTCTCTTGTTTCCTTCATCTTGCTAAGTCATGAACAGCAATTCAATAACATTTCAGCTTGTATGTCAGTTTATACCTCCTTCATTTGGTGAAAACAATTGCAAAGGCTAATTGAAAATAATAACTAGCATTTTTAGAGCTGCCCTTTTCCCCTCTAGTACTCTATGGAAAATGCTCATTGTAGATTTGAGGTTAAAACTTTTGAAGGTAATGGTAGCTTTCATCTTGGTGAAGCTCTGTTTTTGCTAAGAGCATCTCCTCCTGGTAGGTCTAAACATTTGGATCCTTTTTAATGAGGAAAATTGGAAGATTTAGCAAAAAAGGGGGAGGTGGAGTCTGAGAAGGTGTGGGGCTGCCCTTAACTGGAATGTTCTTAACCTCTAAAGACTTCTTGGACCATCAGTACTTTCTGTTTCAGAGGATGTTTGTGGAATGCCCTCCAATCAGCCCAGGTTCCTCCTCAGCAGGATAACTGGAGGTGAAGAAGCCGTGCCCTACTCGTGGCCTTGGCAGGCCAGTGTACAAATTGCAGAGGAGCACATCTGTGGAGGAGCAGTCCTTGCCCGAGAATGGGTTGTCACAGCTGCCCACTGCCTCCACTCCAGGTGAGTGCACTGGGAATGTGTGTCCCTGCAGCCTGCTGGCTCCAGCCAGGGTGGCACAGGGCTGCTTACACCTCTAACAGCCCACACTGCCTCTTCTGCTCCCTCATATGTGCTAGGAACATGGCAGCTTTTAAGAGTCACAGGTTTCAAGACTGCTGTTACATCAGCCTGACAATGAACTTTTTTTTTTCCTTAGGGAAGCATACAGAGACTTATGGATGGTGGTAACAGGACTACACGATCTTACAGAGCAAGAGTACAGACAGGTACTGTGTGTTCTGCTTAGCAATGAAATGCAAATCAATCTTGCAAAATCGTTTTCAATGTAAATGCAATTCCCAAGTTGTCCATGATGCAGCAATCCTGCATGCTGATCCTAATCTGCATTTACACAACAGCTTTTGTGTGACTGTCACCACAGAGCTGTGTCCCCACTGAGCTCTAAAGCTCAGAATCCTGGAGGATGTGGGAGTGAGAGCTGTATTGTCTCTGTACTCACTGGTGACTGCCACCAAGACAGAAAGAATTAGGGCACAAGTTGCCACTTTTTGTTTTATAAAATAAATAAATATTTTGATAATGATAAATGATAATGATAAATGTTGATAATGTTTGGATAAATGTTTTTCCAAGACTCTCTTCCTACCCTTGCTGGATGGAGTTTTCTGCATCCTGTTCCATGTCATGGATGCATAATCCTGATTTGTTAATACCAGAAATCTGGCAATTTCTGGAGCTGCTTTTAAATGTGTTCTCTTCCTAAGGCATCTTGGAAATTCATAAAACCAAAGTGACTTAAAGCCTAAGATTCCCAAGCCTTTCAGGAAATGTCTTTGCTTTCCTAGAAAAGGCCAGTCAAGCAGCATTTCATACACCCAAGTTTTAACGAGAGCACTCTGGACTGTGACATTGCCCTGCTGCAGCTGGCTGAGCCCTTGGAATTCAGCCCCTCCGTGCTCCCAGTGTGTCTCCCTGCCGAGCAGGAGGTGCTGCAGCCCTCCAGGACGTGTGTGGTCACAGGGTGGGGTGCACCTGAAGCAGGTAGGCAGTCTTTGCTGCTTGGGCATGTTGTGGCTGTGTTTTGAATACCACATTCTGTGCTGGAACAGTCCTTCTGTCTATACATTAGTTTTTGGAGAACAGACATGTTAAAAAGTTTTCACTTGTGGTGTAAGCTCAGCTAGACATGAAGGGACGTGGGTGGGAGGAGAGAAATCAGTTAATTTAGATTGAAAAGGATTTGAAAAAAAGAGGAGTAAAGATTCCTTCTGGAACCACTAATTCATGCCTCTACTGGATGATGTGTTTTAATTCAAGACAGAGAAAAGGGGAAAAAACTGCAGCAGCTGGAAGTCCCCATCCTGGCACCTGACATATGTCAGAGCTATTACATAAACCTTCCCAGTAAAGTGACCCAGGGGATGATCTGTGCAGGATTCCCTCTGGAGGAAGGCAAGGACTCATGCACAGTAAGTTACATCACCCTTGGGATATGGCCAGATGGGCTCTAGAAAGGGAAATGTAAAACCTCCAAAGCTGTTTTCTTGCAAACAGGCTGTGGTGATTTACAGTGAAAGACTCCTTAGCAGTCAAATTTTAATTTGCAAAAAGAGTTACTTCCCTTGAACAAAGGTTGTGTCTTCCTTTGTCTCTTAAAAATGAAAAACCCCAAGCACGTGAGCAGCTGGGACCTCTCCTTGCTGAACTGAGATTTTCAAACCAGCAGGAGTGATGTTGGCTCATCTTTGTCCTTGTGCAGGGTGATTCTGGAGGCCCATTGGTTTGTCCTGCAGAAGACAACTCGGGGTTTTACACCCTCCATGGAATTACTAGCTGGGGTTTGGGATGTGGAAGGAAGAACTACCCAGGAGTATACACCAGTGTTGGTTTTTTTGTTGACTGGATCAAGAAGAATATTAATAGTAGTGGTATGTATGAAAAAAAACCCAAACAATTAAATTCTTTTGCTATTGTCAGATGATTAATTTGTCCAGAGTGCAACTTTTATATTTGGATGTCCAGCACTCCCTGAGATCTTGGCTGTTTAAAATATCCCTACCTGAACTCCCAGAAAAGAAACAAACTTAAATCAGCAGTAACTTCTGAACATCTTATTTCTTCCAATTGTACTATTATTATTATTCTACTCTCTACTGCATTTCTTGGTGAATGTTTTCCTTGCTGTGGCTTTGCAGCTTCTTTTCTCAGAGTTGGGAGGAAGTAGAGGAGCATGAACTGACACGTGGTGGCAGCTGAGTCCACTTTGACAGTTTACAGCCTGTCTTTATTGACGATCTTTGTAATCAATGTCACCCTGTTTTATTTCCTTGTTTTTCAGATCTCCCCATTTTCATTGTGTGAGTGCTAAAAGAACAGTTCTGATGGATCCTGTTGTAAAACAATCCCAAAGCACAAATGTCACTGGAAACAAAATTTGGTGGGAGTATGGAGGTTTTTGACTGATGAACAGATTCCAGAGTAGCTGGTACTTACCCTGGGGAATTCACTGTTGATTTATTTACCTGAACAGAGACTCTGGCTTTCCACGTGTGTTGGAGCAGTCACAAGTTACCTGCAGGCTTCTGACACTCTGTTAATCCATCAAAAGATGGAAAATAAACCACATGAGCCAAGCATGTCCTTGAATGTAGTGCTGGTGTGTATAGAAATACTGCAGGATATTTTTAATGCAGTTTCTGGTTTCACAAGTTGTGTGGTGTTTGAACAAAAGTGTTTTAAAAGGAAGGTGTTACAGGCCAAGTGACCATTCAAGAACTGAGAGCTATCCTAATTAATCTAGGTATTAACTTGTACAAATTAACATTTGCTTAATGTCCAAAAGGCTGCTTATACAGAAATCTGTGGTGACAGGCTCCAATTAGCTTTGCAGACCCTTGTGCTCTCAGCTTTAGTGTTTAAAACTAGATTAGTAGGGTACTACAATAGGTGGCACAAGAATAATCATCCTTTGACTCAATGGTCCAGATAATAACTAGAAGGTAAATACCTCACTTAGTTTTTGTTGATATTAATGGCAAAAATATTTAGAGAGTTTTTCCCATACAGCATTTTATTGCTAGTTACCCTCCTTTTTAATTATATTAGTTTTGAACTTTGGTTCTTTGGGTTTTTTTTAAACTTTTAATTTTATTCTGTAGTTGGGGAAATAGTAATCTCACTGACTCTATTCTTTATGGATAAAGTAAACACATTTCACCACTTTCTACTCTTCACTGTAAAGTTGAGGCAAAAACCCACAAAATACTGATCATGAGTTTTTTGTGAAGGTATGAAAATTCTTAACAGTGGAAGGATTATGAGATTCAGTGACCCAGATTAAGAGCTGGGTTGCATTATTAGAGTACGTGTGTCCTATCTTTGCTAAACTCTGTGAAGAGATCTTCAGAGAGAAATGGAGGGAAAATATCCTTTGCAAATTTTTATTAGAAGCCTGTTAATGTTTGATTGTGGTGGAAGTTGCCATTAGCTGACTGTATCAGTTTATGCTGGGAGCAGATGTGTATTATCTCTTGGTTGCTATTCTGTTTTGCTTAACAGGAACACAGTGACTTTTTCCTGTATATTAATTTAAGACAAGGATTTCAAGTGGAAAAGCAAAAAGTGTGGGGAGAGCTACAGATGATATCAGCTGTGATGATATTGAATGCAGAGGTTATAATACTGATAAATTGGTATCTCTTATGAAAATTCCTGTCTTAAATTCTGTCCTTAAATGTCTGGTTTTGATTTGATTGTTAGGGAACTAACTTTTTGCTTGGCTGCTTGATGTTGGCCTTTTGTGTTTCTCCTAGTATGATTTTACAAGGAGCCTAGTTTTGCTTTTTTCTGTCACATCCTTCTAGTCTCTTGTAAGGTGCCAGTACTTTTTAGCAACAGTGTGAACTGCTTTCTGATGCAAATGAAATATTGATTTAAAAAATAAAAAATAACTTAAAAAGTCATTAAAATTTAATGGGATTCTGATTTAATTTTTAGGTGAGGATCTGTGATTCTGGTTAGCTTTGGAATGGTGTCCTGCTCTCTGTGCTCCTCTGCCTGTGGAGATAACACATTCCATGCCTTTCTGTGCCCAAAAGGACATGACAACCCCATTCCCATGGCATCTTCCCTGTTTTCTTTTACCCTTGCTTTTTTTCCCTTGCACTTTTTGAGGGCAGATTTATTTCTTATTTAGGAATCCATTCATTATTGTGCTTTGGGTGCACAGAAATGCTGCTGTTTCTTCATCTGAAGTGACCAGTTTGACTTTGCTACCCTTCCTTTTCTTTTTCTTCACAGCAAGAATAGCAATGTTGGAACCCAGACACCTGGGATTTTTGAGCTTTCTGTGCTTTCTTGCACTGACCCCCTGGGGAACACTGCTTTTGACCTGAGCCTTGGAGAAGGCTTCCAAATTTGAGTGATGGAGTTAGTGTTAGAAGTGTGTGAAGGGTTTTGAATTTGAAGTACAGTAACAGGTATGGGACAAGGTGGAGGATTTTGCTTTCTGTCTTCTTCCTTCTTCTTCATGGTTTCAGGCAGTAGTTTCTGGTTGGAGAGTCAGTGCTGCACTGCAGGTCACAGGAGTTTGGTTATTGGGTCAAAAGTAAAAAGAATATAGATGTTAGTTCTTTATTGGATTGTTTAGCTTTAAAAACCTTTATAACTAGCTAGGTTCAGCTCCATTTTGCTTGCTTTTAGCTGGTAGCTGTAAGTGTGGCGGAACTCTGTACTTTAGATAAGATTAATAAACAACCAAGCCTGAACACGATAAAATTAGTCTCCTTCGCGTTTTCAATCCTGACTCTGAATAAGACAGAAGAAAGCAAAGACAAGGCAGAAATTAAGTGGTGCAGTTACCACAATGACACGGCAAGGCTCTGCCCAGGGAGGCGCTGGGGTCACTGTCCCTGTTTGAGGAAAGGCCGGACATGGCACTCAGCGCCACGGGCTGGTGACACGGTGCTGCCCGGCCACAGGCTGGCCTCGCTGATCTCACAGGCCTTTCCCAACCTCATCGATCCGCTGAAATCAAGAATTTGGCTGCCGGGGCAGCCTGACCAACGGGGCTCACGGCAAGCGGCCAGTCAAGGCGGAAACGGGAAGAGGAACCGTGGGGAGGATCCCGAGGAGGAGCCGGGAGGAGGAACCAGGGGGAGGATCCCGAGGAGGAACCAGGGGGAGGATCCCGAGGAGGAACCGGGAGGAGGAACCAGGGGGAGGATCCCCAGAAGGAACCAGGGGGAGGATCCCGAGGAGGAAGCGTGAGGCGGGAGCTGAGAACGGCAAGGCCGCCATGGAGGTGCTTGCGGTGAGGGAATGGGGCTGGGGCTGGGGCTGGGGCTAGGGCTGGGGCTGGTCCAGGCCGTGCCCCCTCACGGATCGCCATGCCCCCTCACGGATCGCCATGCCCTCACACACGGGTCGCCATGCCCCCTCACGGATCGCCATGCCCTCACACACGGGTCGCCATGCCCTCACACACGGATCGCCATGCCCTCACACACGGGTCGCCATGCCCCCTCACGGATCGCCGTGCCCTCACACACGGATGGCCGTGCCCTCACACACGGATCGCCGTGCCCTCACACATGGATCGCCGTGCCCTCACACACGGGTCGCCGTGCCCTTACCGCCTTCCCTTCTCCTCCTCCTCACGGGCCGCCGTGCCCTCACCGCCTGCCCTTCTGTTTCTTACAGGCAGCGCCCGTGGCCATCGCCGTGGCCGTGGTGGCGGCGTCCGCCCTGCTGCTGCTGCTGCTGCGCGGGCCGGCGCGGAGGCCGAGCGGGCCCGTCACGCTGCAGGACCCGCTGGCCAAGTACCCGCTGCGGCTGCTGGACAAGGAGGTGCCCGGGGCTCTGGGGGCTCTGGGGACTCGGGGCACGGCGGGGCTCTGGGCCCAGAACCCTCCAAGGATGGCTGTGACCCCCGCAGCCACCCTGTGATGCTCCCGGGGTGGGGCAGAGTGTGTAAAAGCGTTTGTGCGGCGCTGCCAGCTGGTGTTTCCCGATGCTCGGCGTGTTTAAGTGCTGCTGGCCGTGTTCCTCCCTCGGTTCCTGCCCTGGGTGCACCCTGAGCTTCTGCACGCCCTGTGCTCCCTGATCTTTGGCCACAAGCATGAAATATGCTCTTCTGGCCCTGGGCACAGTGTTTCCTGATTTTATCTATTTAAGGATGCTGTAGGGATTGTGCAGGAAGGCACAGGTCACTCCTTGTGCAAGTAAAGAGGAGAAAAGTGCTTCTGAAAGTCCTGGTTGTTTCAGCTTTATTTTTCAAAGCCGTTTCTCTGTTGTTTCCCAGCATTTGGCTTGCATGCTAACAAATAGCAGGCTTGCTAAAGCATGTTGTGTTGAGTAGAGTTTGAGATTCAAGGTAGTGCTGATGCTGACCTTGTTCTAACTTTGGTTTTTAGGAAATCAGTCATGATACTAAGAAATTCAGATTCGGGCTACCCTCAATGAATCATGTATTAGGATTACCTGTAGGTAAGTACTGTAAACACTTAGTTACTTATATTTCTGGTTTCACACAGTTCTTGGAACTTCTGACTGTGAATTGAAGGCTTAGCAAAGCAAGGAGTTGAAAGCTGCATCTGAATGCTGCTGTGTCAGAGAGAAATGTCAGGTTTCTCAGGAGGTTGTATTTCTGTATTTGTTTTGTGAGTGCTTTGCCCAGCACACTTGTGTGGTGTAGGTTAGGAATGGAGCAGTGAAACTGAACTGAGCCTGATGGAATTTGTCACCAGTCAGGATATTAAGCAAGAGTGGTCATATTTCTTATTTACTTCTACTTCCATCTGGTCTCCTCAGTCTATTGGCAATTGCCCTCCTGGTTTTGGCAAGTACAGTCACACATGTAGAGGAGAGAAGGGACAACTGCTGTCTGGGAAGATGCTGAAATACTGTTTTTTCTGTGCATGCACTTACCTTTGAGTTACAGACATTTGCATGCAACTGTGTCTGGAGTTGTGTAGCATGAATTTCCTGTACCCTGGAACTCTGATAGCACTGAACCTTGGACCTTGAGTCAGTGCTGGATAATCTGTGCAGGGGAAAGCCTCTGCCTCTGATCTGCAGATGTGGCTCTGTTTGTTCTGCACTGTTTGGCAGCTCCCTGTGCTTTGTGGCAGGTGTCAGGGACACCCCATTGCATGTCCTTGCATGCTGCCTGTCTCTTTCCAAACTCTCTTCTGCCTTATATGGGGAAGAGTAATGGAATTAACTAGACAAATGACAAACCAACTTCGATGTGCTCTGCAATGCTTGTGTTTATCCAGACTTATTCTTAAAAACTTAGGAATAAGATCCTGAAACTATTATTACTTCATGGGAGATTCCTGCTCTGTGCTGAAAAAAGAGAAAAAACAATGTTTCATGGAGCATTTGTATGGCAAAGATTTTCTTTGTAGCAGGTTCCAGTACCTGCCTTTCCCTCTTGTCCTTCAGGGATGAAAAGCATGATCAGATTGTAATTCTTTCTCCTCAGGCCAGCATGTTTACCTTTCTGCAAAAATTGATGGGAGTCTGGTGATTCGAGCCTATACCCCTGTTTCCAGTGATGAGACAAAAGGTTATGTTGATTTAATTATAAAGGTAAATTTTGTCTTCCTTTAATATAGATGAGTTGCTAACTGGAAGGAGGGCAAGTACTTCATTTTAGTGAGGTGGTTTCCTTTGATTTAGTCATCGAATTTCACTGTCTTTCATTCAAATTTCATTAAATTTCATTTTCATTGGATCTCATCTTTTTCAAATAGGGTGACTGCATGGCAAACAGCCCATTTCACATTGCCCTTGAATAGTAAGTTGTATCCTGTGCATCTGCTGTGTGGCACTGTGGGGTGGCAGAGGAGGAGTAGAGGGAAGAGAGAACCACTTCCCTGGCAACACTTTAGGAATTCCCCAAATATCTTTTATTTGGCAGTGCATGGATACTGATCTCTCTCCCTCTAGATGCCTGTGCTGCTGCTAATGCTATGCTTACTGCAAAGAGCTCTAAGCAGAAAACAAGTCAAACAAGGGAAATCCTTTAAGCTAGGGGATGCAGGATTATCTCATCCCAGGACTTCTGGATCTCCTAATCCTTTTCTCTGATAGAGTTTGTCCTTAGGCAAAAATCCAGACTTTTTTTTTTTTTTTTTTTTTTTTTTTTTGCATGCTCTGTTCTTCGTGTTGCAAGGGTAGTGAATGGCTATGAAGTGCTTAATCCTTCTTACGTGCTTTGAAAGCTGAAAAAGCTGTTGTGTGGCTGAGTGGGAAAGTTTCAGAAGGAAAAGATGCAGCAATGCTGTTTTCAGAAGGAGCAGCTACAAAAATGGGGTTACATAAGGCAACAGTGAAATGAGGGCAGCAGCACATAATCTGCCTTCCACCCATCCCTGTTATCCTGGCTGTTTGCAGGGAGCAGAGGGACATGTGCCCAACAGCACATTTTATTTATTTTGGCTGCTTCCTGTTGCAAGACTCAAGAGAGGACTGAGAGCAAAGAATTGCCTTGATTTCTTTCTCAGGTGCTGAATGTCAGGCCTGCAGGACCCTGTTCTACAGTTTGTGATACTGGCTGCAGGAAAGTTAGTGGTTGGTCATGTGCAAATGATTGTTCTTACAGGTCTACCACAAAAATGTGAACCCCAAGTTTCCAGAAGGTGGGAAGATGTCCCAGTATCTAGATAACATGAAGATTGGAGATACCATTGATTTCAGAGGGCCAAATGGACTGCTGGTCTACAAGGGGACAGGTACTGTGACACAGAGGTGGGAGAGCAAAAGGGAGGTATTGGTTATTTTCAGAGGTGCTTTATAAAACTTGACAACTGCAGACAATTTTTTTTTAAGTTGAAAAGAGGAAAAACCACCTTTTCTAGGCTTGACCATGAGCCTGTCAGAGTTGATATGATGGGAAAGAGTACTTTGTGTAAGGAATAACTGATGAGTGTCTCACTCCTGAGACTATAAATCTGAAAAAATTGCTATTGCATTTTGTGACTGAGAGGTCTGCACTGGAAATAAAATACCTCAGCTATACATGCAGAGGGAGATGCTCCAGATGCTTCTAAGCAAGTGAGATTGTGGCTTAAAATGTCCTCTGAGAATCCCAGTGCTGTTACTGAATTACCAGCTGACTGAGAGCCAGCTCCATTTCATAATCAAGCCAGGTCTGAGTTGACTGTGAGGAAATAATCTCAAAGAAGTAATCCTCTTGTAGGATACAAGTGAAAGATTTTGCACTGATCTCAACTGAGAGGAGTTGTACACTCAAGTCTCACCTCAGAGTGCTCAGCACTTCTCTGGATGCTGACCTCCTGTGACCAGCAATCTCCTGATGGATCTATCTCAGCAAAAGGGAGGGATTTTCAGAAGATTGTCTTTGTTGATTGATCATCTGTAGTAATTTATTCCTGTGGAATTTGTATCCATGTTTGTTTGGAAGCTAATGTGCCTATAGGTTTGGAATATTTCTTCTAGGTACCTTTCTTATCAAGCCTAATAAGAAGTCTGAAGCAGAGAAGAAGTTTGCAAAGCACCTTGGGATGATAGCTGGAGGAACAGGTAAAACTAACCTCATCATATGGAGTGTCTAGAGAGTGAAAATATCTTTGTGGATATATGTGGGAACTATCACTGTACTTTAGTAGTACTTACACCTGCATTTCTTTTCATGGTGGCAACACTGAGGCATTCCAGTGGTTTGAGCTCAGTCCTAGGGAGTAGCAACCTGAGGGTTTGAATACTAATTTACCTTGTGACCTCAGAGAACTCGCTTCATTAGTGACAAAAAGTATTCTAAGAGAATGTCTTGAGGGTAAAATTATGGGATAGAGAATCCTGAAGGGAAAAGCCCTGCATACAGGAATTGTGGGTTTGATTTGGAACTGTTCTTCATAACAGAAGCCCCCAATCTCTGCAGTCCACGTGGATTAGAAATCCAGAGGTGTGTAGCCATGTGCAAACTGAGATCCCATTGAAGACTGAAGGGAAGGAGCATTAATACTGAAACTGTAGCCATGGAAAGAAATACCCACTTTATAACCATTTTGGTTTTTAACAGGAATAACTCCTATGCTGCAGCTGATCCGTCAGATCACAAATGATCCTAAGGACTCCACAAAATGTTACCTCCTTTTTGCTAATCAGGTGAGAATTCTGACCCTTCTGTTTGCTCTTCTTTAATAGCCCACTTGTTTTTGCTGCCCTCTGAGCTTTTTAAACTGATGGCACATGTTTCATACTCTTTCACACTTTTAGGTGTCTCCTCACAGTTTCACTGAATTCCAGCATTAGGGAATAAATATTGTGCCCAGATCCTGATCCCTCTGCTCATCTTTGTCCTTCACTGACTTCAAGGAAACAGGATTTGTTTCCACTAATCTGTCTGTACAGTTAACCTTCACCATACTGCTCCAGGGACATTTGCCAGGGCCAGGGACAAATCCAGCTCGTTGGGATTTTAGCCTGGATTAAAAAGTTGTTCTAATTGCCATCTTTAGGGACTGTGTTTAGGTGGCTGCTAAGTCTCACAGTTTGGTTTTCATAATCTCAATTTACAGAAGCCTGTAATGATAATCATGGAAGGGGCAAAATACCAAATTACTTTCTTGATTTGCATGAATTTTATCATTGCATTTGTTGTGAATGGCAGCACTCTCATTTTGCAGACAGAAAATGACATACTGCTGAGAGCTGAGCTAGAAGACATTGCCAAGAGGCATCCTGAGCAGTTTGTGCTGTGGTACACACTGGACAGACCTCCAAAAGGTAGGGACACATGGAAATGCCTTTGCTCATCCCTGTGCAACAGCCAGAGCTTCACTCTTGCTCCAGGGGACATCAGAGTAATGTTCTTGTCTTACACTTTGAAACTCCTCAGAAACAAACCTTACCCACACCCTGTTTTAAAAAGGGATCTAAGCCAGGTGGGCCTTAAAAAGTAGCAGCTCATAATTAATTTCATTTGGGTCAGATGTGTTACTAGGTGCATCTTTTAATGTATTTCAGTTTTTGGAGTTTTCATCCAAAGTTCAGCTCTATTTTGGGCTAGCTCCCAAATCAGGTTATGTCAGCATGTTGTTCGCATTAAATTGTTTAATACCTGTAAGCATTATGTACACATCTTTGTTGTGCAGCAGCTCCAGATGAGATTCTGGTGAAACAGAGCTGCCATATGTATGGATTAAGGCATCATTTTCCTACTTGGCTCACTTCAGATGGCACATGCATTCAATAATAGTGCTGCTTGAAATAGTTTAGCATTTCTTTCCTCTTTTGTTTTTTCTTATCTCTAAACTGCTTGGCAGAGCTTTTGTTATCACCAAACTTTGTCATCTCACCACTCCATCTCAAGAAAAAAAAAATACAGGTCTCAGTACCTCTCCCTGCCACTGGGTGACCCTTCTTCACTGGAAAAGCTGTTTTACTCTTCCTTTTTATTCCTACCTCCTCATTTCTTTTACATTTCCTGATTTATTGTTGTAAGACCTCCATGGTTTACTAACCAGATCCTTGTTTTCTACACACTTGTTGTCCCATGGAAGGGATCGCTAGGTTTGAGCTGAGTGAGAAATTTAACCCTCTCCTGGTTTGCAGTGATGGTGCCATAACTTGGGTCCTCAGCTACTTCATGAGGTTTAAAAAGGCTTCAGCCTTTTTAAAGAGATTCAGAGTAATGGAATTAATTTCTCTGTTGCAGACTGGAAGTACAGCTCTGGCTTTGTCACTGCAGACATGCTGAAAGCCCACTTGCCTCCCCCTGACAGTGAGACCCTCATTCTCATGTGTGGGCCACCACCAATGATTCAGTTTGCCTGTCAGCCCAACCTGGACAAGCTTGGCTATCCCAAGAGCTGTACATTTGCTTATTAACATTGATGTCACCTGGTAAAACCTTTTCTGGAAGTACTGCATTTTTCCTACAGGAGCAGTTGATGTGCAACTGTGCAGCATGTGTGTGAGTGTGTGGTTTTTAACCCCTATCTGTGGTCTGTAACTTCATAATTTCTGAGGTCCATAACTTCATAATCACCTTGTGTGTTTTAACACTAAGAAGTTGAGAAATCATCTTCAATTGTGTGTGAGTTACTTAATCTGACCTCTGAAATTAGTATAAAACATTAATTCTGAGGGGAAAAAAATGAAGGTGAGAGGTCATCCACATGAAATTGTGTTAAATCATTCCATGGTCAGCAAGAGAGAGGGAAACATTCAGAATTTATTCATAACAGTCAAAAAATTTATACCAGTGTTGTGCTAATCAATATTTCTTCCTACGTATATTTAAAAGAAGAACCAGTTGTTTTGTGGATTGACTATTCACAGCCAGGTTAGCACAGTGACACACTGAGTTGTAAATACAGCATTGAAGGAAATAGGAAATAGTGTGTTTGGAATATCCCAGGGCTGCTGGAGCAGCCAGTCCCATTTGCAGTGCTGTAATGAGTCTGATGGCTGATTGACCTGACAAAGGATTTCAAATGCCTGTGGTACTGACTGCATTGCCAGACAGGTACATTTAATACCTTTTATTAAACATTAAACAGCACTAGTTTACTGATGCCTAGACTTATTTCTCATTCTTCTGAATTCCCCTTTTTTTGCAGTTTGCAGTGATTGAAAAGAATTTGCCTTGATTTAACCACTGTGAAAAATGAAATCATGTGTTTATCTTCTTACACCTGACCATACAGTGTAGGGTCTGTCATGAGAGAATGGTAAAGTGAGGACCAGGATGGATCACCTGTAAAAATCACCCCAGGTAGTTCTCAAAGAGCCCTTGCTGCATCCTGTGGCCAGCCCTGGAGCTTCCCTCTTGGTTTGGGAGGGTTGTGACCTGCCCTCAGAATCTAAAGCAGCACCTGCAGCCAGCAAGGAGAGAGTAATGCAAACAGCTCTGTACAAACTACTTTTCCTTACAGTTAAGGAGAGTTTTTTCTGGCATTTCTCTGTTTACCAAGAGAGCTTGTTAATATCTCATTAACACAGGAGATGTACATGTAAACAGATGCTACAAGTAATTGCTGCTGTAAAGGTGACAGCTTCACCCTCAGCCCCTCAGAAAGTGAGAGGCCATATTTCCCTCTGATGCAGTCCTGTCTAGCCCAGTACAACAGCAGCAGATTTATTTTGTCAGGTGTTTCAAAGAAAATAAATCTTTGTTTTATTCTGGTACTTTCCTGGTAGTCTCAGAGCTCCAATTTCCTGCTGCAGTTGTTTTTGCCTTAGGTAAAGATTTGTGAACATGGCAGCTTGTCATTCTAATAAAAGCAAGGATTTGATGGACAGTATTCTGTTCCATTCTTCCAATCCTACAGTGCTCTGACTTGGATAAAAAGAGGGCAGGACAGGTGCCAGTGGAAGGGAGGAGAGATGAAAATCCTCCACAGGAGTGGTGAGTGAGCCATTGCTGCTGCTCTCACCAGCACCCAGCTGAATTCCAGGTAGCTCTGGTTAGCCCCCGTGGTACAATTATATGTTAATGATTCCTGCACTGCAAGGTAACTATAAAAATAAAAAATTACAAAAGGTCTTCCATGTAACAGTACATCAACATAGCATGTAACAGGCAACTGAATAAAAGGACAAAACATTGCCAGACTCTGGACATGAGTCCCACTCCTCTCCCAGCACCTGTTTCCTACTGCATGATGTGGGAAAACAGCACAGAGGAGTTACCTGTAATGTGTGGCTACAATGACAACAGGAATTGCTACGTGGGAGGTGGCAGAGGCAGAGAAGAGGTAAAACTTTCCTGCTCCAGGCCCCCAGCTGCTCCTGGCTGCTCCTGCAGGCATGAGGTACAAGTGGTGTTCTTGGTCATGCTGGAGCATCATCTCCAGTCTTCAAAGGTGGGTGTTAAAAACCTGCTGTCGTTGAGCATTTCATCCTGGCTCAGCAGTGTCTGAAAGAACAAGGGGGGAAGGACTGAGGGTGTTTGGTGAGAGGCTCTCAGAGAGCCAGCTGCAATGAGCTCAGGCTCACAAGGTGGGAGCCACACACCCTCACACAATCAAAGGGAATTTCTTCAATAACCTTTAAATAAACTTTTTTTGCTTGAGGAAATTCTTAAAGATTTTTTTGTATGGCATGCAACTCAACTACATTCCATAATTCTTCATTATGTCTTTCAGTCACTTGTTTTTATTTTTAAGTAAATCAGCTTCTGTGGAATGAGGAAGCAAAAGTGAGCTGTTTTGTTTTGCACAGAGTTTTAGCTCATGTAAGTTTTCAAAAGTCTGTACCCCATTCCTGGCTGCTGTGACTGAGGTGGTGGTTACCTGCAAAATCTTTGAAGAAGTGTTTTCGTTAAAGGGGATGAACATCTGTCATTTTGTCAAAGAGACAGCAGAATTCATGACAAATTAGAGAGGCCTTAATGAAGCTCAGAGTTTAAAAGCAGGGGGGTTTTATGACTGAATGTCCCCCAGGCTGTAAAGAGATATTGATAAGAACAGGCCCACTTACTCTTCATTAGCAGCAGCAATGACCAATTTTCAGAGTTTTGGCAGAACACATTTGTGACTTTGGAACAAGAGAGGAATGAGTACGTACCGTGAGCTGGGTTATGCCTTGGGAAAGAGCCCCTATTTGCATTACTGTGCCTTCTGAGTGCTCCATCTGTAAAAGCAGTCAGCAACTAGTTCAAATCAGACAGCATGTGCAATTTTATTCACTCTACATGCAGCTTTGGGAGGGATCTGTGCTGGACAAATGAAGTTGGAGTCAAGTTTAAAAGCTCCTTCACAAAAATGCGTGAAAAGGCATGATTGGAAAGGAACAAGCTTAACTGATACTATCAATGAAAAGTAATACTTTCTAAGTGGTCTAACACAGATTTCTGGTAGGTTCTTTCACAGGCAAGATGCCTTTGATACAGTCCTACCTCTTTTTCTGACACAGAAATGTCCCCAGTTCTAGGGCATTGTGATTTCCTGCGTGGGCCACATGCTCAGAAGTCATGCTTAAATAGACAGACCATGCTCCTAGAGAAAAATCCATTCTTTCTGTCATGCTTGAACAACTGCACAGTGCAAGTTCTTGGCTCCAAGTTAGTGCATTCCCTCACAACTCTCAGCTGAGCAAGTGGACATCCACACACAGTCTGGGTTTGGATTCTCATTGGAAAGGACCATGGTGAGCCAGTGAACACAAATGAGATGTTAGATGCACTAAACCATGCAAATGAAAAGATTACCTTTGCAGTTAGTCTTTTCAATGTTGTGACCATTCTCTTAGCAGGCTGAAACTTTTAATGTCAGCCAGTTTGCTCCAGCTGCCTCTGTGTTGCTCTTGTGTGCTGCCAAAGTTCACACAAGGCTCCAGGAGCGCTCCGTTTTTCAGGGTTTACATCCCTTTACACAACAGCAAAGTTGAAATAAAATTTGATGGTTTTTAGGCTTCATCATTTCTCTGTATGCTGTCTAGACAGTTTCACAAGTTCACCACTACATTACAAAAGTGAATTAACTATTGGTTTATTAATAATTTGTTCATTGCTGATGCATTGTCTTCACATATATTGTCTAAGCAGAACTACTCCCCACTGTACACCATGAAAGAAAAATTCAGTTGGATTCTCTCATTACTGTCTGTTAAAAAATACAATCCAGTTGTACTTTTATATACCTTTGTACAAGTTTGTCCAAATGAATTCATTACATTAAAAAACACCCATAATGATAACAAAAAAAATAGTGTGCCATACTAAAATTATGAAAGCTAGAAGTACAAAAGTCTTGTGTTTACTCCACCCACACCCTTGACTGACAAAATACCTCGATCTTCAGAGTGTAAAGGTGTCACAGTCCTGAAAAAGGGCTTGAGGATGGATGAGTTTATGAGGATGTTGATTAAAAAAAAAAACAACCCAACTTTCTTAGTCTGGAACCCTTTCCAGTGTCCACAGGCAATACTTTTCTCAGTGAGTTCATGCGGATGTAGCAAAGAGTTTGTTACAGGGCAACATTTGGTTATTTGCAAGCTTTGGAATGCATGGAGAGGATGAGATGAGCATGGCATCAGTCTGTCTGTCCCACCTGATCCAGTTCCCTGTCACTGAAAGGACTGAGTCCTTTGTAGCCACCATAGTTTTTCGAGGTACCATTTGTAGCAGCTGGGCTTGTATCCATAGGGCAAATGTAGTCTGTTGATTCGTCAAACTTCTTTTTCCTTAAGTTTCCAAAATGTGAAAATCCAAGTTTCTTTGGCTAAAATAAGGAGTCAACACAGATAGTTTTGAGTAAGACAAGTAAGGCTGTTCTTTAAACATTCAAAATCCTCCCCTTTTTCATTTATTTACCCTGGTCATTCAAGTATGTAGATTCTGAATTAACTACATTTGTTCTCAAATTGGAGTTATGGTGTATGTTAAATGCAAAAGAGACAGAACAGACTGCCTGCTTATTTTCAGGACCAGAAACAGATACATAGTAAAAGGTCCAGAATTAAGGGAAATGTAGCACTTCTAGAATTCACCTCTCCCTGCCCATGTTTGTCCCTTATTTGTAACTCAGAGTGGAGCAGTCTGACACTGACATCTCTCCTTTAATGTTCTTTAAACATTCAAAATCCTCCCCTTTTTTATTTATTGCTATACCCTGATCATTCAAGTATGTAGATTCCGAATTAACTACATTTGCTCTCAAATTGGAGTTATGGTGGATGTTAAATGCAGAAGAGACAGAACAGACTGCATGCTTATTTTCAGGTCCTGATTGAAACAGATATATAGTAAAAGGTCCAGAATTAAGGAAAATGTAGCACTTCTAGAATTCACCTCTCCCTCCCAAGTTTGTCACTTATTTGTAACTCAGAGTGGAGCAGTCTGACACTGACATCTCTCCTTTTTGGCAGCAGTACCCACCCGAACTTTGGCAGTGGTGGTCAGAGGTGTGTATGCTGCTGACTCCATGATTTCTCTTTTTTCTTGTTGTGCCTCTGGCCCAATTAACACGTTGAAATTGGTGGTGAGGTGGCGGCGCAGGAGGGTCTTTTGGGGTGGGATATTCAGGAGCATGGCCAGCGTGTCACCGTTGAAACGAGGTTCCAGAATCTGGGAAAAGGGCAGGATTTAAAAAAAAAAAATTTTTTAATATAAATATATGCAATAGTAAACTACTGCAGTGCTTAGCAGAAGATTTCTCACTAAGTACCTGTTCACATTAGGCCTTTTATAGCTCACTCTTGGTACTGGATTTAAATAGGAAATATTTGAAAGGAGGCAAGAAAAAATGCTGAGCGTGATCAGGCAAATATGTGTTTATATTTATCATCAGACCATATGTTTGTTTAGTTTCCTTTGAGAATTTTGTGCTCTACTCAGGGTACAAACTTAATCTTAGCTTGATTTCTACCACTGCTTCTTTTGCAAAAATTCTACAGCAGTTGAATCATGGTATTTCAGAACCTTCGTATTACTGAGCTGCAAACAGTTTTGAATGTTTTGAATTAAAAAATGTCATTCTTGACTGCTGTGATTTCAGGGTGGTTATTTAGCATGGCTCAGAGTTCTGGTAAATCACTCAAACACTCAGTGATGCCTTATCAAAAAGCAAATTTTGCACAGCACAGTTCAGGTTTCCTTTTATGTGCTGCTGTCATACACTTGTGCACAGCTCAGCTTTGACTATAGAAAGTGTTTCAGCTGTTCCTTTTTTATTTTAGCTTTCCTTTGTAAAATGAAGATACGTGGGTCAGATAAAGATCCCGCTGTCATATTGCAGATGTGAACAGCAGAAAAAAGATGGTTTCTGTCACAGCCTGTCAGTTGTTAGTGGTGAAATGGTGAATTCTTACAATCAGGCCACCATGCACTCCGCTGCCTCGAAGGTTGGGTGCATATTCTGCCAGATCCACGGATCTGAGCCATTCCATCACCCTGTGGTTGGACCACTGCACCACGTCGGAAGCAGAGACGTTGTTCTGTGGGAGGGAGCACAAAAGGTGATGGCACCACAGCCTGCACTCATAGCTCAGACAAAAACAGCCTCCCTCCTCTTCCTCCTTGTTCTTCCTGGCTGAGGGATTGCTTCTCTTCAAGGCCCCTTTCAAGCAGCCAGACCTGGTCTAGCACTGATGGAACCCCAATTGTTACATCAGGAAGTGCAACAGCAGAAATTACAGATTACAGGGATGAAAAGGGAACATTCTGTTTAATGCTAAGACAAAACTATGCTGATCAGGTAAGGCAAAAACCTTACAGATTTTAAAAATGAGGTCAGGCAAAGAGAAATCATTCCAAATTATCCTCTTGGCAGATGAGTTAACTTTTTTTCCAACTAGAAGAGAAATGCATGAGATTCAACTGCAAGTCCATAGAAGCAGTGATTCTGTTGTATCACTGTACACTGCTGACTTTCTATCCCCTTTGTGCTTGCTTAAATTAATTTATTTCAACATCCTTTTACCTCCTCAACTGGCCTCCTGCGTAGACAGTGGGGATTGAAGCTGTTGACATGCAGCACATGAATGGCACATTTAATACTCAGGTGATGCAGCTGACTGGTGACTTTGAGGAAGAGGAGGTCATTCTGTGAAGGAGAGAGACTTTTAGGTGGCACAGAACACACATCAGAACAGGTACTCTCCCCCAAGAGGAAAGAATTTAAATTTGCTGTGTAGTTTCATGTAACACTAGAGTAACTGTGGTCTAGGAAAGATGAAAGTTTATACTTTGAAGAGGGTTTTGTTAATTATCCAGACTTGGTCAGGAGAATGGGAAGAAAGCACAGTAGCTGTGTGTGGCTCATGGTGTGTTGTGGATGTGGTCAGAGTTGTACAAATCTCTGGATTTTCTGCTGTTACTTTGCTGAGTATTTTTACTAACTTGGTATGGAGAACAAGGAGCTCTAGATGTTGTACTTAAAAGAGGTAATTTTACTTTTAATTGTGGGTTGCTACTTGATATTGAAAGAAGGACTTTGCAGAAGTTAGCCCTAACATATGACTTATTTTATGGCCCTTAGGAACAGATTCCATGCACTAGGCAGCACAGAGGAGTCATTACTGGCCCTGTCTCTGTCTTGCAAAAATTCTTTAACTGCTCACATTCAAAGGAAGATTTTTAAAGTTTTTGCTTGTTCTGAAGCTGAAATTGGTAAAACTGAGGCAAAAGGACTGTACTTACCACAGTTAAGTACTGCAACATCCTCCCATCTACTCTGGATTCATGAAACTGGTCTTTGTACTGAGGTAAGCCAATGTCATCAAGCCACCCTGCAGATGTGAGAGCAATGGGGAATCAAATCCAGAGCAGTGAGAATGAAGCTCTTCTCCCCTCTTCCCTGCCCTGGCTTCATTCTGCCTATTCCCCTTTCCTGAGGACAGCCTCCTGCCAGCAGCCCCAAAGCAATTCCCACCACCCAGCTTTGTCCACACCAGCCCTGTGATATTTGACATCCAGCACGTGATGGAGCACATCCCCTGCAGCAGGATGGAGCCCACCCACTGAATTCCCTGTCTTCCCCATGGAAGAACACACCACAAGCTGTATGTTTGGATGTCAACAACACCACAAAAAACCTCAATTCTTCTCTACTGAAACTTAGTGCTTTTTAAAAGATTTTTAGTAACTGCTTAAATGTTGAATTTTGGGAGAAATTCCTTCCTAAACAATTCCATGAGAGTCCAAACACTTACGTGTCACCCAGATATGATCCAGTTGTGCAGACTTCTCATCTTGTTTTGCATTTATAGCTTTGATGGCCAAAACCAATTTCTTCCTGTGCAGTGGGTGCTTTATTCCCATTTCCTGCAACAAAAACCATTAACAAAGAGTTTAACACTAACATTAACAAAGGAGTCTGGCTTAAATCAGGTAACTAGCAAAATTGATGCTGTGGATTCCAGAAAGGCAGAGGCTGGAATGGACAGAATGAGCAGGTGGAGAGAAGCAGTGATTACCTTTTCCATGTCCTGGGGTGTGGCAGTTAACAGCGTGTGGCCTGATGTCACCCACTGCCGGGCAAAAATCACGTACTGGCCCAGGCCAAAGTCCTCCAGCCAGTTACAAACCCTCTCCGTGCTCCACTGAGCAAATGGGGCATTGTGGTCACTGGAAAGTACAAGAAACATTGGGAAAAAAATCTTAAAATGAAGAATGAAAGTCCATACTGGAAATATCATGGTGTGCCAGAGGCAGCACATCTGTCGGTGTGCTGTGTTCTGGGGTGTCCTGGGAGCTGGGCAGATAAAAATTCCCCATTTTTTTGTTTGAAAAGGAATTGCTGAATCCTCATCATTATGCAGATGGGGAGGTAATTATTCTCCTTGTTGTTCAACAAGGTGGAATTTTGCAGGCAGGGGAGATTCACAGGATGATTCTGAAATTCTTTCTAGCTGGTGTGCAATCCCACAAAGTGCTTGGACAAACTCCCCAAGAGGAGGGATGTTGGAACCCTGGAAACTGGGAGTTTTGGACTTTCTGTGCTGTCAGGCACTGACTCCCAAAAGAACACTTCTTTTAACCTGAAGCCTTAGAGAAGGCTTCCAAAATTGAGTGATAGAACTGGGATCACTGGTGTGTAGTTTGAATAGAAGTGTGCAATATCACATGGTAAAGAATTTGGGGTTTTTAGAATATAGCAATAGGTATGGGGCAAGATGGAGGTTTTAAAGTGGAACTTTCTTTTCTTCTTCGTGGGTCTAGGTGGGATCTTGTTTAATTGGATAAAAAAAATGCACTGTGGATCACAAGTGTTTGGTTATTGAGTCAAAAGTAGAAAAAAATTGTTAGTTTTTAATTAAACAATTAAGCCTTAAAAAAACATTGCAACAAGAGAGATAGATCACCATTGCTTCATTTTTAGCTTGTTAACTAAGAGTGCTGTAGCACTCATTGTAACATAGATAAAAATTAACAAACATATGAGTCCGAACATGAAATTCCTGACTGACCAAAAAAAAAAAAAAAAAAAAAAAAAAGATAAAAAGGAATAGAGGGAGTGTCTGCTGTGCCAGGGAGAGGAGGAGCCCTTACCTCTTCTGGCCCTTGGTGTCCTTGGATCGGGACAGGCGAGGTCCAGCCGTGGCCCGCAGCCCTCCCCTGCGGAACTCCGCCAGCCCCAGGTCGTCTGCAGGGAAGTTACCTGACTGAGTCCTCCGAATTCTTGCAAGACAAGAGTGCCACGACAGGGCTGTTAGCTGCTGACAGAGGATGTTTGTTCTGCCTGGAAACTACAGGGACAACTAACAGCTCTCCCTGGGAGCTGCCAATGCCAAATTCCACAGGCAGCTGAAGGAGTTCTAGGAAATTCAGTCTGGACATAACTCTGGAGGGGGAAAAAAGAGCTCTGCAGAGCAGCTGTAACACTTTGATCCAATTACTAATCCAGACTTGTTGAAGCAGATTACATTTTTCTGTTTTCTGTTCCTTCATTTTTCCCTTTTTTTTTTTTTTTTTTTTTTTTTTTTTTTACCTGGTATCTTTTGTAATGAGCAACATGCTACAATTTAATCTTCCATGGCTAATAAAACTGCTGGCATGCCAAATTAATAGCATCAAGATGACAGCAGTGCCTTATTTCTTTCACCAGCATGAAGCTGTGAACACTCCCAGCAATTTTTCCACCCTGCTGTGTACATAAGGACACACCCCTGCAATCCCAAAGCTGCTTTCTCTCCCCAAATTTTTGGTTATTCCTGCTATAGATAATTGTAGATTTGCCTGGGAATTGGCTTCATTCTCAGCTGAAATGCTTTCACAGTGAATAAAAAAAATAAAAAATAAAAAAAAAGACCTTACTTCCCCCAGATTTTCTTGATCCCTTTTGGGCTTTTTCTGTTTTCTGGAGACCATGGAGATTGAGGACCTGAATCCGTGCCCGAAGAGAGAGGTGAAAGGTCATCAGAGACCACTGTACCATCCATGCTCTCTGTTTCTCCTGGGTTAAGAACAGTATCACAGTCACATTTTATACAATTATTGATAAAGCTGTTGTCTGGGAGGCTGATGTTTAAATGCAGGACGTGATACAAAAGTGCAGATAGCTATAAAATTGTACTTGTATTTAAAAAAAACAACCAACATGCTCAGGAGGTGAAAAAACAGCTGGACATTTGATGCAAGAAACAAAAAAGGAAAATAATAAACATGGGGTAAAATAATTTTGTTATTTCAGTCTTTTCTATTTAACCACGTTGTTTGAATTCATTTAGGGTTTTCTTGCCTGCTCTTAATACTTCAACTCCACCATCAAAATCAGTGGGGATTTTTCTAAATTCAGCAAAAACAGGATGAAACCAGGGGGTAAGTGTCATAAATAGAAACCCCATGTGAATGCCACACAGCAGGAGCTATTACTTCATTTCAGCACTGCAGTAAGGAGTTGGGATTAGTGATTTTTTTTAGGGAAAGGAACAAAGTAAGCAGCAAAATGAGTGTTAAAAGTTGCATCTTGTTGGGATACAGTACCTAGCACGGGTGCACTGACACTCCTGCCACGATCTTCAGTCATCCCAAGAAGCAGAAAGCCAGATGGAGAAGCAAAGAGGATACAAAACACCAGCAAAATAAAGTTACAGAAGGGCAAAGTAGTTAAGCTGAGCATTAAAAGCAGAACCAAAAAGAAGAAGAAGCAGTTATGCTGGACATGGAAGTGGATGTGCATCCAAGAACTCTGTACAGATCATCCTGGGCAGGTGGGGATGAAAGTGGATCTGTTTGGGCTTTCCTGACTATTGGGAAGTTTTAGCTCTTTAAGCAAAGACTACAGAGCTCTACAAAGCCTGCAGAGTATCTGAAATGAAGCAATGTCTAAGATAACATCAGAATTGGGGGTGGAAAGAACTTACTGCACATGCAAGAAACAAACCGACCTGCAGAAAAAAAATTCTCTGGACTCAGTGTGTTTAAGAAGCCATTGCTTGTTTCTAGAAAAAGAACATTTTCCTTTACAACCCCCCCAAAAAACCCCAAACAAACAAAAAACCCAGACAAACAAGCAAACAAAAAAAACCCAAACAAAAAAATCAAACAAAAAAAATTCATCAAAAAACCCCAAACCACTATAACTTTTAAAGTGCAGGAAGAGTTCAGAATCACAAGGGATTATCTTGTGCTCAAGCTCCCAAGCTCTTCAGTTCTAAAAAATACCTGGTCCTGTGCCTCACTCTTAACACCTTTTTGCCAACAAATCTGTTCTTAAGGTGCCACTGAAAATAAATTAATACAGGCTTTCACAAGGCTGTGGTTGAGGAATAGAAACATATTTGTAGTTCCAAAATCCACTGATGTTTTTCTGCATGCAGTAAATTAAATTTTAAATTTTCACTAGTGGGTCCCCCAAAGCTAAGCAAGAGGGATTTTTACCCAAAATGTTCATTTTTTTTGATAGTTGTTCTGTGAAGTTTCAAATGGTATTGTCAGATGCAACAGAAAAACAAAAAACAAAACACCAAACCCTCTAAAATAAATGCATCCTTCAATCTGCCACGAGTTGTGGGAATATTTCTGGTGGAAGGAAGGAAGGAAGGAAGGAAGGAAGGAAGGAAGGAAGGAAGGAAGGAAGGAAGGAAGGAAGGAAGGAAGGAAGGAAGGAAGGAAGGAAGGAAGGAAGGAAGGAAGGAAGGAAGGAAGGAAGGAAAAAGAAAAGAAAGAAAAGAAAGAAAAGAAAGAGAAGAAAGAGAAGTAGGACACTCCCTAAGGGAACCATGTGCACCCTGTTCTGGCACAGCAGACTGTCCCCACTGTGTCCCAGCCCCCCAGACAGTCTGGATTTCCCCTCTGGGTGAATCCCAGGTACATACTGAGGCCTGGGGTGCTGCTGTCATCGTTGTCCCCCGTGGCACCTCCCCCAGATGAGCTGTGCATCCCCTGCTCTCCGTTCTGCAGGGCTCGGGGCAGCTTTCCTGGCAGAGTCTGGTACTTGCTGCCTTTCCCCACTGCCTTACTCTGCTGCTTTGAAAAGAGGGAGAGATAAGGTAAGTGAGAAACCAAAGTGCTCACAGCATCTGCAATCTGGTACACAATGTTCTTAAAGCTGAGGAAAAAATGATTTTTTTTTCAAAATGACTCCACTCCCTGCACGTTCCTGCTTAGAGATAACTCCATTTAAACCCATCCACCAGTTGAAGTTTCCCAGCTTAGACACAGCCTGGCCTTCCCTCATCTGCTCCCCCCACTTCATCCACCCTCCATTACTTTAAAATACATGTTAAATATTGTCTGGTTTTGCCATAAATTTTTTGTCTCCCTTTCCTCCAGGACCCTGCCACCATTAAATAGTTGGATCTTCCCAAGGTCAATTTGTTTTAAATGCAATTAATTACTTCTCAGATAATTTTTTCTCCCCTATTCTCCACCAGACTTTCTCTATTTCTGCCTCACAATTGTATTCCACAATGCTGGAATTTAACCCAAAAGTATTTTTACCCCTCAAAGTTCCTCAGATGTGTTTCCCACCACCATTAATAACAGTTAAAGAACCAACACCAAAGTTAGGGTGCAGAAATTTAACTTTTGTAAGGACAAAAACCTCTTTGCATGGACAGAACTGTAAATGTGAAGTCTTTTTTTAAAAAAATATAATTACAGCTAAATATAATTACCAGTTCTATGACAGAACCTAATTTTCCTCACATTCAAGTGAGGTCCTTGGGGATCTTGCTCCTTTTGCAAGGGTAGATGAAATGTTCCCATAAATCTGATAGTTTTGAGCCTAATAAGTTACTTTTTCAGGCAAAGCACAGAGATATTTTTTTGGGACAAGCAAGGAACCTCCAGCTGACATGAACAGGGGAAATGCTGTACATCCAATATGAGCTTTGGAATAAACACACACTGGTAAAGGTTTTAGTATCAGAATGGAGTTTTCATAGGAGAACTTTGCACTGGAAATACGCAAACCATATTTAGTACAGAGAAATGTACAGTGTGCTCCTATTCAGTAATCCCATTCCAACAAAATTGTTTTAAACTTTATCTGTGACATGGTGACATATTAGAAATTCAATGAGATGAGCACTGCTTTATCTATTCTTATTCCAAGGCCTAGAGGATTTTTTTGATACTACAACTGCAGGCCAGATTGCTCTGTTCCTCAACTCCAGCTCCTTTTTGGCAACTGCCTTGCACCAAAAATATTAAGAGTAGAGAAATTGTGTCTTACATCAGAAGTGTGTATTCTGAGCCTGACTGACCTCAGCTTCATGTAACAAACTTCTAGATAAAAAGTAAAAAACTAAAAGATTTTACTCTTGAATATTTCCCCTCTGTTTTGTTCATCAGCACTGGAACTATGTGAACATTTTGAAGGAAAAATGAAGATAAAATGCAAACCAGCCATACCATCACACCACACCACACCAGAGAATTGTTAGGGAAGGATGCAGTTAATATACCTCTTGTTCTACAACAGGCTGTGCTGGTTTTCCATCTACATACTATGGAGTTTCAGGGAGGGCAATTTCAAAGTTTTATGGAAAAAAAAGCAACAGACAAATGTTAGTATTAACAAACATACATGGAACATTAAATGTAGTCTTATTGCTATGGACATGGTGCTTAATGGATGGACAACATATTACAAGGACTGTTACCTCTTAATGTCATCTCAATATTTTATACTAATTGTGTTCATTCCCCACTCTACAAAATTCCTGTTTAAGTTCTGTTGTGATCAAAGGAATTTTGCTATTTCCAGGTTTCTGGATGGCCCCTTCAGACTTACTTTGAGCTGGGAACAATAATATGAAAATAATATGAAAACAACTGATATAAAATAACACACACAATCCTGTATGGATCCAGCTGAAACCATAAAGAGCTCTGATAGAAACTCTGATCAAAATTCCACCACAGTTAGGTCAGGGACACTGACGTGGTTTATTATTTTATTATATTGATACTATTGCTGGAAGCAATGATATTTGAGCTTTGAGCAAAGCAGAATAACTCCAGCATGAATATGTAGGTTCAGCCTTATCACAGCCTATCACACAAATTCAAATTCAGATTTTTGATTTAAGACAAGAAAATAACTAAAAGTTGTGACAAGAAAACCTTCATCAGTTCTTAATGGAATGAAGTGTTAGCTCTGATTTGTCACATGTGTGTGTGATTACAATCAAACAAAAGCAGCAAAAATTTCTACACATTCTACTTGGTCACTATCATCTCCAGCAATTCAAGAAGAATATTAAAATATTTAGGAAAAAACTTTTAAAAATCTAAAAACTGGAGCAATCATATTACTGGTATCTGGTTTAAATGGCATTTCTGGGTGTAGGTAACCTGGTCTTAAGCCTAATTTGAGTACAGAAAACAACAACAGTCTCACAAAGTAGAATTTAAAAAGTGTAGAAAAATGTCAGTGCACAACAAGAATTTGCAAATGGGGCAGTTTTGCTCTGGAGTGGAATGAAAGTTTTTGTGGTTCTCCTGCTGCTTTAACTAAGGCAGCATCACTGCCATCTTCAGGAGTGCCATTTGTATCAGCTAAGGGAAAACACAGTTACAAAAAAACAACCAAACAAACAAAAAACAAAACAAAAACAAACAAAACATGTGTGGAAATACTCAGCCCCAACATTTAGCTACTTTCAGGATTAAATACCTTAATATATTTGGTGATTTGGAAGTGAAAAATGTATTTTAAAAACACCCATAAACAGAAAAATACTGCAGTTTAACAAAATGACTCCTCATTATTTCTTGTACTTCATGTAAATATTCTGGATTCTCTCAGGGGAAAACCTGAATTTGAAGGTGTGGCCACATGGATTTGTCAGCCAGCTTGGAAATGGGGGGGAAAAAGAACCTGAGCTGTTTTAGGGCTCTTTGCCCACATCCAGAGTTAGTGGTGGTTAAAGTTACCATGTTTATAACAAAAAGAGTATTTATTCTTTATCTTGGTCTTTCAGCTGTGACATTAAGCACCAGAAGCTGTGATTACAAATAAACCAACCTTTTCCAAGGATTCACTCTGCAAGTCTTCTAAACTGCTTGACTTTTTTTTCTGTGGGACCCTTAGGAAAGGGACAGGCAAAAAAAAAAAAAGCAGCAGTTAATACAACAGGGTTTGTTTGGGTATCCCCAGTGTCTCACCCTCAACAGCTGCAGAAATCACATAATGTCTGCATAAAACATAGCTCAGAATATGAGGTTTGTTTATTTTATTGTGTTTTTAGCCTGAAAATCATTGAGAATTGCAATAGGTGAAGGCAGAAAGAGCAACAAGGCAGCCAGGTCCAGAGGGAAGCTTTATTCTGATATCTGTAGATGATTTTAGAAGCTCTTATCAAGCACAGCAATAACTTTCTGTGAGCAATGTGCTACATTTAGGGATTTTTGAAAGGAAAATTGCTTTATATTTCAATGAAAGTTACTCATTCTCACCTGTTTGTGATGTCCAAAGATTCTTCTTGCTGAGTGGTTAAATTATTTGAAGGTACTGGAATGCTTCCACTTTAAATAGAAATAAATTTTATGGTTTTAAGGATTGCAGAGTGTGTATCTTCTGATTTATAAAAATGCAGATTTATTCCTATAATTGAAACCTTAACCATCTAAGCATTGCAAACCTCCAGGACAAGCACAGCTTTTACAAGTGCCCAAAAATGCAGCAAAGCCAGTCAAGACAAGATGCTAACAGTTAAAAACAATCTAAATAATGCAATTTATCATCACCCACACAAACACAAGGTCTTGCCTGATTTCCAAGGTTTTGTGTGGCACTGGAGGGAGCACAGCTGGTGACAATTCTCCTGCAGAGACCTGGGTGAGATACAAGAATTTCAAACCTGCAGCTCTGGTCTGCTGCTGAATCTCCACACCAAGAAATACAAAAATTCAGCCAGGGTTGAACCCTCATCTACATTACTACAGAAAAACCAACAGCAAAAAACCAAAATATGTATACACCAGAATCTGCTTCTAGAGCATCTGTACCTCTGTTTTCAGTAATTCTCCTTGGGAGTTATTGAAAATATTCCACTTCCTTAAAGTTGCCTCAAGTTCCTCATCACTGCCACCAGAGACAGAAGAGCCTGAAAGCATCAGAGAGTAGAAGTAAAAAGGGAGAGAAACAGGCAAAGTTTGTTTTCTGTTTGTTTTCCAGAGCATCATGACTTGTTCCTTGCTTCTTTTTATTTATTTACTTAATGAACATTCAGAGAGAGACCCACTCTCATTCCATATTTTACATGTTAAATACATTTACTCTCTCTCTGTAAATTCCATATTTTTGTGTGTTAAACACAAGTTTCCATTCTGCCATGCAAGGCCTAAAAATATTGTTATTACTTGTTAATGTGATGGGGTGAATGGAACAAAACTGTCCTTTCAGCAGGTCAAGTTTCCCAAGTGGCAACTTAAAATGAGATTGTCCTAAAACCCATTCCACTTCATACATTGGAAATGAGAATTGGGACAAAGTTTTTTTGTTTTTTTTTTTTTTTTTTTTCTTCCCTCCAGGTTTTGAAGTTAAATACACAGAATTGTGTGCAGCAAAGCAAGGTGGGTTTTCAGTTATTCCTTCCAAACCAAACTTGTCAGCTGTCAGGGAAATAAATGAGTTCTCCCTCTCTAGCATCATTTTATGCTGTAAAACGTGGCTGATGGTCACAGGAAAAACCACATAAAACTTAAAATAAAGCCAGGAAATTATCCACAAGACATTTTACCATGAGCTGCCATCATGATGTCCTTGACCCTCCTGTACTGGCTCAGCAGTAATGTCAGCTCCTCTATCCTACGGTCCTGTGCAAAACATGAAATTAATAAAATTAATAAAATCCCATGGCTTGATTTATTACCACAAAAATTATGAGCCCCCTTTCTCATGTAGTCCTTACAGAAAGTGAGTTGTTTGGAACGTTCCAAACCATAATTTCATTCTTAACATGCAGAACAAAGATTATTTTCTCACCTTTTCCTCATTTGCAGCCAATAATGTCTCCATTCCTATCTTCAACCGCTGGACTTCTTGGTCTAAAAATGTTTTAAAATGTTGTGAGAGAAACAACTTTGCTGTAAATAGTTTTGTGATACCCTCCCTATGTTCTTACTAATAACCTAAACCATGTTAGAGGTATGGCCAGTGCACTGCTAAACTACATTTAATGTGGATTTTTTCAGAAGCTGAACCATTAGAAGCATTGCACAAGACAAACATCCTGGTTTTGCTTACAAAAGACTGCATAACACTATTTTAAACTATGAAAGTCAAGCAATGGAAGAGAAAAGAAACACTGAAGCCCATTTTGCAAAAGATGAGCATGAAGTGTGTTTGCTATTATATACTTAAGGAAATGATTTAAAGTAGGATTAAAAGTATATTCCCTCTGAGAAGCAGTTAAAGTAAATCCATTAACTTGGGAATGAAAAATAACAAAAAGCTGGTTTGATACAAGGAAGTCCTGTAAAATGTTATTTACTTAAATGTTTCAGTATGAATAACTTGATTAAAATCTATGTGAGGAGAATTTCCTCAGGCATAATTTAGTGACAGAAGTTTTCCAGTAACGTTTTCCCAATTAAAACACACTCTCTGGAAATGTATGAGGTTGTTAATCACATCCTAACTTTGCTGAACCAAATCTTTCATTTTTCTCTGCACAATAGTCCCAGGGAGACCTTCTTACTAAACCAAGTGATGGAGACAGAACTTGAAAGAATTCCTCTGTTGTAACATGCTTGGACATCAAAACTGCTCCCAAAAAAACCATGAAAACAGATATGAAGGGAGAGAGGGGAAAGAAAATCAACATTGCCAAAGAGCACCTGTGAAAAAAAGGATTTACAACTGAATGTTGAACACTCAATGTCACAGCTGAACTATTTGAAAAAGCTGAAATTAGTTTTTATTGCAGGGATTCTGGACAGTGCACACTTTGCAGTGGTTAAGGTTTAAAACAGGTAAATGAACCTCACAGGTATTTTCTCAGAGAGGAGACACAGGACATGCAGAAGCAGAGCCAAATCAAAAACTAAAGCCAGCAGGCAGTGGGCAAGCAATTGGGAGACTTTTTAAAAAATCACAGTCCCACTAATTTCTCTTCATACATATTCAAAAAGGACTGGTGTCAAGGTAGATTTAAGCACACTAAAGCAAATTTTACTTACAGTATTCATTAACATCATCAAGTATGGAGACATTTATTCAGACTTTTTTTTTTTTTTTAATTTAATGTGGTGATTTAAAAATAAAAAAAAAGCTTAAATCCTCCTTTCCAAAGAGAAAGGCTTTCAGTTACAGCCATCTTTCCCAAAATTAAATATTGGGGTATACATATGTGCAAATAAAAGGGGGTAATTGTTAGGTTTTGGCTCTGTTAACCTTGACCCCATCCCTTTGAAGTGCAACAGTTTGATTTGAGAAGCTCTGACTTTTATTTCTGCAATGAAATTTTACTGAGCAGGGCAAGGAGCTGCCTGCTTGCTGCAAGCAGTGAAGGCAGAGCAGATCAGATATTACAATATACAGATATACAATCAATCAGCCAAACCCAAACAAACATGGAATTATTTCTGCAGAGTGCATCTGGGTTAACATTGGAGGGGAAGAGCAGTGAGGTAAAGCCAAAAGGGAAGGGCAAGGCTTACGTTTTTCTTTTAGCCTTCTCCTAAAAACTTCCTCTACGATGGTAAGTGGTGAGAGTCAAATAAAGTATGTAGAAAAAGCACATATTAGATCAATTTTGCAATTGAATTAGGATATGCATTCTAGCACACTACAAGCACATTGACATCATTTTTTCAGCTTTATTTGAGGAGACCACCTAAATACTTTTTTTTTTTTTCAGAAGGGTTATTACTGTTTCAATTCAAATATAGCCTAAGAGCTTTCCTTGAGTGTAGGCCACAGATTTTGTAGAGGGTTTGATTCTTCTGCCCCTGGAATCAAAAACAGTTTCACCACATTTCTAGAAGCTGAACGCTGCCAGGTTCTAGGTTTATTGTCTTACCACACTACCCTTCCTTTGAAATACCATAAATTATTTGGGAATCCCACAGAAAGCACAAAATTCCATTAGTAGAAGGGTTCATCTACCAAGCACTGCTGTTAGACAAACTAATTTTCTGGTTAGACATGCAGCTCTCCACATGCACAAGCTCTGCAGCTGAGTTGGAGGGGAAGTGCAGGAGATTTTTGGGGAGCCCTGGGCAGGAGGAAGCACAGCCCATGTGTGTTGGGTTGATGTGGCCAGAAATGTGGATTCTATCACCATCTGTTGAAGCTGGGTGGGCAGTGATTCCTGATCTCCTGGCACATACTATCTGCTAATGGGCCAGCTTTAAACCAGCTGGGCAATCATCTTTATCTTTTCCACAGCCCATCCTCCCTCCAGGAGATATCATCTGCTGCTGGCCCATTCAGTCCCAGTGCATGACTGATAAAATTCCATCATCCCACTGGGAGATGCTCCAGCCAGGGGAGGAGCCAAGCCTTTCCTACCCAGATAAAAACTGAGATTTTAGACACCAAGGCACCTTCTTTCCACTGGATTCCAGAGGAAAAGCAGACCTTTCCACATCATCCCTGGAGCTTCAGAGGAAACTGCACCTTCTCCAGGAGCACTGCTCCAGCTGAACCACATCTGCCCCTGCAGGAGGATGCAGCCACCATTGAATGGGACTGTGCCAACACCCTGACTGACTGACGGGTGTCAGCTTGGATTCTGACTCTGGCAGGGCTGGGATTGTTCTGTGTAATACTGCATTTCTATTTTAATTTTCCTGGTAAAGAACTGTTATTCCTAATTCCCATATCTTTGCCTGAGAGCCCCTTAATTTCAAAATTACAATAATTTGGAGGGAGGGGCTTTACATTCTCCATTTCAAAGAGAAGCTCCTGCCTCTATTGGCAGACACCTGTCCTCCAATCCAGGACACCCTGGGAATAAGTTCACATCCCAGCCAGGGCAGCCTTGGGAAGCCTCAGTTCACACCCACAGGAGCCAAGCTGGTGCCCTGTGGCAAACTGCACACAAATACTCCTGCGTGGATGTGTTGGTGCTGCAGAGGAAAAAGGCTCCTGATTCCAAATTCTCCTGGCAGGAGCCCCAGGGAGGGAATTTTTCAGAGAATTGTGGCACCACTGGTGGATACCAAAGGCTGAACAAACTGGATTGTTTGCCTTTGGCCTGTGTCAACAGTGCAGGCTTAACACAGAAAGCAGAGAAGCCTAAACCAGCCCAGGCTGGCTGGGACACTCAAAATCCATCAGGAGCATCTTTCTTGGGACAGGGAGCCTGAACCAAACACAGCCATGGAGAAAGGAAATAATGACTCACTTTTAGGATGTTTGGACACTGAAACATTAGGCTTAGTTAGTAATGTGACATTTTTCCCTTTGAAAACCAGAAACTCTAAAGATTTTTTCAAACAAGCTTTTCAAGGTATACCTGAAAAATAAATTCCCATTGAACTGCAGCGAGTCTTTACAGTTATAAATAAAAAGTTCCAGGGCCTTGAGGATGCTTATTTCAACTTGTAGAATTTCACACCTTAAAGGCCTCTACTCCATCAGAACACAGAATTAACTGACACCACTTTTCCTCCCAAAACAAATTTTGAGTCCATGCTGTCATTTCTCTGTATCCCTCTGCAATCTTGCTCCAAGCTGCTACCAAAGCAAAGTGCAAGGAGGGTTTGGAATGTTTAATTTTGTTTCCCCTCCTCTTACCTCTCTCTGCCACTTCAGTGTAGGAGGAGGTTCTGGAGAGCTGGCTTTGCAAACGTTCTATCTCTGCATCCTTGAGGGCCAGTTGCTCCTGCAGCTGGGCTATCTCAGCCTGAAAAAGAGCACAGAAAACTCAGAATATCTTCCCCACCCATTTTCTGTGAGCCTCTGCCAGGAACTAGAAGATGTCTGAGTGTATTGAGGCCAGTTACCAACTCAGAATATTTCACAAATACTAGAAAAACCTATTTATTCATCTATTGCTCATTTTCCCCCATTCAATAATCACTTGGAGAAGACAGACATAGAGATATGTAACATTTTCAAGGGTTTTTGTAGGTGAGGAAACTCTGGAAAGCTCTTGATGCTACAAAATTGATCATGTAATAATAAAGACTATTGTAGGGAATTCAAACTTTGCATGAGGATCTCTAAAAGATATCAAAGGATTTTAAAACAGATACTGGTTATTTTCAATCCTAATTATAAAATCTCTAAATATATTTTATATATTTAAATATTTATAAATAATCCTATACTAATAAGTTATTGGCATAACTGATAATCTATTAATGATGAGACTTCTCAGCAAGATAAGAAAATTGGTTTTCCAAATAGTATGGCCTGGAAAACAACTACACATATGCAACAAAATACCAGTGTTCATTGACATTTACTGGAAATTTAGAGCTGCCACTAGACTTGGATAGAAAATCCCACATGAAAGAGCTCAACAAGAGAGAGGGAGAAGAATTCTGTGATTGTCCAGCTCGAAGTGCAGTGATTCTAATCTGGTTTAAGTATTGATGACAAAAACTGCTCACAGCATATTTTACTAAGCCAGCAGTCTGAACAGATTTTCCTCAGAGGTCTCAAAACCCCTGAGTGTCAACATTCTGCATTTCCTCTGCAAAAATAGAGGGGAAAAAGGAAGAAAAACTGAAAGAGGACAAAAAAAAAAAAAAAAAAAAAAAAGTGACCAGTTTCTCAAAATACTAAAATAAAGCAGGAAAGATGCAAAACACCAAACAACATGATCCAAACAGGGAGAAACACAGATGAATTATCACAGAAACTTATTTTCACCAGGAAGCAAGTGGCTGGATTGCAGGATAACGTCACCACTCCGCCCAAAATTCCACCTGGAATAGAAGAATCTGCCTTGCTGCATCTCTGAAGGGCTCCTGCACTTCCCACTGACTAATATGCTTTTTATATCCAGCCATGGATGTGTTCCAGTTTCTCATCTGAGAAGCTGGAACAACAGGAAGACAAAAGCTTGCAGACCTCTTAACACCAGATCTGGATTTTCTTCCCTTGGTCTGCTCCATCTCAGAGCTCTTAAAAGCTCTCCTTTCCCTTCATCTCTAATTCCTGCCATCTCTGATTATTTTTCTGCCTCCTCTCTCTTTCCTTTTACTTTTCTTCCTTTCCAGCCCTGCATCTTCTCTCCCTCAGTGGATTTTATGATTCTTCTTTCCTGTTTTCCTTCTGCTCCTTCATTTTCCATAATTTCTATCTGTCTTGGCAGCTGGCCACACACTGCTTGAGAAAATATTTTCCCAAAGACTGTTCATCTCCACCATTTCAGAGAAAACATTTTCATGGATTGAAGAACTATTATCTTAATGAGAAAAAAAGACATGACAGCAATATTCTGTTATTCATCCCAGAACTCTCAAAGGAATGAAAAACTAATACAAATAATAGCTGTTTGTCATGTCTGGATCAAGCTATCAAGCATTAAATAGAAAATCCAGTTTAATAATTTGAAATGTTTCTCCAAGATTCAGCCACAACTCAGGAGTCAGTCATTCATATCAACAGGGATTATTACACAAATGAAAGGAGATGTGATTACAGCACAAGAAGGAAAAATCATATGGTGCTTTTTAATCTGGTGGAAAAGGGCTAAAAATTCAAACTAGAAACAACAGTGAGAATGCTCCACTAGAACAATTAATTTCTGGGGAAAGTGATTAAATGTTTCAGATGTCAAGTTTCTCCAGATTATGATCCAACAGCTTTGCAGGATTTAAGGTCAATGGAAGTGTAAGTGTGATACACACAAAGTCAAAGCAGATGAGCTAATGGTGGATTTTGGGCTTAATGTCCATGAAAACAAATTCCAAAAAAAGCAAACACCCAACAAACTTTGCATGTCTCCTCTGGCTGGAAAGAACATCCCACTTGGGCTTGTCACCAGCACACAAATCAAGGCCAGGAAACCCTCAAAAATTTCCTTTATTCTGGGCAGCTCTTTGCAAGCCAAAATGCCTTTTGTGCTTCCCTAAAATAAAAATTGCAAGAAGCACCAGGCTGAAAACTGCATGGAGGGAGCAAAAGGCACAAAGAAATCTACATCACCTTCAAAGCAAGGTATTTATTCCAAAGGTTAGGGAAAACTGGGCTTCATAGTGACCCTGCCACAAGGTAAACGTCAGAAATGTAAATACTGATGGGAAGTGGAGCATGTCCCTTCCCAGCTGATGGAAACCTGTTGTTAAAAATCTAAAAATTCTTACTTTGGTTGCTTTCAATTTCCACTCATACTGGTTTCTTTCGTTTTCCAGTTCTTCCACTTTAATTTTGAGGTGCCTGAGTTCCTGTAGCAAACCCTGCAGGGGAAGAAGGAAATGAAAAGTAAGGTTTTTCTGGCAGATATTAAGTTTTCACAGTCCTGAATTACAGACCATGCACGAGCAGTGTCCAACACTGAACCACCACACTGAAAACTGTGACCTGCTCTAAAATCTGTCCCTTAAATGTCCCTTCTCCCATCCCTTGATGGAATTTTATCTTGCTCTTTCTAAAGGACAATATTATTAAAACCTCCATGGAGCTCTGACAAGACAAAATGTCTTAAATTGAACTGAAGGCAGGAAAATTTGGAGGAGTGACTCAATTTTGGACTCCTGTGCAGCATATACATTAAGAATCTTGGATTACATTAAGGTTTATTTGGCATGACTTCCAGATTTGACCCTCAGATTATTTCTCCAACCTACAACTTGTAGTTCTGATAGTCCATTAAGCAGTTCTGCACAAAAACAAGCCCAGAAACAACAGCACTCTTTTCAAAATAGCTCTAACACGTGAAATAATTATTTTTATGACATAAAACCTGTGAGAGAAATTACTGAATAACTCCCTCTCAATGCAAGCAGATTACTTATGAGTTCTGGGCAACCATATTTTGAATACCAAAGAGATGTGGCAACAACCTGATTTGAAATCAAACATTAAAATGTTGGGTTTTTTTCTAGGCATACCAGCACCTTCAGTCAAATGAAGCCATTTATGCAAAGTAGCTTTTGTTTTGCCACGTGACACATTTTTGATCAAATACAACCAGGATCTGTTTTGTAAATTCTGGTACCTGCTAATCTCAGGGAATAAAAAAAAAAATCCTGTTGGATTTGCTATTTAAAAGTAAAAGCAGATTGTTTTTATTACGGCTCTTTTCATTTTATATCCTTTTTCATTTTCTATTTCATTAGGAAAAAAAAGGGTACTTTCACAGAGCTTCAGCTGATTTTTTTTTTCTTAATACCTGTGTTAAGCTTTTAAGGTATCCAGGAATCAATAATCTGTGTTCAGAGGAGCTGGGGTGGCATCACCACAAGGAAAAACAGCAAACTACCAAACCATGCCAGCATGCTGCACATCACAAACCTCAGCCCCAAAATCCAAAACACCCACACCCCACCAGCACCACAGGCTTACAAGTGAAATGGAAGCTGTGAGAAATCTGAAAGGAGTGGCTGGATTTTACAGATTTCTGTGCTTTAGTAGGCAGCCATCAATGGTGACCAAATTTGTAATTGGGGTGGGGAGCCTGGGGTGGGATTTTTAAATTTTTTTTTCCCCCTGGTCATTTTTTATGACACTCTCACTCTTTGCTAATGAAAGCCAAAATTAATAAAAAAAGCCATATTAATGCCAAAACATTCCCAAGGCAGCTGTGGTTAGTGGAATTGGGATTGTGCAGGAGAGAGAAGAGGCAGGGCAGAGGTTTCTGCCAAGGCTGCTGCTCATACTTCACACTGAGAACAATTCTTCTGGCCCACAGGCTCTACTGATCTTGCACCAGACTGGGGACCATTAGGGATCAGGTCTGCTCTCCTATCTTGAGACTTTCTCTCCTGGATCCTACTATTAATTTCCAGCTGCAGTCTACACATCTGCTCCTGTAGGTCACTGATCAGGTTCACTACTGACTGAAAACAGGGGAGGAAAGGGGAAAAGAGACAAAAAAATAGAAAGGTGAGGGGAAAAAAATGATGCAAAGAATATATTTCTACAGCTGCAGCACAAAGAAGCAGATCTAAGACAAACTGAAAAAAGACAGGTTGTGTGTTTCCTTTCTGATAAAGCAGATGTAAATGAGTATAAACCTGGAATATTGCACAAAGCCACAGTTTACATGGAACAGAAACCACATTCCAGACTAATTCATGATTCTGACTCTGAAGTTAAGATCAGAAACTTTTTTTTGGAAGGTTTTACAGTTATGTGAGGCACAATTTGGAACATATTTTAATATGCTGGCTCGGAGGTGCACTGTTGCTGAAATGGGACTTGATTGCACTCATTTGCACTTCCAAAACTCCCAGCAGGAATAAAGTGCAAAGTGCTCAGCTGGGGCCATAGCCTGCTCTTTCATAATTTATACACAGAATTTACTAGCATATAAATTCTCTTTGCAGGTCCAGCACAGGGCAGAAATAATTCCATGAACCCTCTGGGCAGGATCTGGAATGGAGGAGGAGAGAAGCAACAGAGGCAGGAGAAATCAGGAGGATAACACAGAAGAAAAAGTCAGTGTTTTAAAGTGCACCAGTTTGCTGGTCAGCTTCTTGGATTTGTGTGATACACACACAAAAATCCAGTTTAGGAAATAAACCAAAGCCAGGTATGAAAATCTGTATGATATTTCACCTGAATTCCCCAGCTCTGCAGCAAATAGCACTGAGTATATTTCAACTATCACAGGTTTAAAGTGCCTTTCTCTTAAGTTTCATGTACATTAATGACACAAGTTTTGTGGTTGCTCAATCTTCCCAAGTGGAACAAATTTGAGGAGCTTAATTCATCTTCCAAAGGTGAGAAAAAGATTTCAGTGGACAGAGCAACAGATGAAACGGCAAATTAATGTTTTTATTATTTTCTTCATTAGAGTTGCCAACAGAGTTCCTGTAACCTCAGCTCAGTGCAGTAAAATCAGGAGTCTTGGGGAACAGCAAGGACAGGGCAGTAACAGCATCCACAGTCAACTTTACACATTCACAAAGATTTACCCAACTCACACAGAAGAGTTTCACACATTTGAGTGTTTTCCAGCTCACTGTGCTTAAGATGAAATTCAGAAAAGCCATTACATACATTTTATTTATACATATTATGCTCTACCAGGATCACAATGTCTGATGCTCATCCTCTTCCACCCAACAAACCTTTAATGGACATAAATGAGGATTAGGTTTGGGGTTTTTTACCACCCTCTCCACCATCAGAGCAGCACAGTGGGGATGGGACCTGGCAGGAACATTTATTAATAGTAAATAAAGCACCTTGGTTCAGGTGAGGCAGCACAGCAGAGTCCCCAGAGGGAGTCAGAGGCTCACTGACTCAGGTTTCTTTGGAATTGCAAGCAGCTTTGCACCAGATATTTAATTCAGAAGTTACAAGAGCCACAAAATGCTTGCCAGCATCTTGCAGCCAAACCCAGAGACTTCTCCCATGCCACAAAAGGAAGAGCAGGACAGACAGAAATTCTCTTCTCTTCCACATTCAGGTACATCAGACATAAACCTTTTGACAGTGCTGCTTCCTCATACCTTGCTCCATTAAGAAAAACACATTTTCAAAATTTCTGAGGCTTCTCAGGTACAGAAGCCCCTTAGGTGAGACTCCAGAAACCTTCACAGCACTACTGTGACAAAAGCAGGACATTATTCCCCAGGAAAGGAATTAAAATGGCAAGGCCAGGAGTGAGATACCCATGTAAAACCAGCTATTCTCCTGCCCCCTCTGTCATATATATAAATAAATGGCACTTTATATTTAGTCTGTGCTTCTGAAGAGCCAGAGACAAGTGGCATCCAGTGTGAAATCAATACCTTTGAGAGGAGGTTAGAGATGCTTGATAAACTCCTTGCTGCTCACTAAAACCAAACCTAAAAGACAGCTGCACAAGATAAAGTGAAACCAATCTTGCACATTAAAACTCTCTCATGTTTAGAAGGATGCTTTAATTTGCTTTCTTTCCTCCCAGCCCAAGCAGAATAATTCTATAGATGAATTCTAAGTGACTGGAAGCAGCTGCTGTGAAATGAGCAGACACAAAATCAAAATAGAGAGAAAATGTGGTGGAGCTGCAATGATCCTGCAATGCCACATTTAATTTTAAACTTTTCAAACCCCATTATTATATTTAGAAATAGCAGGCTTAGCCATGAAGTATCATGAACAAGCTGTTCAAAATGTTTTACATGTTGAATGCCAAAAACAAGAGCAAACTACAGGTAGGCTTTTTTTTTTTTTTTTTTTTGGTCAAAATGGTTGCTTCATTAGAAAGATATAGTTGGGCAGTGGAGGCAAAGAGTTCAGAAAAACACTCAAAATATGACCAAGTTTAAGCAGATGTAGTCTATTAACATACAGAATATTAATAAATTTCATCCTAATGTTTGAAATTGTGTCTGTGTTGAAAAATTAGTGTAATTTACAGGAAAAGGAGCAGAAATAGAGTCAAAGAAATTCAACTAAGCATCCAATTTGAAAGCAACTCCTGATAAATTTGATTAATGCTCATTCAGGAGACTCTGAAATCAATACACAAACAACTCTCAACAAGGAAACCAAAACTGCTTTTTGTTCCCCACAGCTTTCCTTACAGCACCCATTCTCCTTGCTCTGCACATGCAAAGCTTTGTGACTCTCAACACACCAGAAACCTAATCACCCCTTGGGGTAGTTAATAATTCAGCACACACTCAACACAGCCATTCCCAATTTTTCCATCAGGTCAGAATCCTTTTTTTCCATCAGGCCAGAATCCCTTTTTCCATCTCAGCAGGCGGGTTTCTATCACTGAGCAATACCACAAAGGCACCCAGGCTGTTCAAGCCCAGCTTTGCCACACAAAACTCACTGCAGCAGCAGAATTTCACAGCTCCAAACCACCTCAAAATCCTGTCCATAACAAATTCACCCCAAATCTTCTCTCTTCCAGGCTGAAGAAGGGCCACAGGTGGTAAAAAACCAGCAGCTGGTGCCTCTCTGGCTTGCCAGCTCTGCCAGAAATCGCTCTCCTTGTGCTATCTTTGCATCTCTAAAGGAAACTTCAGGGAATAAATGAGTGGAAAGCAAACACAGCCCAAAGGAGCCACGTCACTGCAGGCAAAGCACTGGTGCATGGCTATCAGCTGTTCCACCAGCAGGGCTGTGGAGAGCAAACACCTCCCAGTGCTGCCTGCACTTCAAATTCTCCTAAGTCAATATGGAGCAAAGTTTGGATTTTTTAATATTTTTTTTCCCCAGTCAGCAATGCATAAATCCCAGACCCAGTAATTCTTATTTTCCAGGCAGTCCCCTCCTGCTGGCTTAGCTGGTTCCCTTACAGGACCATAGAGAAGGGTAACACATGGGGATTTGTATGAATTTCTCTCTTCCACAGCTGCTTTCCTTCCCTGCTCCCACCTGCTGCTCACCCCCCTGATATGGATGCTGCTCATATTCCCTTTCTTAACCACTGCAGCAAAACCCAAAGCTCCTTTGATGTCCAGAACTCTCCACATCTGAAAGGGAGTGAGGGCTGGAATTGCCTCCAGCCCATTATATTTTTTTGCTATTTATTATGTAGCCACAAAGGGGAAAGGCACCTTTGAGGCTAAATCCCTCCCAAGTGCCACAAATACCTTTGAATACCCAATCTCAGTGCTTGTGGCAGCCCTGACACTGAGTTTAGTTCTTTTTTTTTGCCACAAAAACATGAGAAGAGCTTTGCTAACCCTGGCACAGCCATGGGAAAGGAAAGGGTTAAGCCAACACCCACTGCAATAAATGCTTCTGGAAGGAACTCCAGACTCTTTTGGCCTTGATGAAAGCCCAGCAGCAACCTCTGAAGTGTAATGAGAGAGAGGAAAAGAACCCCCATCCTGAAAACGCATGAGCACACTGAATTCACAGCATCAGTGATCCAGGCTGTGCTGCAAGTGTGGAAAATCCTGATTTTCTGTGCTGCTTTCAGCCCAAAAGCTCAGGTGGGTGACAGCACACCATAGACACAGGAGGGGAAAAAATTAAAGCAAGCTGATGAAAAAAAAACTCACCTCAGCTTTGTTCTGCTTCTCCTCATATTCACTCTGCTCCTTTTCCATGCCAACCAGTTTAATCTTCAGGTCTGAAACTTCAGCCATCAGATCCAACTTCTGGGTCTCGAGTGATGTGCGACTGAGCAGCTCCTGAGAGCAGAGCAGAATATCCCCAGTTATTTCTGGGAGCACTGACAGCCTGCCATGGGTTTGTTCTGCTGGCAGGCCCACATTAAACCCTCCTTGGAGCCTCAGTGTGTTTCTCAAGGGCTGCAGTTATTTTCATCTAAATGCTCTGTGTTAATCACCAAACCACAGTGCTCCACTCCTTGTTTCAAGCAAATGTATGGGAAAGTTAATCCCTGGGCTAGACATGAAATCAAAAACAACACTGAGGCTGAACAGACACAATGGACACATTACAAAAGAGTTGGTGCCTTCTTAAACCACTCATCAGCCAAAGCCATGTTTTAGGATTGCCTTGTAGACCTTTGTGTCATCAATAAAGGAATGCAGAATGAGCACCTTCCCCAAGCACTATTACATACATCAAATGCCTCTCTCACCCAAATATTCAAAAGGAAAAAAGTCCCATCAGGAGTTTAAATTCACACTTAGTTTTCCAAGTGCCAAAACAATTTTTAACAAAACAACGTTGGCTTCCAAAGGGTTAAAATGTTTTGTGATAATTCATAAATCCCATTAGGGTGTTGATCATGTGGATCACACTGAGGAATCACAGCAGACTGTGCTCTGAATTACATGAATTAATATGGTTGAACTGGAGTTGCCATAGTTAATCTGGATCTGTGCTGATGTTATTATTACGTCCATCACTCTTTTCTCATCTCTCCCTCTGCCCCAAACTCAACACTACATTGTAGACCATGGCTTGGAGAAGCCACAAAGGCTATTTCAAAGATTACAGAGCTCAAGTTTATTTCAAAATCTGTTCTGCATGTAAATTATTTTAGTCTGGTGGGGAATATTGCACAAATTAAAAATAGTACTGAACTTGCATCTGTATTGCAACACCAATTATCCAAGCCACCACTATTCCCAATGCCATGCCTGGTCCTGCTGACATTGGCAATGATATTTGGGGATGGATGGGAAAATAAACAGAAATGTAGCATCATGGTTTTGGCCTTTTTCTTTTTTTTTTTTTTTTTTCTCCTCTGAATGAAATAAATCAAGCACTAATCAGGGAAAGATATTGCACTGAATTTCTTATTGAGAAACTTGAAGAGGCAGTCACTTAATGAAATACCAGGAGGAGCTGATTTCTACACAGGTGATTAAAATCACAATTACAATTACAAATAACACTTCTGTCTTCTAGAAAAACCATCCATTTGCAGGAGTTTCAGAGGCACATCCCAGTGCAGAACAGGCTCTGCACAGCAGTTCAGGTGGCAGACTGCTGCAGGTTGAGGCAGAGCTAAAAATGGGAGCTTTGATATGAAATAAGGCCACTGAACATCAGAAAGAAGAGCAGGATGGGGCAACTCTGGCCCCATGGACAGACTCTATTCACTCTTGAGCTACAACAACATTCAGCATTTTTTTTTGGACACTGACATGATATGGGAGGAAGATTTCTTAATAAGGCAAGGAGCCACAGCATCCCCCTGGGGATTTTAAACAAAAGATCTATCCTTTGAGTGCAGCATCTGGCACTACTCCCTATTTTTGTTACAGACCCCTAAATTACCCTCAGCCATGCAGTGGAGAGCCATCCACACTCACTCCTCTCATCCCAAATTCAGGAGCTCAGTGTGAGGCACAGAAGCACTACCTGGTCCAAGGGAGCATCAAGGCAGCAGCTTGGGCTTGCTTTGTTTTTAATCAGCTCAAACAAAATTTGACAATTTGCTCTGGAGCTGGGGAGTCAGATATTCTCAGCTGGAGCAAACTGGCATAAACCTCAAAACAGGCAGAGCAGCAAAGTACCCCTGGTTTGCTTTCAATGGAGCTCCACTGATTTAAAGCAGCTGATAATTCCCCTTGCAACCCAACTTTTGCTTTGAAAGCAAGTGCTGTTTGAAGTAAACTTCTCCTCTTGAAACAGGAACATCTGGAAGCAATTATTTCCATCTTCAAGCAGATGCTCACAGTGAACAGCTCATTAAGAATGTGAACCATTTTGTTGCAGAGAAATTATAGTGTATTTCAGTGGTATGATGCAACTTGAATCCGGCCAGAATAAATATGTGATTGTAAGAAGAGAAAAATACAAATTTATGTTTTTGGTTTTGAAGCAAAAAAAGATAATATAAGGCAGGCAAAATGGTAATTTAGGCTGTGGCAGCTTTAGGAGGATCTTAGTTGAAAAACAGAACAGATATAGAACATACCCTAGGGAGTCTTCTTTAGAAAAAAGATACTTGTATTTAGTTTTAAAATGTTCTATACATTATACCATATAAGTGCAATTTGCCTCCTTAAAGTTCCTTTTCTAAACTCAACTTTTAACTTGAAAAATTGAGGAGGCATGCAGAAGCAATGATATACATGTACCAGGCAGATCAAAGAATAGCAAACTATCTCCAAAAACAACATGCTTTTTAAAACACTGCAGATTTCTAAAATACTTAATCAACTTTTCCAATATTCCCAATAAAGCTGCAGCACATTCTGCATATCTCACTCTCACATTTAGTTGTCTTGAAAATATATAGCTCTTATAAAAGTTTATAAAATCCAACATGACAGAAATAGCTTGGAAAGAGGACGCCACAACTTTTTAAGCTCTCAGCTGCAAGCACAGAAAATTCCAGGATATTTAGCTCTCCACAAAACAAGAAGAAACACTCCTGCCATACACTGATTGAGAAACCATAAGTGAGATTTTAGTCAAGTGAGGAGAGGAAAAAAAAAAAACAACTCAAAGATCCCGTTTTGCACTTAGTGCATTGTACAAAATGCAAAATTTCCTTACTTTTCCCCCTTGTTAAAAGCCTTGAGGGACACAGACAAACCAAGCTACCTACCTGGCAAGCACAATCCAGAGTGAGGGCTGCACTTCTCAGCAGTCAGCTGTGGCAGAAATGAGATCTGTGCTTAGCTGGAGAGCCATGGCATGGTGCAAGGCAGGGAATTACAGCCCTCCAGTGCATCATCTGCCCTTTTTATGGTTAAGGCAGGGAAAGGACACAGCTCTCCAAAACCCTGCCAGCTCCAGCAGCCCTTGGGAGCAGGTTTAAAGTGAAGAGGAGCAAAGCTGTGGAATGCTCACCTGGAGAGATAAAGCTTGCACAGCCTGAGAGAGCAAGCTCTGAAAAAAAACCTTTAGAGCTCAAGCAGAGCACACTGAGCCAGCTGCTGGCAAGAAGCTCCTGCATGCTATAAACAAGTGCTGAAATTCATCTAAGATCAGATAACTCAGGCAAGGGAAAGCTGGAGGAATGGTCTTTGCCAGCCAGCAGAGCTGCTGAGGAGCAAACATGCACACCAGATTTATGCCCTGCAACCAGGACAGGATCCTGGCAGCTGCAAAACCAGAGCAGGTACACACTGAGCAGTGTTGGGGTCAAGTTCCTGCTCTGATTCAGCTCCCCCTGCATTCTTTGAATCCAGTTTTTTAAAACGTTCCCCACTGCTGGCACACCTTGCACCCAGAAAGAAGTGGGCCATAAATTGACAGGTTTGCACCCAAATATTTCATGGTTTTGTGTGTATTTTTTTTAAGACACAAAGAATCCTAAAACCAAGCAGTTTGTACTTTTCCAGGAGAATTCACTTGGTTGAAGACACAATGGTGTTCACACAACAAAACCACCCAACAAGAGTGCCCTAGGTTGTGTCAGAAATAATTTGGAAGGCACAAAGACCAGGTCAGACCACATCTGGGGGTTGATTCAGGAAAGATCCTGCCACCCAGAGCAGGATTGTCCTTGGCAAAGCAAACTGCTGTCCCTTATTCCAGAGAACTTCCATGGAAATTACAGTCTGTCAAATAAGTAAAGCACAGCTCTGGAGTAGCACACTGAAATTACTCATGAAAATTACCAACAAATGCATGTAAAGGGACCATGGAGGTGAAATCTGAGTGTGCAGAAGGTTCATTTTTCAGCTGGACATGGCACAGCTGTCAACCTGACAGCACAGATTCCACAGCACTCAGTGCTTACATTGGGCATGGCTGCTACTTCTGTTATGGGGCAGTTCAGGGCAATTTAATAGAGCAAAAATTGCTCCTGCTTTCCAATTCTACAGCAGGTTTGGAATCTACAGGGATTGGAGATTCCCCCAAAGCCTTCTCTACTCTCAAAAAAAACCCAAAACCAAAAAAACAAAACAAAAAAACCCCACAACAACAACAACAACAACAACAACAACAAAAACCCCCAAAAAACCAAACCCAAAATTTCTTTCTTAAAATTGACTGGAAGAAAAGTTTGTGGCATTTACTTAGTAATGCCACAAAGTGACTTAGAACAAACACACCCATCATTGCTCTGCAGAATTGGCTGCAAGTTTACAATTTAAAGCAGTTGATATACTGCAAGTGGGCTGTCACAGCATAAATTGTTTTCCTAGGATAATTCTAGGAGGTTTTTTTTAATTTTACTCCTAGACATCTGCATTACAATGTGCTAAGGGGAAAGGCAGGTAGCTGTTCACAGGGGCCAGCATTTCCAAATCCTTTATTACATTTATTATTTATTACATTCAGCAGCAGGACAGACATCCCACTGGGAGGTAATTCCATGAGATTAAATTAAATGTGTGTCTTGCTCCCAGTCATGCTCCAGAAAATTTTCTGTTACCATTTACTCTGAAGAATGACTTGTTTCTTGGCCCAAGCCTGAATTACACTTTATGACTGAATTAAAATTTTGCTATTGACTTTCATGAAAAGGCCTGTTTAATTTTTTTTTTTTTTTTTGAAGGAAGAAAATGCAGACACCTTCAAGGTGTAAAAATACTTTTCTTCATTACAATCTGTGGTGGAAAAAGTCCTTTAAAAAGTAAAATATTGGGTTTGATGCCATAAGCATGACATTGTGTGTAACTGTGCACACCAGGGCATCTCTGTGGGTCTCACACAGGATCCTCTCATTGCCCAAATGCTGCTGAGATGAATTTTCCTTGGCACTGTTCCCCAAACAGTGAGGCCAAAGCACATCTCTGCATTGCCCTTCTGCCACACCCTGACCTTTGCTGTGAGCTGCTTCACTCAGCCATCACAAAAACAGCCCCTTCCTCCCAACCCCAGGTTAGTTTTAACCCAGTCACTGGGGAGAAGCTTTGCTCAGCACCAGAATCCCAAATAATTTGCAGAAAAACTTGGTCAGGAGGAGGAGAAGGATGAAAGGAGAACAAAAGTTTTCCCCTCTGCTGCTGCTGCTCCACGTTCAAGATGCCCACCCAAAATGCTGAGCAGCCACTTTCTGTTGTTTGTGTAACTTTTATTCCAGCTGCTGTTTCAGAAGTGGTTCTGGGATCACTTTGTAGCAGGGTTCAAAACAACTGTGCATAAATCATAAGCCAGGAGGATTTTTTTGCCAGTAACCCCACCCTGCCAAAGAGGGCAAGTCTCTGCTAGCACAAATTCAGCAAAAATTACTTTGCAGGGTAGCATTAGAAAGGGTACTTTGAAAGGGTAATTTCTGCCATGGAACTCCCAGCTACCATCATTAGGTTATCTTGAAGTTTCTATTTTTTCTTTTTTTTATTGAAGCATTTTTTTGCACAGAATTAATTATGAGTTACTCTTCTTATAGTTCTCAAAACTAAAAAGACAGGGCTTTATCTTTATTGTTCCATTTCCCACTTAGAGGAAGCAGCTGACTTAAGTTGACAAAAGCAAAAATCAGTGGAGTTCAGTATATTGTAAATAAGGAAGCAGAACCATGAAATAAACCTGAATTTACACTACACTCCCTCCTAAGATGGTAAAAGGAGTAATTCTGAAAAGCAGGACAGCAGCAGCAGCTGGATGAGGAGATCTGAACCCAGCTCTCCCCAAATCGTGACTGATCCATCTATTTAATACACTCACTCTACTTTTGACAAATTATCTGCAGCAAAGCCCACTGGCCACATATCTTACATGAATGTCAAAATCACCACATGATCAGCTCATTCTCTTCTGCCCAAATCTCAACTCACCCCCCATAATCTTTTCAACAAGATGAATTGAGAACCTTCAAAATAAATGATATTAAATAGGCTCCTCTGCTGAGACAATAAATTACAATTTCTCTGACTGCTGAGAAATCTGACTTGGGTTTTCATATCCCATTGTCTACTGGGAGAAACAACTACAGCTGCTCAAAGTTATTACAAAATTTAGATTTAAGGCTTTTTTTAGACATATCTGGAGATTCTCTGGCTTCTTTAGCTTGTGGCTTATCACCTTAGGATCAGCTTTGTAAACAATTTGTGTGTGTGCCTAACTCCAGACAGGCACATGCAAACATTTTCACTGAAATGGCAATGCTCATGCAACATTATATTCTATTTTCAGTGTTCTGGGAAATAAGGCTTTAAGTTCACAGTTTCCTAAAAAGACTATCTGGGCAAAAAAAATTAAAGTCAGGGAAAGAATGAACAGCTTTAGTTGGAGCAGGAAGGTTCTGCACTCTGCTGTGAATGCCTTCCTGGAGTCTGAAAACAGATTTTCACAACTTAAACAATCACTGTTCTTTGAGTTTCACTTCAGATCTCACTGGAAAACCACATGCACTCACTGTTTGCATTTTTAAAGACACCCCCTCAGCATACAGCCTTTCCCAGCTGGAAGCATTTTGGACTGTGTGAGAAGGAAGCTTTTTTCCAAGAACCTCTGAGAATTATAATTTAAACTGTTTAGGATACAATTTTATCTTATAGAAACTGCTGCTGTTTACATACATATGCACAAGGATCCTTACCATAATTTAAAGCTATGATCAGTTCATTAAAAGGTTTGTGTATCTCACATGGACCAAAATAGCAAATTTATAACACAAAATATTTCTGTGGAGAGAAGAACTAAGCTCACTGAGAGCAGCATCTATCCTAAACATTTCTGGCATAGGTTTTTGAGGCTCATTTACAGTTTCAAATCTATTTTTGGTATCTATGTAGTGCATTAACAGTGAGTGATGTGCATCTGTAACAGAAAACTGCACAGGGAAAGAACTTTGGCATCAACAGACCTGCAAGTTCTGTAAGGCATTTAATTTAGCATTTGTTCTGCTCCCTCAACACAGAACATCAAAGAGCAAAAATTAAACCATGTAGCTTGGAACTGTTGATTGAAATAAAGAAAAAAAGTCTTTATACACTAATTTTCTCCTATCAAGATAAGGGGAAAGCTCAGAAGTTAAGTGAAAATGGCTCTAGAACAGAACTTGATACAGCAATTCATTTCAAATTGCTGCTTGTTCAACTTCAAAGCCACAGGAAAGCAGAAGGCATTTAAATAAAACTCCTTAATTCTATAACTCTTAAATGTTTTAGATACATTTAACCTGCCTAACCAGTTACTCAGCCATGTCCAAATAAGCACAGTTCAAATAAGTTTCCTCCACATGCTGCCACGTACAGCATTGTGCAACCAGCCAGTAAAACTTTTCTGCAACAGGAAAACAAAGAAATTATTGGAGGGGGGGAAAAAAAGTGCAAAGCAGGAGAAGAACAATAAAAGAATTTTTTTTTTTTTCCTTCCCTGTTTTATTCTGTTGCCAAAGGGAACAAGCTGACCGTGTGTGCTGGAGAGGGTCGTGCAGGAAGCTCTGCAAGGCAGATTTTTACCTGTTGGAGCATTTCTTCTGTAGCATTCAGCTTCAACTGGTGGCCCTCAAGACAGATTTCTAAGTCCCGGATTTTCTCTCCTTGAGCTTCCACCTGGTCTGTGAGAACACTCACCTGTAATTTGAGAGGAGAAGCACAGTGCTGCTGAACTGGCTGCAAATAAGTTCCAATTACCTTATGCATGCAACATCCAAGTGCACGTTTTGACAAGAAGTTGCCTTTCAAAGCTTTAATATTCCTGAGCACTGCAGCAACCTGCTCTCCCAAGACAGGGTTTTGCAGCCTTACCTCTATTTTTGCTCCAACCCCGCCCTCCCATCTCCCCTCCCCTGCAACTGTTTTGTTTTGATATTAAAAAAAAAAAAAAAAAAGCATTTCAAGAAAGGGTGGAATGCTGCCTATAGGTAAGGCTGGGTCCCTCCATGCAAAAGGCTGGAAAATTGGAAAGGAGCAAGCAAGAGCAGAGGATACTGGAAATATTTTGTGTGGTTTTGGAGAGTGCATCACCATTTTGGGTTCTGCTGGCATTTCACTCCCTAAAACAGATAAGTAGAATAACTATTCGTTCCCAACCCAATTGCCTCTTGCAAGAACAAAACTTTATTGATGATACCTGTCCACAGCTATAAAGAATGCCATGAGTGAAAAGTGAGTTTTAGCTGTGCCAAAGTTGTATAAGTTGTATTCCAACAAAAATTCCCAGGCTTTGGCAAGCCAAAACATGAAAGCAAAAGCAGGGAGATACAGACAATGAACGCCAGGAAAAGCAAAAATGAGCAATCCTGGTAAAGAACTGTGGGAATGTGGTACAGAGAAGTGAGTGTGCAATATAAAAAGCCCAGCAGCTGAACCCAAATCTCACAAAGCAGAAAAAACTGCAGGATAATGTTAGAAAGCTACAGAAAAAAACCCAGTGATAATTCTTATGTTAAAAAGAGCATTGACTCTGTATATTAATTTTGTCTTAGTTATATAAAAGCCTTGATTATTCTAGAAAAATATTATCTAAAACAAACAAACAAAGAAGCCTAAGGTGTTTAAACTCCACTTTGAAGGAAAACCATTAACAAACACTTGTATATGCTCTCACATCCAACCCTGCAGCATCTTTATTAATAAAAAAATATAAAAATGTGGAAGTGAAATTTTAAGATATATCCAGTAAGCAGCATGTCTAAAAACCCAATGAGCAATCCAGTTCACTTCAGGGAAGCTGCAGAGGGAGAGATCTGTATTTCTTTTACCTGCAAACACAAAGCCAAGCATGCCTGGGAAAGAATCACGGGAAAAAAAAAAAAAAAAAAAAAAAAAAAAAAGAATGAAAAAGAAAAATAAAAGACTATTTAATTTTTTTTTTTTTTTTCCATTAGAGTAGTTGGCTGTAGCTTAGAGTGCAGCTGAGCACACACATCCAGGCTGGGCAGGAGAACTCCCTGCAAGGAAATCTGCTGCTTGTCTGCTTTGTTTTGCTCCCATCAAATGAGGGATGATACACAAAAAGCCCCATGTGAGGTCAGAAGACACGAAGGAATAAACTGAATTCTCTCCTTCAGCATGATGCACGTTCCAGAGAAAGAAAACCAACTTTATTTAGAGCACCAGGTTAGGTTTAAATACCACTGCAACCTGGAAGGAAAACTCTGGGTGTTAAATGTGACCTGCAAAGGAATTTAGTGGAAGCTTAGCAGCTTTAGAAGCCTGTGTTGGGTGTTCCAGCAGCTGGGCTGAGAGGCACATCAGCCACTTGGAGCTCATATTTTCCTCTCTCTGTCCAGGATCACATCTGCCAGACTCTTCAAGGATCCTCTAGGCTGCACCCAGAACAAAATCCCAGTTTATGCCATGCTGGCAATTCCATCTTTGCCTTAGGAGAGCAACACCTGCAAGCCTCAGCCTGTAGGTGACATATTTTATATAAGTGAGGGTATTGAACACAGCTAAAAATCGAAAGGTTTAAGAGTCTGGGGCGAGACTGGAGTGTTCCCAGGCTGACATTCCCTCCAGATTGAAGCCATGGGCCAGTCACTGGTGCAATTCAGCCTGTTCAGAGTAGAGGAGCTCAGTCCCCATCCCTTTCCCACCCCTCCTGTCACAGGTCACACCCAGCAGCATCCCCAGGGCCGTGGACCTCAGCTTGGGGCTGCTCATGTGTGACTGCCTGGACAGAAAATCTGGTGTAAAAACCAGGTGCTAAACCCAGCTCCACCCTGGCATCCTTGTTGTTGTTGATGTTCGTCTTCCAGCTGAGGTTTTGGTCTGTCTTATTTGCCTGGAGGTTTTTTTTGCAGCTCTGCAGCCATGAAAGGAAAATGCATAAATATTGACTAAGCCTTTGGGTTTGGTGGGGGGTGGAAGAGATGGGAGTAAAATGCAAGGGAGACATTCTCTAGATCTGATTTTACTCTAAGTCAAACTCTAGGCAGGTCCCAAAATGTCATAAACCCCTTTGTTTAGTGCATTTGGCTGGCTGCATTCCACATGCTGTGGATGAAGGAATTGTCACTGAAAATCTGCAGGGCAGAGGGAGGGAAAGCACAGCCTGAGCAGCCTGCAGGGATTTGCCAGCACTGCTAGATCCACAAAAGCTGATGCACAGGGCTGCACAGAAATGGGGGAAACAAGGGATTCCCTCACAGGTGCAGCAGCTCCAGCCTCAGGTAGATAGAACTGGGATTTTTCCCAGTTCTGCAGGGAACAGCTGGATTTGGCTCCCAATTGCCTCATGTGTTCAAGACATGAATGCACAGTGTGGGAAGCTGTTTGATGCTACTCAGAGAATCAAGTTTTTACCATTAACAACCCCTTGATCAATTAAAGATGAGCTAATAAATATCAGCTGTAAAGGGAATTTGTAGTGCACACTTCAATTCCAACCAGGAGATTGTTTTTCAGCCAGGTGGGTTTTTTTTCCTAAATTTGGTTATAACAACTTAGTTCAACAGTAATGAAAGAAAAAATCCCAACCAAGCCAAAGCTTGTGTCTCAAAACAAGTTTTGTTTATTTAACAACAGCAGTGAGTTTTCTGCTCTGTAGGTGAACACAAGTGTGAGCAGAACTTACAGGATAAAACATGTTTACAGAAACTTGGGACTGAAAGCAGGGAGAGCACCCACCCAGCACACTCCACTTCTGTCTGATATAAATATATGTGCTGGCAAAATGCATTTGAAAGCATGAAGGGAAAGGATATGCAAAGCCCATTTAAATAATTTCCAGCTTCAGTTTTTAAAAAGGATGGAATGTACAGTTTAGTAGTGGCAAAAAAACATGGGATTTTTTTTTTTTTTTAGACTTGTGCAACCTGTGTTTTCTCCAGGAGAACTTATATGTGACACAGGATCTGTTTGAAAAAGGTAAACTGAGAAACAGGAAACCTGCTAGAGCTTAGCCTTGCATTTTACTGTCAAATTTTCTCTCTCCCTGTTTCCCTCCCCCTTAAGCTTTTCAATGATGTAAACAATTTTGGTACAGCATATAAACAGGAAAAACCCCAGTTCTATCCACCTGCCAGTCTTCTGGTCCATTAAAACTGTTGGCACACAGAATGTAGAAAAATGGCAGGACCTAGCAAACCTAGAATGAGAACCAGCACCCCAGCAGTGGCCTGGGACAAAATTATTTTTATTCCTTTTGCCATCCCCCCTACTTTTACTGCTGTTACACCCCTCTCCTCTCCTCTACCAGCTAACCCCACCATTTAAAGAGATTATACAGATTAAAAATTAATTCCTGGTTAAATATCAGTTACCCCTGGCGACCTGCTAACATTTGTTTAACAGAAAATACTCTGCCACTTCAACTTTTATGCATTAAATATCAACTGTGCAGACAATATTCTTCTCTTTTTTGGACATACCTGCAGGATGAGAGACTCTTTATCACCTTCTAATCGTGCCAACCTTTCTTGATAAGTTTCATTATTGGGTGAATGATGGTTCACCTGTGACTGGGAGGGAAAAAAAAAAGTCCTGTGAGATTTTTTTACAGTTAAAGTTTCAAGCAAGTTAATATGAGTTTTGTACATGAAGCAGTTCTTATAAGATAAAAAAAAATGAAAAAATGTTTGCATAGATCAGAACTGTTTATTTCATATGTATTATGCTTGTACTTAATATACATTAAAAATTAATATACATTAAGAATCTACCTTTTTTTAAGCTGTATTTTGAATACTCTCTCATTCAAGAGTGATAAATGAACATACTGATCTTTTCTGGAAAGTTATGATTTTAATGGAGAATACCAAAACAAATCCCATTTTGTTTTAAATATCTAGTCTTCACAGTCTTTTGCCAAATTCAATGAATCTTGCATTTACTTTCAAGTGGTAAAAAATGCTATAGGTGTATTATTCCTAGAAATTACTGAAAGAAAACTAGAAGTTTTTTGTTAGCAATTAAAAATTCAAATGATCAAATTCTTATCAGGAGCTACTCCAGCCACCCAATCACTTCTGGATTTCTAAATGGCTCTAGGGAGAAAAACCTTCTAAAACAGCCTGTCCTTAACTATTATACCCCTTTTCCCATGAATTTTAATACTTTGTATAGAAACACCACAATTAAAAAAAAAAATCTGTCCATTTATTTAAGTTTGGAAGTGTCTCCTAGGTTCATGAAACATTGTGGGAGTGGAGCTGTTTGCTCAGAGCATCAGAAGAAACCTGAGCCCTTGGAGGATGATTTCCCAGCTCCAGTGCAGGCACTGCATGTCTGGAATCCCAGCAGCTCCCTCCAACTGCAGCTGACTGCTCATTTATAGCTCCTGGCACAATGGCACCCACAGATTTATAATCCTCCCCCCCAACTGCCCTTTCTTTTTCAGCTGAATGTTTGTGAACTGGTCTTCTTTAAAAAAAAAAAAAATTAATATATTTATGGCTTCTTGAGCTATGCTGAGGTCTACAGGCCCAAAGGTAAAGCAGATGCTGAAAATAAACATGGTGCTAATTAACTCAAATCAAGAAATCAAATTTTTAACCAATCAAAAAATGGCTTTTTTAAGCCATAAAGTGCTGAACTAGATATAAATGTGGCACTAGATACAAGTGTGGCACCTTTACAAGCTGAGAGAAACTGAGCACCCTTGTTCTGATTATTTTGAAAGAAATGGAAATAATCACAATGAAATATATCTGAAGAGATAATCTATTCCATCCATCTATTCCATCCTAGGGTTGATGATTATGTGCAATATTCTTGTTCTGTCTCCTCCTAAAGACCTCCAGAAATAGAATTTACAGCTTCTCCATCCACTTCTTACCTACCCATCACTGGAGCATTTTTCTTAATGCCTGATCTGAATCATCTCTTCAGCTTCATGGTTGTCATACCACCATAAATTTAAAAATAGGTCCTTCTGTTCACTTCAGAGATTTTTTACATATTTGAAGATTATCTCTACATTCTATTAGCAGATCCCTCTTCATGCTGTGAAAGAAAATAATAGCTTTTCTGTCTTTTTCTCACAGGTTGATTTTTCAAGATTTGTTTTGTTGCTTTCTCTTGGTTCTTCTTCACCAAGTATTTCCCAGCTTTAGAAATCAAGTGCCTAAGAGGAGACACAGGACTCCAACTGGAATTGGCTTGAGTGGTAAAACCTTTTCACAGACTCTCAGGCCATATTTTTCTCCCTATTATACATAAAATAGAATTGATATATTTTCAGCCTAGGACCTATAACTTCCAGATCCCTTTAAAATGCTTTTATTCAGCTGCCAGCCCCTTCTTCATTCTGCTTTTACTCTTTGTTTCTGCTCAAATGTGTAACTTGGAGCAAGTCTGCACTGACTTTCATTCTATTATTTATATTCCTTTCCTATGCATTTCCCTTCAGCAAAGCTGCAAGGCCTTTAACTGGAATCACCTCTAAATTCAACAACTTTGTTTTTTTGTCCCTGTTTAAGGGGTCAGCAGGAGCACTGAAAACAGAATGTGCAGGTGCTCCATCCTCACCTCACTCACCAGCATCCATCATCAAAAGAAGAACTTGTTAACTCCACTCAAAAATACACTTTTGTCACAAGTTTTTGACCACATAATAAGTACAACTAAGGCCCAAGAGCTCACAGAAATGGCCCTAAATATGCAGGTGTGAGGTCAGCCAGACAAGCACAGGAAGGTACAGCAGGCAGAAAAATGAGCTGCTAAATAAAAGTGTCTGATTGACGTGGAGCAGTTGTTTGAGACTCATTAATTCTTGGTGGTGTGTATAAAGACAAGATAAAGCAGTGTAACATGAGCCATCTGTGGAGGGCTGGGGTGCATTCTGCACTTGTGAGAGCCAGGAGTGAGCAGAAACTGAGCCAGCACCAGCAGCAATTGAACACAGCACCCACAGCACAAAGCACATACAGAGGGTTCCAGCTGCTCCAAGAACTCACAAACAATAAATAAACTCTGGTTATGTGGCCACACAGGTCTAAAAGGCTGGATCCCCAGGATTTTCTATAAAGCTGCTATTTCAGATCCAGCACTAAAAATCAAAAATTGCTACCTGGGCTTGAAAAACTATAAACCAAATATGCTAGCTATGCCTCTTACAATGAAGGAATGAGAGAGATTGCACAAAGCACAGAAAAAATGCTTTTGATAACACATGATAAACTGGAAGGAAAGATATGCTAAGGTAAGGTAGCTAAAAATATGCTGAGGGCAGCAGCACTGCAGATAAACAATCAACTGCATGCCATAAATACTTTGCCTACAGGAATCATAGAATTGTTATGACTGGAAAAGAAATTGAGTCCAACCAGCAGCACCACCATTTTCACCATTAAATCATGTCCTTAAATAGCACATCTACACACTCTTTTAAACTCTTCCAAGGATGGTGTCTCCACCATTTCCCTGGGCAGTCTGTTCTCATGTTTTACAACCCTTTCTGTGATGAAATTATTACTGACATCCAATCTGAAGCTCTCATGGCACAACTTGGGCCATTTCTCTCATCCTGTCACTGTTTCCTATGAGAAGAGTTTGGTGTTATCTTTGCACTTGCTGTGTGTGCACTTGGTCCCCTCACCCAGATCTTCAATACAGACCCCAAACAGGACTGGGGGCAGTTCATCAATACAGACCCCAAACAGGATTGGGTGCACACCATCAATACAGAGCCCAAACAGGATTGGGGGCAGTTCATCAATACAGACCCAAACAGGATTGGGTGCAGATCATCAATACAGACCCCAAACAGGATTGGGTATAGTTCATCAATACAGACCCCAAACAGGATTGGGTGCAGTTCATCAATACAGACCCCAAACAGGATTGGGGGCAGATCTCAATACAGACCCCAAACAGGATTGGGGGCAGTTCATCAATACAGACCCCAAACAGGATTGGGTGCAGATCATCAATACAGACCCCAAACAGGATTGGGTATAGTTCATCAATACAGACCCCAAACAGGATTGGGTGCAGTTCATCAATACAGACCCCAAACAGGATTGGGGGCAGATCTCAATACAGACCCCAAACAGGATTGGGGGCAGTTCATCAATACAGACCCCAAACAGGATTGGGGGCAGATCTCAATACAGACCCCAAACAGGATTGGGTGCAGGTCTCAATACAGACCCCAAACAGGATTGGGGGCAGATCTCAATACAGACCCCAAACAGGATTGGGGGCAGTTCATCAATACAGACCCCAGACAGGATTGGGTGCAGATCTTCAATACAGACCCCAAACAGGATTGGGTGCAGTTCATCAATACAGACCCCAAACAGGATTGGGTGCAGTTCATCAATACAGACCCCAAACAGGATTGGGTGCAGTTCATCAATACAGACCCCAAACAGGATTGGGGGCAGATCTCAATACAGACCCCAAACAGGATTGGGGGCAGTTCATCAATACAGACCCCAAACAGGATTGGGGGCAGTTCATCAATACAGACCCAAACAGGATTGGGTGCAGATCTTCAATACAGCCCCCAAACAATTTTGGGTCCCACTCTGATCCCTGGGGAACATCCCTGGGGACAGTCCCCAGCTGGATGTGGCACCATCCACTGTGTCAGGACACCCAGCCAGGTTTCAAAAATCATTTCCTGACCTGCTTTAACATTCCTATTTTTATTTTCCAAATCTCTCTTTGGAATATGCTCACTGATTTAATATGAACACAATATTGGAAAACTTCTGGAAAGTTCCAAGTGTCTTAAGAATCACTTGCATGGTCCAGTCATTATTTAGTCCACTTCCAATAAAATCCTGGAATTTTCTTTCTTATGTGACACACAAAAAAATCAGGCTTTGGAGAACGATTCCATAGCTTTGATTTACAATGGGGATATTCAGCCAAAGTATCAAAGGAAATGTTGGTCAGTTGATGTTCTCCTCCTGTGTGCCTTTCCAGCACCAAGGTCCTCCAGCACAGCAAATTTTAATCCTAACCCCACCAGCTTCTGGAGCTGGCCAGAGAGCTGTGAGTCAGGAATTTGTCACAGACCCCATGGATCTCACCCTGAGCTGTGGAGCTGGGAAAAGAAACCTGGCAGCTGGTTAACGTGGTGATTTGTGAGCTTTTTCAACAAGTCAATTGTGTCACAACCCTGCTCTCCTCCTCAGCCACATGAACCAGCTCATTGATAATTGAATTATTATCGTGGCCTGTGGCAACCACAACACTTGTATGAATGGGGAGGACTGGGGACATGCTTGATGCAGTGCCTTTTGCTGGATTTAGAAGCTGAAAACAAGGATTTTGGCCAGCAGAGCCCAGCCAGTCAGCTTTACCACAAACTACCAAACCTCAGTATTGCATTCCAGCACCACAAAATGTGCACTGCAGACTCTTCCCAGCCTGCCTGAGTTGAAAATATTTAGAAGTGCATGGTCTTTGCCCCTCTGCAGCACTCTTTTTGGTCACTGAATTATGTTCTGAGTCACAAGGAGTTGTATTATGATGAGTGATGAGTGAGCAGCTTGCACTGTAAATATTTTTATTTGCATCTGGCTATGGATGCAATACAAATTTAATCTCTTGGCACACCAGTGCTGCCTCAGATACACACCCATCTCAATATATGTGCATTCCCTCAGCTGCCTGAGAGGAGGAGGAGAGGGCTGGAACACCATTTCTGCATCTGTAATTCTTGCCTTTCATCTGAAGACAATTAGTAAATCAACAGCAGGATTTTTTATTTGCCATTGTTACTGCTTGGCTAAATGAAAGTAGCAGTCACTTGAAAAGAGCTGACAGTGCATAGTCTGAAACTGAGAGCTAGGTACATTTTGGTAGCCCTTAAACCAAAAGAATTTTAAACAAATCTTTTTATTTTATCCGGATAATTTTTCTTGAAACCAATACTTACTTTTTTTCCTCCAGATAGTTACATGTCTTAAAAGAAAATATCCTTGCAGAAGTCATAAGATTCACCTTCAATATCTTGAATTTAATGGCTACATCATGGGTTTGACCATTTTTTGACCATCCACTTTTTGCTGGAGCAGGTTAAGAATCTCCTCCAGAAAAAAAGGAAGGCATAAAAGCAATGCACACCAATTTCACCAGCTCTGTGCTACACTGTGTGCAGTGAATATTAGATTTATATTCATCATTTTGAGCTACAACTACATGTGGGTTGTACTGTTTTTATTTTGAATGGTGCCCTCCAGTAAAGGGTGGGTGGAAAGATAAGAATAAAACAAGAGGATGACACAAAATATGTGTGACCCTCTCCCAAATCCCTTGGGAGGACAAAAGAATATTTGTTAAAAATGAGACACTTTCAGGTGTTGGGGGTATCTCAGGTCCCTTTGTCTGCAACACTCAGGCCCTGTGGAAGAACCCAGCATTAATTACCTGCAAAAACACTTTCCCCAAAGTTCCCACCACTGCTGCTGCTGCCTGAGCTGTGGATTTAAGAGCACAATGTTTATACACAAGGAATTCTCCCTCTCCTCCTTCCTTGGCTCTGTCCATCCCTCTCTCCATCCTTGGCCCAGGATTTCCACAATGGGAAGAGCTGAACTGTGGTGACAGATTATCTCAGTTTGATATAAAAAGCTATTTTTTAGTGCTTTTAAAAAATTTTAATAGTGTTTTTTTCCCCTGCTGCTGTTTCAAGATACCACTGTACACATTATATTACAATAATATTCTGCTTAAAACCAGACCCTCCATTTCTGAGCATCTGAAAATAGCAGCTGTATCTGTTGTTTTGCCTGCCTGCATCTCGTGATTTTTGGTTTTGTTTGCTGCCCTAACCCAGTCCAAGCCACAGATACCACACCAATCCAGCCCAGCCAACATCAAAACCCATCTGGGTCTCTGAAGGGATTTCTGCTAATGATGAAATTTGAGCCAGCTCTGGCAAACCTCACCAAGGCTTTATGGAAGTCTGCTGCAGATATCCTCTGCTAAAATGCCATGTGTTACTCTGAAAGCAGCTCATAATTTTATCATCAGCCAAGGAGCAGCAGTTTGTGAGTGCAGGAACTGAAATCTTTATGTGCTGCAGGAGTCAGTGCCAGGTGTGAGACACTGGGATTCTTGGATGGGAGAATCGACCCAGCTACTCAGATTGCTTCAACTTTTTTTGGTTTCTAAATCACTTGTCCAAGGAGTTTGGGAGCAGGCTGCTGAAGTTCTGGGAACAATGCAAGATCCCTTTCAGTCCTCCTCCCTTCCCCCTCGTGTGCTCACTCCTTTAAAGAGCTTGCAGGGAAAAGCAGCAGTGTTGATATTCTCCTTTATGAACCTGACATAAAGTGAATTGCATTATTAATTCCTGCAAAATCTTGTGCTGCTTTTGAGCACAATGTCCTTTTTGAACAAGCTGATGGCAGCAGACCTTATTAACCTTTTTGTTAGCAAGCCTGTCTTTAGGAAAATTAAATTTCTGGTAGTCACACCATATCCACAACCTCATTTAACTATCAAATTAACATGTGAGCTGAAGATATGCTATTTTAAAGAGGTACTATTTTAAAGATACACTATTTGAAAGAGGTAATTAGCTTTAACTGCTCAGAGCACAGGTTAAAATAATAGTATAAAGTTACCAGCAGCTACTTCCTGTTGTCTCTTCACTATCCACTCACTTCCCATTTAATCCCCTCCACAGACACACTCCAGAAATGTGAAAGTTTCCAGACTCTGATGCAAATATTTGGTAAATTAACTTCAGGATTCTCAAGTTCTTACTACAAACTGACCAATAATATTTTACCCTTATTCAAGAACCTACCCAAAATAAATGTTCCTAATGGCGTTTCACATTAGATTTGACAGATATTTTATGTTTATACAGCTAGTAAAAAACCCAAGAGAGCATTTGCATGCATATTCATGTGTGTATACACATAGACAGGCAAGAATTTGCAGGAAAAGCACACACAGGCTGAAGCAGATTTTAAAAGAATAAGGAGAGAATGTGCTTCTTTCGTGACACAATTAAATCCATGTTCTAATTTTAAAAACAGGGATCTATTCACGTCCCATTCACGAATTTTTCTAGCACTGAAGAAATAAATACTGAGAACATAAAACCTAAAAGCTGACAGAAACAGAGTGATTTTTTCAAGGTGATGAGAGAGCTGCACAAAAAAAAAAAAAAAAAAAAAAAAGAAGACATAAACAATCTCACGCAGTTAATCTATGCCTGGGCAGTTCATCAACAAAACTAACAGAAGGAATAGCCAGCCCTGCCTTGTACAAAAACCCCATTTTTCAGCAGAGCAGCAGGCACAGAAGCAAACCAGCACCATTTTTACCCGAGACAAAGGCATCCTTTGGTCTCATGCAGTTACCCCGATGGAGAAGCACTCAGGGCAAGAGCTGGTGCAGGAAACTTTTCCCTTTGGAGCACAGCATGGCAAACAAGAGCCTCTCCTCCTTTCTGCTGGATTTGCTGTGGAGCCACGAGCACTTGCCAGAATCTATTGCCATTTGCTGCAAGTTTGATCCTAGAGGTTGATTTTTAAAGACAAAGACAGCTGATTTTCTCCCCCCCTCCCTTCCCTAAGCCTCCTCCTCCTCCACCAAGGCACGTCTTTAATTCTCTTCTCGTGGAGAAACTCGCACCATTTAAAGTCTGAGGCACTTCCCTTTCTCCAAGCAGAGAGTTCTCACCGAGATTTTGCTAAATGTGCACTCAGAAAGAGAAAGCAAAGCCCAGCAAATCACTCACCCTCTGCAGCCACGTGAAGTGCTTGTAAATATCAATGTCACCATCCATGCTTCGGGCCCATCTCAGCAGTCACATTCCCAGCCTCAAAAGAAACTTTTGGGAGCGAGCGCTCTGCTTTGTTCTGCAGGATGGAGCTGGGATTTCTCCCCCTTCCAACCCTCAACTTCTCAAATCTTCAGTGCCTGCTCATATTTGAAGCTGAATGCTCTGCCCCTGTGCCACAGCCTCACCCCAAAGGCTTCTCACAGATGTGTATGTAACACAGGGCTGTATAAACACCAGGCTCCCCCCCAAACATCTGGATTTTTTAAACAGCGGATCAGCTAGCAGCAGGAACAATGCAGCCCTAAAAACATTAAAAAGATAACTTGCTAAATGATCTTTAAAAAAGGACCTTTCCAGAACAGCATAAATCTGCAGGAACTGTTCCCCTTTAATGCTGAATAACAAGCTAAAAATTATTAAGCTGTCACTGAGAAACTATTCTCGAGTAATGCTTTCTCTGGCTTTCTGTTTCAAGAGAGGCTGGAACTCATTACCAAAGACCCCCTATTTCCTGTCTCTGTTCTACTCCCTGTTTATTGTAACACTACTCAGCCTTCTCCATTTATTTCAGGCTCAGACTAAACCTAAAAATAAGCTCTGCTCTTTGAGTTACTTGCCTGTCCTCTCAAAAGACATTCTAAAAGGGGAGGAATTCCAGGACGATCCTGTGAATAAGATAATGATCCCATAAATCCTGCTGTTGCCAAAGAGGCGATTTTCCAGCCCAGCACAGGATGATGGTACCTTTCCAAGAGGTTTGCCTGCTCCTGCTGAAGCTGAAATCTCACAGCATGGCAACTTTTCAAACTTGCAACACCGAGATAAAGGCGCGTGCAACGCAGCGCTCTGCCCAGGAGGGAATTTATATTGTGGTGTCCCCTAGTGCCTCCACACAGCAGTCATCCATAACTTGGAGATTTTCACAACAAACCCCAGCTTCCAGGGCTGTTTCTCCCCCTGGTTCAAAGTGGCTTTGGCCTTTAACCAGGCAGCTGATGGTTGCACACACAGGGACAGCTGCTTGGGCAATGCCTCTGCAGACCTCGTGGAGTATTTGTGATCATCCCAGAACATTTGTTTGTCTCCTCACTGCCTTCAGGTCAGCCAGACTGAGCCCTGGGCTTAGGGAGCAGTAAACCAGCGCTTAGAGTCAAAGCTGCCCATGGTATTGATGTTATACACAGAGCACTCCATGTCTGAAGCTGCATAAAGCCTTTCCTACAGGGCCCTGCCCACATTCCAGGCTGGGGAAGACACAGATTTGGGACAGAATTTCTTCAAGGACATGTGGTTTTTTAATATTTCAGCCATTCTTGGTCCTTTTGGCCTGATGGAGCTCTTTTGAGAGCCTCCCACAACACAAAGTAATAGGGAATATAAATATAAACCTAGATTTTCAGTTCCCTTCATGTACTTATTATCTGTTCTTAAAGCCACATGACAAGAAAAACATGACAATTTTCAGCAAGTCAGTGCTACAAGTCTTCTAAAGGTGCTGGGATACCTAAAATCACCAGTGAGGAGAAAAGAACTGTCCATTTCCAAAAGGAATGCTATAAGTCAGATCTGACTTGGGCTGCCCTGAGCATAGAATATATTTATTTTATGCTGTCTGAAAGTGGATGAGAGCAGTTGTTTCTCAAATAGCTCATACTGGCTGGAAAAAATCTTAATATACCATCAAGAGTGCATTAAAAAAACCACAACTTAATAGAGTACATTTCCCTGTCAGGGCTGACAAGCTGAATGGGGCTGCCTTGACATTAAACACAAATGACCAACAGTATAAAGTAATTTTTTTTATTCCCCAAAAAGACTTGTTATCTAATTGTGGAGGTTAGCAGATACATCAAACTTTATCTCACAGCATTGCATATCCCACAGTGCCACCACTATGGTGCCTTAGGTTCCACATTTTATACACTGGCTCTAAGACTCCCATCTCAGTCTTATTCAGGGAAGAAGGAAACACCTCTCTCAAAACATTCCACCACACTTTATCAGCTAATGATTGTGCTTTCAATTTTAAAAACCACTGGAAAACTGTGCTACTAAACTCCCCAGTGCCCTGCTGTAGCATCTGCATTCAGGGTAGCATCCATTTCTCCTTTTAAAAGTATTAAAAATGACAACATACCTTATTCTGCCTGGTCACTTGAGCTGGATTTCAAAAGGCAACTTGATTTCTGTTAGTCACTCTTCCTGATTAAGGGGTGAGTGTCTGAATTTTCTGCACCTTATCAGCCAGAATATGTTGACAGCATACATTCCAGACAGTCACATGCTCCCTGGGAGCCTGTCACCTGCACACTGAACTTTACATCCTGCTTGAGCTTTGGCCTGAACCTCTCAGGAGCCAGCTGAATGCAAACCAAACACCCCAGATTTGCTTAGAATTTTTTTTTTAGGTTATTTTTTAGGAAATCCATGGCTGTGTGTAGCTCTTCACTGAGCACCAGTTTCTGGCTCAGTGGAGAGCTAAAAAAGCAAAGAAACAAAAGTTTCTTTGCCCCAAAAAGAAAAAAAGAAACCCCACTTCCACTGCAGAAACCCTCAAGTGTTACCCAGAGAGACTGATCCAGATTTTGCTCTCTTGCCCACATCAAACTCTTTTCTGCAGTGCCTTCCCCAAAATAAAAACACAAACATCATGGCAGTACAAATGCAGTGTAGGGCAGTAAAATATTTCAGGTTAGCAAAGTTTATATACTCCATAAGCTCCTTTAGGGTTTATTTGCCAGTTCCACACAGAAAACTGCTGTCAGACTGGACTAAAAATTCCATTTGCAGAACACCAAAGGTGGCAGCCCAAGAACTTTGGTTCAAAACCCACTCAGCCAAGTGAGCCACTGCTTTTAGTCAAATACCTCAAACAAGGCTTGAAGCCTCTTTTACATAGTAAACAAACATGCTGCAAGAGCTTTGAAATGAAAGCAACAAAATCAGCTACACTTCTCTTCTCCTTCCATTCCAGACCATGAAGAGACAAGAAAACAACCAGAAATCCTCTTAGAGCAGTGGAGGGAAAGGCACTGTCTGGTGTTTTCCCTCTTCTACCAGCATTGCTTTTCCACCACTTTTTCTTACGGGAAATGAAAAAAAAAAATATTTATTAGCATTGTTTTCAAAATTTCACTTATTTGTGATAAAACACAGGTTTTGGTGCAGCACAACTGCAAATCTTGTTCTTCTATTGCTTCTGGATCTGGGAAATTTAAGGGCAAAGGAGCAGGAGTAATCAGAGCAGTCCTCCAAGTCTTCCTTTTCATCAATAACACATAGATTGTTCTTGTTTCAAGTCACATCAGCCCCTGAAAACACTAAAAGAGCTTATACTTGCTCTCTTAGGCCAATAAATGAAGTTTGCATCCCCCCAGCCTCATCAGGGGACCCCAGTGAGGAGGGACATGCTAGAAAAATTTACTCATCTCCAAGAATTATTGTCAACTTTTCCTAAATATTTTCCTCTGTGATTTTTTTTTTTCTTTTTTTTTTTTTTTTTTTTTTTTTTTTTTCCCAGTTCTAGTGTCTAGGCTGCTTTGGAAACAAAAGGATTAGGACCAGATTTTAAAAGGGAAAATATTTTCAGCATGCCAATTCACATGTGTCATTCTCATGGTGCAGAAAAATGTGAGAGCTCCAGAGTGAAAAAAAAGAGAGAGAAAATATGGGAATATTGTGTATAAAGAAACTTACGCCATTTGTGTAGAAGAAATCTCTTTTTCATGGCAAAAATGGCTTCAGGAATCTAGATGAAGTATTTCCAGCAAGAAAAATTGTCTTAGAATCTTAATTATACTGACAATGTCTACATGACAGAGAAAGAAAAAATTCTTGGGACATAATTAAAAAAATACACTGTATTCTGTAGATGAGCATGTTTGCTTGGCTTGTGAAAATTTAAAAAAAAATAAACAATTATCCTGGGAAACAGACAAGAAATAACATTTGGCAGATGCACAAACAAATAATCCTTTCCCAGCATAAGATGCACTCAGCCCTAATGCCTTCATTTGTTATTTAAAATCAAGGATTGGTTTTGGAATTAAACAGACTTGGGTGGCCATTGGTGCTGGAACCCAGAAACTTGGGAGTTTTGAACTTTCTGGGCTTTCTAACACTGCTTTTGACTTAAGGCCTTGGAAAAAGCTTCCAAATTTAAATTATAGAGTTAAAATCATTGGTGTAGTTAGAATAAAAGTGTGTAATTTCACATGGTGAAAGGCTTTGAATTTAGAATTTTGGAATATAGTAATAAATATAGGACAAAGTAGATATTCTTAAGCATTGTCTTTTCCTTCTTCATACTTTCAAGTAGTAGTTTTTAATTAATTATTACTGCAGTGTAAATCACAAGTGTTTAGTTATTGAGTCAAAAGTATAAATAAGTGTTCTGTTTTCAAATAAAATCTCAAAAATATTTTCTACTTAACAGACCTTCACCATCACTGTGAACACTTCCCCCAGTTTAGGCAGAACACAGAATACAGAAATAAAATAATTAAAGATACTTATTGTCATCCTACCACACAACACATTACAATAAACCAGATTTAGTTTCCTGTCTCAAATTCTTCAAAGCACTGCTGAAATTGCTAAACCTGCAATAAATCAGTATAAGAGACATTTGGAACAGGGTATTTACCAAATATTTGCTTACACACCAATAACATTGCCAGGTAGCAGTTTGCCTCTCCTTGCTCTAATGAATGTCAGATTATTCTCTTCTAAATTTCAGAATGAAAAAAAGAGTAAAAAACCAAAAAAAATCCAACTAGAATAAGCTGCAGATACACCTTTACAAGTCCCTATTTCTGATAAGGAATATACAAATATTATTTTCATTTTTTTTTTTTCCTTAAGCATTATATTACTGAGGAAAATCAAGCCCATTGTTTTCAACTTCTGGCAAGGAATAGGATGCCAACATGTTTAGAAAATATGTCAAAAATAAATGAGGTTTTTTTTCCCATTTTTGAATGGTCACAAAAGCTTAAAAAATACTTACTTTTGTATTATTGGCACTGCTGATCCAAAAGAGAATGAAATAACTTTGCTGTGGATACAATATTGCTATGTTTGTCATTATTTATAAGATATAGCAAATTTCCATAAGTCAATCTATCCATCCAAATTCTGTGAAATGTGAGTAGGGGTTATATAGAGAAATACTTCAAAGTTATGCCCTTCTTCTATTATTCAAATAATGCCTCCAAATCAATACAGAGACCTTTTAAAAGTAAATTTTGCCTCCAGTTTCTCTACATGACCTCTACCCCTTTTCTGTCAGCACCATTGTTTAAGGAAACATAATTTAAGGAAATTATCTCTTACCAATCTCTCTGTTAACTACTTTATGGAAAACATTTTCCAATGGTTCCTGCAGCTCCACTTGCAAAACACATTTATGCACTAATGTTTGCTAAATGAATGCAGTGTACAACATTTAAATCAGTGGAAAGCAATGCAGGTTCAGAAGGTGAGATGGAAAAGGGACTCCTTGCACAGCATCAGACACAAAAGGAAAGATGAACTAGTGGAAATATCCCATTATATCCCATTATATCCCATTATATCCCATATCAGCCACTTAGGGCAGAGGAAGGCATTGAAGACAAAAGCTGAAGGAGAATTGTTGAGATGGAACTGAATAAATGATATTTTTGAAGGATAACATGCAATTTCTGTACAAAATCATGGCTTCCTACAGAGTGTTCCACTGACAGCACCAGGGTAAACTTCATATGTAGAAGTTGAGCTCGTTGAAATCTGGGAAAACTTCCATGAAATACATGGAATAATTCCTGCTGTTACAGGAATTGTTATCGTGTCTTCCACGAGGACTCCAAGCCTCAGCCCATGACTCCATCCTGTTTAGGCACTGTAGTTCATGGTGGCTCTGTTAAACATTACTGACCAGGGTGAGAGAAAATGACATTTTCAGAAAGAGATCTAACATCAGCCCTATCCACTGCAAAACTGTTAAACTTCTATTAGTTGTTCACATAGAGGAGGATTTCTTACATCTGAGAGGTGCTGCAGTCAGAGGTGATGGGCTTGGTTCCTACACAAAGCAAAAATTATCCTGGTTTAGAAGAGTTCTATGTTCAGAAAAGCTCTCTAGACCAGCAGTTCCAGTGTCTCCAAGGAATTCTCTAATATTCATAAATAGCTGAACACTTCTCTGCTGGCTCTGTAACCCTTGGGGAGCCCTGAGAGGACCAGATTTTCCAGTTCAAGCCTTCCTTGCATCACCAGTTCACCAAAAAGGAGCTGGAGCACTGTGCAAAACTGGGATATTCAACTTTCAACCTTCTCAGAAAGCAGAACCCATCTAATGTTTCCAGCTGGCAAAAATAACCTGTGGGATGGCTGCTGTTCTGCACTGCCCATGCTGCTCCTTTTCCAATCTAACATGTGTTAATATCCCCTGGCAGAGGGGACACCCAGCTATAAATAGAAATATCTCCATCAGCACAGTCAGATCTAGCAGCAGATTAACTCAGAATACATCCCCTTCCCACCCAGCTGTACTGAAAAATGCTGTTGATGCTTTTATAAAAGAGTGTTTTCAGGAGCATGGAAGTGCCCTGAGCTCAGACTTTTTCTGCCTCTCTTCTGGCCCCTGTGAAACGAATCTTGGACAAAAGTGAAATAGAGATGCCAGTGATTGGGTTTCAGCACAGCACTTTAACACATGCTTAAAATAAAACTTTGAAGTGACTTCACAAGCTCCATCAAGTCAGAACTCTGAGCTGGGCTTTAGTGTTTTCATTCAGGTCTTTGTGAAGATATTGGGGGAAAATATTCTTTAATTTTAACCCTCAGTGGAAACAATCTCTTTTGAACATTAATTGTGAGTGAGTAACAACCAAGACTGTCATGAATTTGTCCTTTTTTCTGCTGAAAAGTCTCTGGTTTTACCACTAAAAAACAGATCTTCAAAAGGAACAAAGAACAGCACATATCATAAGGCAAATCACATTCTATTAAAAATTGCCTCTGCCACATGTTCTTCTACTATTTCTTCTGCTCTTCTCTCCCTTTCCTCAAATTGAAAATATTTAGAAAGATTTTCAGAGTTAAGCTTCCAAAAACCTCTTAAATAATCAGAAAAATACTAATGAGTTTTCAAGAATTGGCATTTTAAAGCTACATGATGAAGCTTTAAATTATATTATTGTAAATATAAATGTTCCTCTAGGAGGAAAATCATATTTTGCAATCCTGAAAATGAGGCTTAAGTTCCATTTTAAGAGCACAAATGTTCTTCTTCACTCACAAAAGGTGAATAGAATGAAACCCAGAATGAGCAGTGGGGAAATTCATTTAGAGTTATGCAACTAAATACATTCTCTTGTAGAATCACAAAGCCAAATTGCCACTGCAGCAGTTAATTTTTAATGCTGAAATTAGTGTCTGCTTTGTGATAGGTCACTGCTAATACTGAAATATTTAACAAGAAACATTGGAATTACCCACAAATTTGCTTTGTATGAGCTCTCCTAGATAATCCCTAAGTCTTTGTGATGTTTTTAAGGCCAAAGAATTTACAATTAAAGCCATTTAAAACAGCTCTTTTCAAGGCATAAGTTTTTAATGCAATTCTGAAGTTGGTAAAAGTTCATATTTAATTTTTTTTTTTCTTCTGTTTTAGGTTTGTCAAAAGATTTTTACAACTATAAAATCCTCATTCTGTGTGAGACAGAACCTTTCTAAATTCAGTGCTAACTTTGCCAAACCAGTTTCATCCATCTCAAAGCAGGGACAGCACAGTTGCTGTGCCCAGTTAATTCTGCAAACTCAGGAGCCTGAATTGTTCAGAGAGCCCAGACCACAGAAAGAAACAAAAAAAATTTGGGCTTTTCCAAAAGAAAAGTTCAACAGATGCTGTGCCTCAATCTTAGAGGGAACACCAAATCACCAATGGCACCATAGGAAAAAGAAATTTAGCTGCTGCTCTCAAAAGAGTTAATAGGGAAGATAATATCAGGTTTGAAACATGATGCCTCAAGTTTTGCTATTCCAGCCATATCTAAGTTTCCCCACATCTTTGGTATTCACACCTAGAGCAGGTGGGGCAAAGAATATCAAAATTACCACTGGTTAAAAAATAGAATAAAATAAAATAAAAAATAAAATAAAATAAAATAAAATAAATCAGAAACATCATTTGCTGATATTTCATGGCTGCTAGGAGAGCTCTCAGGGCTGCAGCAGGAGATGGAGATTGCCAATGCAGGACACACCAGGAGCACACAATCATTGGGATTTTTATCCTGTAGTTTACTCAAACCCAAATTTGATACCCTCCAGCAGGAATGAGCCTCCAGCTTCCTCCTGGCTTCCCATTCTGTGGTTTCCCAGCAAAGCAACACAAAGCAGTGGCAAAACATTCAAATTATTTCCATTAGTTTGTACACACTGCTTGATTCCAGATTAATGGCAGCTGAAATGATTCTTAACACAATTTTCAACCACGTGCTGAAGTGAAGGAGAACAACACACATTTCTTGAAAGGAGCACACTCATCTGCTTTGAAAAACATGAAATGGCTTTTTGTGTGTGCCTCCCCAGGATAAGTTTGGGGGTATTTTTGGTAAAATGTTAGAAACGAAGCCATTGCTGCAGTGCCTGAAGCTATTCAGTGGCAGGTCCAAAGGAAGGTGCTTGGACCCCCAAAATAAACAGATGTGGCACTCATCACCCACAAAAGAAAACCCCTCACACACTTCACAGACAACATCTGCTGCCATTCAGCCATCAAACAATGCTTTGTGTAACACTTCAGGTGAACATGACAATGAAAATAAACCCCAAGTCTCGGTTATTAGCCCACACTTGAGATAGAATGTTTTAAAAAGACACTTTGCAGCACATTCCCCTGGGGAAAATGCACCATCTGAGTGGGGTTTTGTTAAAGATACCCCAGAATTTCATAGAGCAATGATCCCAAAAATGCTTTTTTCCTCTCCACTCACTGGGATGCAGAGTTCTCGTTCTGCAGACATCACTGCCCCAGCTATCCTGGCACATGACACACACTAAGGGTCGTGTTTCACAGCTCTGGGCTGGAATGAAGGAAATTTCAGCACAGGACACAGCTATGAAACACAGATTCCATTCCATTCAAATAAGCTGAATTGTATCAGATTTCTTCCAGAGGAATTATATGCATGCTCGCAAGTTATTTGCATTTAAAAAGCATAAGAAAGGTCTTCAAATACATAAGATTATGATCAATTTTCAAATAAGTCACCTATCCTCCTTTGATGCAGAGCAGTGCAAAATATTTTAAATCCAGTCATCTCTACATGCAGCACTAGAGATATTCCAAACCACAGTTTTCCCTGTTTTCTTGGTCCTGAATCCAGACTGACCAGCTTTATCAAATGAGCACTGCTCTTGCTACAGGTCCAATTTTACTGTGAGCCACTCTGAAAATTATGTCTTTTAAATTAATCTCTTAGCTATCATAAAGATTAGAAAAATCATTAAAATTTCTGTTGAGGCAAGCATTTGCTAAAAGCTGGCCTAAGGGTATCTAAATCCAAAATCTAATACTGCAAATTAAATGTTGTCTATACCTTCAGCTTTCAAAACTGGCACTAAATTCTCATTCCTTTCTCTCATGTGGGCTCAAACAGGATTTTCCAGCCCCAGACTCTGTGAAGAATTCCAGGGAGCCAGCAGCTGGCAAGTCCAAACAAAAGCAGCCACCCTTCCAACAACGTTGGAAGTATTGTAAATAAAGAAATATTTACTATAATATCATAATAAATAAATAAATAAATAAATAAATAAATAAATAAATAAATAAATAAAAATAATAATAATAATAATAATAATAATAATAATAATAATAATAATAATAATAATAATAAATTATAATCAATAATAAATATAATAAAAATTATTATCTCCAGAAAAGAGTGAAATACAGTAAACCAAATTTAAAAAAATTTAAAAGCCCAGAAAAGGCAACTTTTTTTTTGTAATTAATTTTTACTATCTCTTCTTTCCCCAAATGACAAAATAAGGTCTTTTATCAACTTCTCCTTCTCCTATATCTGCATTGCTTTAGAAATCAGCACATACAGAAGTGATATCCTCAGCTATTATTGCCCACCACTCCCTGCAGTTCTCTAAATATGCAGATTTCAGTTATTATTAAAAATAATTTAACAATTAATATTATATTAATTATATTATAGTAATTATTATATACTATATACTATATACTATATACTATATACTATATACTATATACTATATACTATATACTATATAATATAATGTTATATAATGTAATATAATGTAATATAATATATAATATAATGTTATAGTTAATATTATATTAATTATATATTACATAAATTATATTATAAAATTTCTAATAATTACATTATTCTAATGTTAGAATTTAATATTTATTGTAAAAACAACATGAAAATACTTGACCCCAACCCTGTTTGCAGAGAAAATGGGAAAGCTGGAATAAGAACTCACCAGGTTCTCCTCAAACCACTCCCTCAGACACACTGCTGTGGCCCCTGGGATTTGGTTCCTCAGTGCTTCTTTCTCCTGGGGGTCCTCCAGCATCTCCAGGGCCATCTTCAGATCTTCCAGGAGGTGCAAAATCTGGAATGTGCCCAGGTACACTGATGGAGCTGGTGACACGATATCATAACCACCATTAGCATACTCTGCAGCTGACTTTGTGCCTAAAACCAAAAAAAAATGAGGAGACAACACAATGTCATATAATTGCTTTGAAGGTGGAAAATTAATAACAAAATGCACAGAACAATATTTGGGTTTCAGGCTGACAGGTCTCACTCCAGGCTGAAAACTTTAATTTCAGGCTTACAAATAACTGAATTAGTTTCTAGATAAACCATGAAATCTGGAGAATTAAATACTCTGTGGCTGACTTTGTGCCTAAAACCAAAAAAATGAGGAGACACCACAATGTCATATAATTGCTTTGAAGGTGGAAAGTTAATAACACAATGCACAGAGAAATATTTGGGTTTCAAACTAACAGGTCTCACTCCACGAAAACCTTCATTTCAGGCTTAGAAATAGTTTAATTAGTCTCTAGATAAATCATGTAATCTGGAGAATTAATTATTCTGTGGCTGACTTTGTGGCTAAAACCAAAAAAATTAAGAGAGGACACAACGTCACACAATTCCTTTGGAGGTGGAAAATTAATAACACAATGCACAGAACAATATTTGGTTTTCAGACTGACAGGTTCCACTCTAGTCTGAAAACTTTCATTTCAGGCTTACAAATACCTGAATTAGTTTCTAAACAAACCATGAAATCTGGAGAATTAAATATTCTGTGGCTGACTTTGTGCCTAAAACCAAAAAAATGAGGAGACACCACAATGTCATATAATTGCTTTGAAGGTGGAAAGTTAATAACACAATGCACAGAGAAATATTTGGGTTTCAAACTAACAGGTCTCACTCCACGAAAACCTTCATTTCAGGCTTAGAAATAGTTTAATTAGTCTCTAGATAAATCATGTAATCTGGAGAATTAAATATTCTGTGGCTGACTTTGTGGCTAAAACCAAAAAAATTAAGAGAGGACACAACGTCACACAATTCCTTTGGAGGTGGAAAATTAATAACAAAATGCACAGAACAATATTTGGTTTCCAGACTGACAGGTTCCACTCTAGTCTGAAAACTTTCATTTCAGGCTTACAAATACCTGAATTAGTTTCTAGACAAATCATGAAATCTGGAGAATTAAATATTCTGTGGCTGACTTTGTGCCTAAAAAAAAAAATAAATAAAGAGACACCACAATGTCACACAATTCCTTTGGAGGTGAAAAATTAATTACACAATTCAAACAACAATATTTGGGTTTCAAACTGACAGGGTTCACTCCAGGCTTAAAACCTTCATTTCAGGCTTAGAAATATCTGAATTAGTCTCTAGATAAATCATGAAATCTGGAGAATTAAATATTCTGTGGCTGACTTTGTGCCTAAAACCAAAAAAAATTAAGAGAGACCACAATGTCACACAATTCCTTTGGAGGTGGAAAATTAATAACACAATGCACAGAACAATATTTGGGTTCCAGACTGACAGGTTCCACTATAGGCTGAAAACTTTCATTTCAGGCTTAGAAATATCTGAATTAGTCTCTAGATAAACCATGAAATCTGGAGAATTAAATATTCTGTGGCTGACTTTGTGCCTAAAACCAAAAAATAAAGAGACACCACAATGTCACACAATTCCTTTCTAGGTGAAAAATTAATAACACAAAGCACAAAACAATATTTGGGTTCCAGACTGACAGGTCTCACTCTATGAAAACCTTCATTTCAGGCTTACAAATACCTGAATTAGTCTCTAGATAAATCATGAAATCTGGAGAATTAAATGCAGGAGGTGTGTACATCCATGTAATTTTTTCTTTTTTTTTTTTACTTAGATCATATTTGCAATGGCCAATTTATAAACCCCCAAGCTCATCCCAAATCAGCTGTAATTTTCCACAGTTACCATGAGATGTCACTAAATTCTCAGCTACATCACAAAAAGTTCCCACACAGGACTCTGCCAAGCAATGCAAGAATGATGCAGCTCTTTGACAAGAAACTGGGATCAAAACAGATCCTGGTACTAGGTCTAGAAAAAATATAAATGGCCATGAGTAGGTTTAGAACTCTCCCATGGAGAGCAACACCACAAAATTAGCAATAAAAATGGCAAATGAAACTTTTCTAGCTCTGTAAATTGTACTGTCTCCAGTCATCCAACATAAATATTTTTTCTCTCAAAAACAATAGGCACAAATAACCCATAACTCACTTGTGGAAGAATTATAAATAAGACAAATTCTAATATCTCCAAAACTTCTTGTCTTAGTACCCTGTATGTTTCAATGAGGTGCACATTAAAATAAATTCTTTTTTCTTTAAGTCCTGAGTTTCAGACCTTGATCTCATTTGATATGGTAGCAAAACTTCTCTTTGTTCTACTTTTAAAAGTTTTTATCTACAATTTATGTACAATTGTGTACGTAACAGATTGTACACATGTCTTCATTCATGTTCTCTCTGGCATAAACAATCACAATTTCTCTTCCCATTTGACTTCATTAGAGATTTTTTTAAGTTTTTGATCATTCTCATTGCACTGGCTCCACATTTATCATTCACTACAAGACTACATAAGTGATGTACACAAGTGGATTTTAATAATCTCATTGCTATTATTATTTTTACTCCAGTGTTTAAAACAGTTTACATGCTAGTGATGAAAGGAACAAAAATCTTTGAAAATAATCTGCTAAGTTTATTTTTCCCATGAGCAGATGTATTGAATGTGATGTCCAAATATATAAAGAATTCAGATTTTCTCCTTGAATTCACACTAGCTTGAATAATCAGTGTTAGTTTGCCTGCTGAGGTCATTTATCATCATCTGGGCCTTGCAAACTGTGTTTGAACCCAGTGTTTCATTTTACATGTAGCCTGATACACATCTCATGGAGACACCCAGCACCTAGCACACAGAAATAACTAAATTTAAATAATTAAATTTTTCATTTAATGCTAATATTATCCCCCATTTCAACCACTTTTTGAACAAAGACAATACTTGGTTTCTCATTTATTGAATGCTTCATTTTGGGAATATTTTGGGAAAATTTAAATAATATTAACCAGTTTTTATTCAAAAACTTTTTCAGTGATCCAAAGGAGTCTTTCATGTCTTTGCAAAAAATTGTGTGGCTTGAATTCTACCATACAATTGATGTGGGGTTTGTTTTTTTCTCCCCACTGTTTTAAATGATGAAAAGCCCTCCCCAGAAATCATTCTATAGAATGATTTTTCTTTTTTTTTAATATTGGTAAAGCAACAGTTGTTTTCACCACTGGAGCATTTCATATTGCCTTAATCTCTTTTCAGACAGAATATTCCACTTGAGCCTGCTGACTTCCTCTGATCTGAGTTTATTTTAATACCTCAAGTGCAAGATCTCATCTTAATTTCTGGCTAAGACCAGGTGCAAGATAAAGTTTCTTCAATATCCGGTGCCACACGAGACACCCTCCCTCTGTAAATCAACCTTGGCTTCCTGAATTATTTCCTTTCCAGGGGAGGATCAGCTGGCTGCTTTTGCAGCTGACCAATAAATATTTTTTTTCTGTATTTCTGTGCTCTCATCCTCTCAGGCCAGCTTGTTTCTGTATCTCCTAGTGGAGATTAAGAAGAGCAGAAATATTACTAAAATTTACTATGCTAATATATCATATTAATATATTAAAAATAGCAATTTCCAAATTGCATAAGGGCCATTTGGATCATATAGCCAATGACACCTTTTTCATTCAGCCAGTGGTTTATTCCTTAATTCTGAGACACAAACTGGTACATGACATGACTTCTCAAGTAATATTGATTCCTTGGTTATTGTGCCATTTCTCACTCTTTTGGAAAGCTCCAATGCCAATGTTTTCTTTTTGCTTAGCTGGCACTTTTCACTCTAGAAAATCAGGATTCAAAGCTTTTCCATAATCAGCTCTGCTGGCTACCACTTCATTAAAAATATTTATGGAATGGGGAAAACCAAAATGAGAATTCTGCTGTTGATTTTTTAATGAATGTTTTTATTTATAGACAAGAGAGAAACACCAAACAGAACCACATAAACTTAAAGGCATGCATCAAATATCTCAGGTAAAAAAAAAAAAAAAAAAAAAAGGCCAAGCTAAATATAATTTAAAACAATTGCTCAGTTAATTGCACTAGGTAAATAGTTTATATAGACAAATATCCACATACATCAAATGTACCACTGTAACTTTCTCCAGGACAATATTGGCAGCTCTTTTTTCACCACTCCAGGTGACTCACTGTGTGTCACCTCTTGCCTCAATCCCAGAAAACAATCCCAGGTTATATGTAGGAAAATTCAGGGCTGGTGATATCATATTCACACATTTTCATCATGCCTTGATTCGATTTGCCTCTAAGAACACACCAGGGAAAACAACATTTACATACACAAGGACTGTCAGCTCTAAGGAACTGATTCTATAAAGGATAAAATTTTTGGAGCACAGGCAGGAATTCTGTGGTTTTTGAGACTGGGCAAGCTCCATATGCACCCCTGAGTTATCCCAGGCAGCTGGCAGAATCCTGAGCATCCTCACATTTCGCAAAATTTTAGATTTCCCTAAAACTGCTTTGCTATGGATTGTTAACATGGCACCTTTTATTCTCCTGGCTGCAAGGGGAAAATGGAGAACTCCTGGGAATGCAACAAATAATGCACTTTGCACTAGGTACAGAAATGCAGAAATGCAGAGCCCAAGTCAGCATTTCAATTCAGAAAACTTCCTGATTTACTGCTAAAATTCAAATTGTTCACAGGCTTGCTTCTCTTATTTGCCTTCCCTGTAGTTTCATGTTAAGTAGGATTGCACTGCTCAGAGGGACAAGAGCACACCCTGGAAAACAGAAGTGTGGAGGAGAAAATAATTGTATTTCTTTGCATTGCTTTAAACCCTAACATCCTTGTGCTGCAAAGTACATGGAGTTTTAGCACCAGAATTTGGATATTCTTGCAGATTAATGGAAATAAAAAGAAAGATGCCACATAACATTATTTATTACCAGCATTCTCTATCTTTAACAGCTCTTTATATGTAGCTTTACTACAGATAACTGAAGGCGAGAAGAATGCAGTTAAAAAAATCAGAATTTTAACAGTACTCAGGAAAAATGAGTGCAGTTTTGAACTCTTGCAAAAGGACTATTTTTTTTGTTTTCTTGAGCAAGTCACAGTCCTCCTGTTCCTCACTTCTTTTTGAAGGGGTAAACAGGACCCAGGGGAATCTTTTGTCATGGTGTTTATCTAATACCCAACACCATGGTTTCCCTGTGCACTACTGGAACCCCATTATTCATCATGAATGTTCATTTTAGAAAAGCAGGAAAGAAAAAAAAAAAAAAAAAAAAGAAAGAAAGAAAGAGAGAAAAAGTGTTGGAACCAAGATATTCCAAGTAGCTCCTGGCCTCCCCAAACAGAAAATGAGTAGAGGAGGTTAAAGGCAGCTGCACATTATAAAGAATAAAATAAGTAATAAAACAAGCAAAACAACTTTTAGGTTACACATTTCTTACACCCTGTAAGACTGTACAAGGGCATTTTTCTCTCAGAGTCCCTTGCAATTAGCAGAGTGGCTTCAAAGAAACATTCCTTTTGGGCAAATACATAACCTATTCAGAAAATAGCACTGCCAGTAGCTTGCAAAAAAAAAAAAAAAAAAGTTACTAAGCACAAGTAAAGGCCAGTTTGAAAATCCCCTCTCCTGAGCCTGTGTTGAATGCATTTATCCATCTCTCTCTTGCATCCTAACTTCTGATCCCCAGCATTCATCCTCTTCATCTCAATTTTTTCACTCTCAAACTGGCTGAGTTTAAAAAAAAAAAAAAAAAATCCAAGTAATGCACAGCTCAACCATCAATGGTTAAAAAGAGATTTTCCTAAGACTGCTGGTTCCTATAGGTCAGAAATCAGCAAAAACCAACAAAAACACAACAGGAAATACAAAAAACTACATTTATGCTGGGTAAGGATGACTTTCTATAAAGCTGAGCTATTCAGGAGAAACAATTCTGACATCTGACCAACAGTGGTTAGAATAAAGTTACAAACATACATTTCCTCTGGCTTTCCAGTCCATCATTACACTGCTAGAAAACACATTTTTTACCTGGATTTTTACCCAGTGAGCATATAGGTTGTCCAAGTTCTTCCTCTCTCCTTCCAGACTACAAAGTGCAATTCTCCTTTGAAGCCCAGCTTTCTTTTTCTCATGAAGACAGCCTTGAAAATGTGAATTTATGGAAAGCAGCAGTGAGGGCTGGACAGGACAGATCTCAGCCTCCTGGTTGCTCAGCCTCCTGCAGAATGAGCCAGGAGGGAGCTCCCACAGCCCTTTCTTCTCACAAACTGCTCCCATTAACTTCTCCCCAAATCTCTGCTTTTACATCTTTAACTACAGGGGGGAAAAGCAGCTATTAAGCTGGATTAGCAGGAAGCCCTAGGAAAAAATTTCCAAGCCTAGAAAGGATAATGACCACATTCAGATGAGAGCTTGATTTTCACCTGAGCTCTGCCCACAATCACACATGGAATCTTTGAGACAATTTCCAAGAACTGTCTATAATTTCTTATGCAAATTATAGGTGCAATTACTCAGGCTTCTTTCCTACCTGCCTCTAGAAGCTGAGCTGTGATGTGCAGCACTTCACACAAACAGCTACAACAAAAATAAAAATAGTCTTTCCTATCCAGAAACACAAGCTAAGCAGCCTGGTGAAAAAAAAAGGAGAATGGATTATGAGCTGTGAGTCTCCATTGCACAGGGAGAACAGGATCAGCCCATTCATTAAAGAATTAAAAATACCTGCAAGAATTTTCTCTCTATTTTTTTTAATTACACATAAAAAGGAGTGTATTTAGGGCCAGTGAAACCAGTAGTCTAAGTAAAACAGTGTTTTTAGCACAAAATCTATAATAGTTTGTAATAAGCAGTAGTAAGCAATAGTTTGTAATAATTCAGTTTGTGAGGAAAAGAAGGAAACTTGTTTTATTAAGATTACACAGTTTTCATTTTTAAAAAGGCTCTCAAATCAATTTCACTAGATTAAAGTAAGAAGTGGACAAGACACAATTTTGAATTTAGTGATATCAGACTTCTTTAAATTTGAATCCCAGCAATCTGTCCACTGGCCTGTTAAACAAGTGACTCACTCATGTACTGAAAAACAGATCACATCATCCAAACTACACAGGGACCTTTGTGTCTCAGATTTTCAGCCCCCTGGGATTTTGGCCATCATGGTTTAACTTTGTCACATGTTGGATCTGCAGCTACTTGGGTTTCTGTTTCTTTTCAGCCCTTCCTCAAAACTCAGCACAAACAGGGATGATGTGTGGAGTTTATTTGGTATAAATGCAATGCATTGCTGCAGTTTGGTAAGCTGGTGTGTGTGTCTAGGACACCACAGTATTTTTGCTGTTTTACACTACAAAAAAAGCCACCTACCTCTCATCAGAAATAAGGAATTTAAAGTAGCACATTTAAACTTAAAGTATTTTTCCATTTTGAATTAGTTGTAACTCCCATTCTCAAGAAAACTTCTAATTTTTGAGGTTTTGCTGGAGCAGCAGGAACACTTGCAAGGAAAGTCAAAGATCAAACTGATCCATAAATCAGTTTGAGTTGGACCTTCAAAGGACCACTTTGCCTTACAGCAAACAGCTTCAAACACCTGATTTTTTAAATGATAAATAAGTATTTATAGGAAAGATGCTCTCAGTGCCCTGATTTTCACATCCCTTTAAAACACAGATCAGAAATGCACCTGGACACTTCTAGAAGGTTTTAACCTGAATGCTACAGCATGTGTATAACCTTAATAAACAGCTGGTTATGGCAACAAATGGCTGTCATGGTTCTTCAAGTGTGTACATTTGTTTTAGGAGCTGTTAGCAAAATTAAAAGCAAGGCCACAGAGAGCTGACATGAAAAATGATGAATTGGGTAAATAGAAAAACGATGAGCTGCTCTATTTTTAAATGTTTAAACTATTTCTATTTGCTATGAATCAGTTATTGTTGATATCTGAGGAATTATCTAATCAACTTTTCTGAAGCCAAGTATCTGAAGATAAATGTCAGCACCTTAAACAATTTTAAGTGTTATAAAATAAAACCCCACAAATTATAAACTATAAATATTGTGTTAAGCTTTTCTATTTCTTCCTTTAATATCCTGGATGTTTAGAGGTCACACAAAATTTTTTATCTTTCCCTTCCCCCCCAAGCCCTTATCATTCTTGACACATAATTTTCTGGAAGTGTTAGGACAGGAATTTATGTATTCCTTTCTCAAAGACCTAATTTCAAGCAATTTTCTATGTAATTTCCTTTTTCATATCTCTATTTCTATAAGATCAATGCATAAACACACTGTAGTTAATGGTTAAAAAAAGCCACAATATTATAACTTCACAAATGCTCCCAAATTACTTAATGCATAGCAGAAATAAGAGAAACAAGTGCTCCAGATACATTATTTCTTTTGTTCAGAAAAAATAGCCAAAATCATTGCTTGAAAAATAACAGGAAATAAAAAGGAAATGCACTAATCATAACTGAAGCAAAGCCTTTTAACACAATTGTAATTTATTTAGAAAATGCAAGAAAACCACTGCAGCTGTTGTTGTCCACTTATTCTGATCTGCAATGAGGGAAATTGCTAAGTATTTAAATTGTTCTGTTTTGCTCATCATTATTTCAAATACAGTCAGTTCAGTGCTCTGAAGTGAAATTCTAGAAAGACTCCTATTATAATTATAAAAAGTTATATAAATCTAAAAACCAAACTTTGAATTTGAAAGTATTGTGAACCTTGAATAGGAAACTTTATTCCACAGAGCCTGAAGTCCATACAAAGGAGTTTGAGGGAGTGCCAGCATTATATTTTTGTTTGGAATCCAACTTCTAATCATTAATTACAGGTGATTTAATAATCTCCACAAACAGGTCCTTAAATACAATTTCCTCTGGAGATCCCTTTTCCAGCAAGGCTGTGGGGAAGTTGTTGATTTTCCAAAACCACGAAATGAACACCAGCTCAGGAAAAGGGAATTCAAACATGAATACTCCCTTGGACAGCTCCTTGCCCAACTTTTTAATTGCAATTACTTTTTAATATTTCTGTGCTAACACTGAAATATCAGTACACATCCACGTGATAACACATTTAACTTGCTCATTATTTTCCAGTGAGCAATAATTGCAGGAGCTCTGGTTATTTTTCCATATATATATATATTCCATACATATTCCACATATATATTCCATAAATCTATTCCATATATATATTCTCTATATATATATTCCATATATATATTATATATATATATATATTCCATATATATATTCCATATATATATATATATTCTATATATATATTCCATAAATCCTGGAAACTCAGTAATTACATTGGTGACTTAGTGAATTTGAAGAGACTCTGTAGCTGCAGAAAACTATATGGTGTTGATCAGATCTTACAATTAATGGTCACTAATCACAAAAGGAAATAATGGATTTACAAGTTGATGATGGAGAGAAGTTTGATGCAAATAAGTGTAAAATAAAAAGTGTATTGATTTGTTAGGATATATTGCAAAGAAAAATAACCAAAAATTTCAGCCTTGTAAGGAAACATTTTAATAAATGAAGAAAAGGAGAGGTAATGACTCAGTTAAAGCTCAGAGGGGAGCAGTGCCAAAGCCATGGAGCTCAAATGAAGAAGGAGCAGCTGGATGTGATACATGGTGCTTTCTTTAGCCCCTGCAGCTAATGACCAAGTGATGTGCACTGACAATCACAATCACATTAGCTCTTTTTGCTGTTTTAGCCAAACAAGGCCAATCACTCAGTGCCTGATAGATACAGGCAGGAGAGACTTTGGGAACACTGACCTGTCAAATTGGATCAGGCCCAGGGAAATCCAATTTGTTAATCTCAGCCCCCCCCCTCCTGCAGGCTGAGCACTAATAGGTTTTGTGGTGCTCAGAGAAGGAGCACAGGCTGCAGTGGGGCGTTCTGTTTGGATAAATCAGGATTGGCCATGGGAGGTGTCACCTCTCAGAGCAAGGGGTAGGGCTTCTAGAACTGCAAAGTGCCAATCTGAGAATACTTGTAATATATATATATGTAATATTTTAATATTAAAATATATATATGTACTTGTAATATTTATATACATAATATTTTAGTATATATTTGTCATATTTTTATATATAACATATTATAATTATACATTTTTTGCAGTGTTTTTATATTTTTGTAATATTGTAATGCCTTGCAATAGATATTTGTAATATTTTGCTATATATCTACAATATTTATATAGATTATGTAATTCTATAATATATTTTTTCAATATTTTTATATATTATATAATTATACATTGTTTTGTAAATGTTTAATATATTTTTAATAGTGTAATACTTTGTAATATATATTTGCAATATTGTAATGCTTTCTAATATATATTTGTAATATTTTAATATGAATCTGCAATATTTTTATATATTATATAATTATATGTTGGTTTGTTATATTCTTATATATTTTCAATAGTGTAATACTTTGTAATATATATTTGCAATATTGTAATGCTTTCTAATATGTATTTGTAATAGTGTAACATTTTGTAATACATATTTGTAATATTTTAATATATATCTGCAATATTTTTATATATTATATAATTATATATTGTTTTGTAATATTCTTATATATTTTTAATAGTGTAATACTTTGTAAAATATATTTGCAATATGGTAATGCTTTCTAATATATATTTGTAATATTTTAACATGCAATATTTCTATATTTTATATAATTATACATTGTTTTGTAATATTTTTATATATTTGCAATAGTGTAATACTTTGTAATATATATTTGCATATACCCAGTTCTTACCCTAAAGGAGAAGGCCACAAGTTTTTGATGCTAATAAAGTGAACAAAAGAAATGAAAACTGATTACAGAGAGAGGATGCTGGCTTTGTATGTGTATATATATATTTATACTCAAACTTCAAAACTTAAGCAATGGCAGATATACATCTCTGGACTTCTCCAAAATGGGATTAATGCTAATTTTGTGCCTAAAGATGAAGTTTCTGAGGTCAAGAGAAGAGTGTGGCTTTCCTCAGGCCTCATTGCCAAAGAAAACATCTTTTTTTTTACATCAGTCATGAAGTTTAACCTTTGACTCCTGGAGATGTCCACAGAATCTGGACACACTGAAGTGAAGCAGCACAAGCTCTTAACAATTGATTTTTTACTCCTGTCAACTCTAAGAGCAGCTACATTTGTACAGATGATTTTTCCCACTATTTGAAGAAATCTCAGTCCTGGTTTGTTTCAGTACATCTCACAGACATCCTTTCAAAGGGGTTTTCTGCCTTATTTTTTGTCTCACCATACAGGACAAGAGAGCATTCCTGTTTTCCAATCCCTGCCCAAATTGCATGCACTGGATTGAATTAGGGAGAATCAAACTTGGATAATCATTCTGTTCCTCATTTCAGACAAATTGGGATAATAACTGGATCCAAGTACAGACTCCAGCAGATCTACTTGGTCCTTCAGTCATGCCAGAATATCCTAAAAATGGTTCTGGAGCACACAGAACATTGGCTAGAGGAGAATGACAACAAAAATAAATAAATAATAAATAAATAAATATATGAGTTATACAACCTTTCCAAACAACTGAGTTTTTCCTAAGTAAAGGAATAAATCATCATAAACGACTGAATATTTATAGTTTGGAGTGATCAGCTGATTTCCAGGGAATAATTCTCCCAACATCTGCATCACTGCTCTACACCACCAGGACAGCCAAGTGATGGGGTGGGTAAAAGTGACATCATTGGAAATCCTTGTTTATCAATTTAAATTCCTTATTTATCAAGATTAAACTCTGAATTGGTATGGCACAAACAGCCTGAAAAAGGAGCAGGGAAAAGAATATGAATATCAACCAAGCAACCAACAAAAAACAAGAAAATTGTCTTCTGGCCTCAATTATTTTTTTCTGGCATGAAACTTAGAAAAAAATAATTTTTTAGGCTGTCATATTGCTATTTAATAATTTATGCCATATTATGAGTGTATTTTTCCATGAAAAATAAACCTATTCTCAAAACCACAAGGGATAGCTCCTGGGGAAAAAAAAAAAAAAGTGTATAATCTGAAAATCAATTTAAATAGAGGGTTTTTTTTTCCCATTCTCTTGCTTTTTCTGAAGAGTGGAACCATCAGTGCACCCATGACACCCCCAGTGTGTGCAGAGCTGTGCAAAAATCAGCAGAGAGGAGACACTGAGCTCCACCTGTGTGCAGGTGATTTCTGAGCATCCCAAGCCTTGCAGAGGCTAAAATATATTATATTTTCCTAGTTTATGAATGATGGTTTGGGATTTGCTTTGCTTTTTCTCTCTTTATACATCTGAGGAAAGTTCAGTGCTTCCCTATCTGTTCAGTTAGATGTGAAAAAATAAAATCCCAATTAACTTCCAGTGGTTAAAATCTTGTTAAATAAGGTTTTGCTTTGTGATTTTTTCCCATTTGTCTGGAGTTTTTTCCACCAGTGTGAACAGCCAGTTCAGTTATATGACATTTAAATCCTTGTGTCAGTCTCTGGATAGAAAACTTTTCTAGAAGATTAGGAAGGAGAAGAAGGAGCAGCAGGAGGCTGATGTCATTGTCTTCATCACCAGGGCAGGAGGCTCAGCTTGGGTGCCACTAGTTAAATTTATGAAGCTCTAGTGAATTCTTTCCCACTGTGCACAAATGAGATCATGGCCCTACCCTGACACTCCTTTAAGGAGCTCCTGGTGCAGGATGTGTGAGCACAAACCCCAAGGCATAATTAAAATCAGGTATATTTTTATGGAACACACCTATTTTTCTACATCTATATGTGCGTGTGTTTGATGCAGTTATACACCATCCAGCTTGCCAGAAGACTTGGTGAAAACTTTTGGTAAAGACATAAAGAAATAAGAAAATAACTTATGAAATGCAGAATGTTACCACATGGCTGAGGATGTGTTTAAGTTACCATAGAGCATTAAAGCAAAATAAATCTCTCTTACTTCAATACCCACCTGTCTGAGGGGAAATTATAGGGCTTGTTTTAATTCCTTTATTTTACTTTCTTCACACAGCTATTGAATCAGAGTGTTACTAGTGGAATCTGCATGTCAGAGAACTTGATGAATTGAGAGAAGTTATTAAAAAGTGGACCAGACACAGTTAAATCTCAGGACAGTAGGGTGTAAAATAAAGCATTGTTGTACCTGCAATGATGTCATCCATTTGCTCCAAAGCTGCTTCCAGCATGTGACTGGCATCAGAAGCCATGATTTGGGAATTCTTCAGATCTTTATTCCCTCTGCTGAAAAGGCAGAATAAACCATATGTGTTACACTAAATAGCCTGATGGCAAAATATATTTCACTGTCACATTATAAACAAAAGCCATGCTGCAGCTTAGTAGTGCAGCCTGGTGATGCAAAAATACAGCCCAGTAACAAGAAAATGAACAAAACTCTTCCTATTCTTGACAGATGACTTAGGAGAACTGATTGTTTTTTTAAGAGATTTTTATTAAAACAGTCAAATGCAAATTAAAAAAAAAGCAAAGCCAAAACCATTTCAAACACTGGAAGTCTGAGGTTCTCCTGCTCCTTAACAATGGTTTCCTAGAATCAAAGTTCACTGCATTTCAGATTTTTCCTCTATGGGGGAAAAAGAGGATTGACTGAGGCTCAATGAAGGAATGAAGACACAAGGCAAAACATGTCCAGCCTGTAAGCAGAAATCTGCAGAAACTCTAATTTTGATTGTTCTCTTAAAAGTAAAGGCAATTACACAGTTTTTACTCCTCCCTTCTATATCCCCATTCAACCTTTCCACCTCGTCTTTCATGACACCAAAAATCCAATTTTTTCAAAACATCCCAGGTGTGAGTTCTCTGTTTAAAACAGGATTAAAAACACATTCATGTTACCACCTGACACTAGGGATCACAAAAAACCAGAAAAACCTTCCAGAATGAGTCCCTGCTTGTGGGTTGGTGCTGCTGGACTCCAAGCAGATGACAACAGATGACATTTGAAAGGGGAGAAGAATTTCTGCAGCCCATTTCAGTGCCAGTGAGAAAATCCCCTCTGGAATAAATAAATCCATTTTTTTCACATCACTCCATAGCACAAGGCAGTGCCCACACAGAGGGGAAACAGGGATGGCTCCTGTGCATGTGTCAGAGCCCACAAAGGGTCACAGTATTTTCATTTCTCCTCCATGAAAGCTGCAATTCAGTCCTTTTTTGGCATTCAGCCTTCCCTTGCAGAGAGTTGGAATGGCTGTGGTTTGAAACTGATTTTAGCAGCTATCACAAAAGGCACCTGTCTGATAATGGATAGAAATATCCTTAATTAAATCAGGTTGGATATGAGTGTGAAGGCAATGAGTCTGTGTTTTTGGGGACTGTTATTCCAAAGTGACTGAAATGCCACTGATTTGTGTTTATCACTTATGCTAAGAATGAATGGTTTGAATTGAACCAAATATTAAAATGAAAATTTGTACCATCAAAGCAAAATTATTTTCTTCTCTTGGAAACTAATAACCCTATGAGACATGAGTTTTTCTCCATGGTGCTGGTGACAAATCTAATTTATTAAGGACCTCTGTGTTATCAGCATCCCATGTTGATTCCAGTTAATGTAGAAAACCCCAGGATCCAGAGAGACAGATGCAGGAGTGAGTCAGAAACTGACTGGTTCTGGTTTGAACTCTGCCATTTATAGCTTGTCACAGTGGGTAAGCTGGGATTTAACTTCAGATCACATTGATCTGAAGAGCAGTGTGAGAAATTCTCATCTTTAGTGTCACCCAGGGCTAAGATTAATGCAAATGAATGAGGGTTTGGTCATTTGTGTTCTTTTTGTCAAAATAATCTTTTAAATATGAGCAATGCTAAATTTAACCAAAGTATGTGTCACCCAAATATTTCATTTAATGGCACTGGGAATAACACACTGTGCTTAGATTATTCTGTAAAGCTGATATAAATTTGGAATTTCAGAGTGCTTTCTTTCACAGGTCAGCTTTCCAGACACACCCCCTGATCCTGCTGCTTCTGCTTGCTGGATTTTGGGAGACTTCCACCTTCTGTTGCCACATCCCAGGCCAACAAAAACCTCTCAGCTGCAGTGATCCTCCTGCCTTGCAGTGTTTCCTCTAGTTCAAAGCATCCAAACCCTGGGAATAATCACCTCAGTGTCAGGAAATCCACCTCCAGCCAACAGGTGCCCAGGCTCCCTGTGCCACCAGCCCCAGGAATGAAAGGTCACCAGCTGTGCTGGGAAATCAGGGCAGCAGTATCACCTTCTAATCTTCTTTTTTTTTTTTCCTCTGCCAGAGTCAGGATTAAAAGCTCAAGAGACAGAATTTCGTGTTGGGACTCAGATGTTTGTTAATTTTTATCTATGTTACAGTGAATCCTGCAGCACTCAAGCAAACAAGCTACAAAAAATTACTATACCTCTCTCTCTCTCCACAAGGTTTTTTTAAGCCCAAATTATCCAATTAAGAAAAGACACCTAAATTATTTTTTATTTTTAACCCAATAACCAAACACCTATGACCCACAATGCAGAATTTTCTGTTCAGTTACAAAAGTACCACCTAGACCCATGAAGAAGAAGGTGAAAAGGGAAGAAACCTCCACCCCAAAACCTTCATCTTGTTCCATATATATTATTAGATTCTAAATCTTTAAATTCTAAGTTTTTCATGTGATATTACACACTTCTAGTCAAACTACACACCAGTGATCCCAGCTCTATCACTCAATTTTGGGAGCCTTCTCCACAGCCTCAGGTTAAAAGCAGAGTTTTCTTGGGGGTCAGTGCCTGTCAGCACAGAAAATCTAAAATTCTCAGTTTCCAGGGGTCCAACAGTGCAGGCTTCTGGCCCAGAGTTAGAAGGCAGGAAAAGAGTGAAAAATGCTAAATATAGCATAGAGCTTCTATTTCTAGGCTGCACTCCATGCTTTTATTTGTGATGAAAGCTGGAACAGCACATGCTCAAACAGGAAATGCAGGACCTACCTGTTAACATCTGATACAGCATTTCATCATTTCCAGTGACAAAGGCACAGAAAATGCTGACACACTGCATTACAAACTTCAAGATTCACTGATGGAAAAACCTCCCATCAAAGCAAAGCCCAGAAAGTTCTGCTGAAATTCTCCTCCAGCAGTGAATCTTCCATCTCCTCCCCACCTGTTTTATCCCCTGTACCCACAGTGTATTTGCTGCTTAACTGCACTGAGCTGGAGCAAAACCTGCTGATCAAACAAAGATTTATTAATAAAAGCAGAGATAATGTGATATTACTTGCTTGACATCTTTTTCTAGACAGACCTGTTGCTTGTGCTCCAGGCAAGTCTCACTTTCCCAGACACTCCCTTCTTAGAGCTTGGCTGTCCTGAGCACTATTATGAAAAGAGCTTTTTATTCCTCCTGGGCTTTCAGCTACCATTTCTGATCTAATTCTATAGAAATACCTTCAAAGGTGAAATCCTTAAAAAATATTTTTAAATAGCAAGACACTTGTAACAGTCCCTCAAACAGGATCCATCTATTTGTTGGTATTGTAATTACAAATATTTTTTGCAGTTTTCATTCCTGAATGGCATGAACAGATGCAGAACACCATGACATATTTACTTATGTAAATATATATACCTATTTTTAAAAAAACAAGTTTCTTCAGCTTTGCTAAGGACTGAACAAAACCTACCTCTCACATTGCAGTACAAGCTTCAATAATAGCAAATTCTAACCTTCAGGATTTATTAGATTAATTCAGATGCCAGCAAAATAGAAGAACCAGGCTACTCACCTTTCCAGGTCTCTAGGAGGAAAAGAATTTACTTTTTTGTCTGATCAGTAAAAACTCCTTGCTATTAATAGCCAAAGTTTTACTGTTAAGCAGACATAAGTCTAAATTATTATCATCCCTTCTAAGCCACATGCTCATACTAATTCAGAGCCCAGCCCACAGAGATATTGCAACCCTGTTTGTTATAATTGCCTAAGTGATGAGATCTTCCAGGAAGTGCAGATCAGAGCAAACTGGTCTGAATTCCTGAAATTTGTATTGCCAAGCTGGTTTTACACTGTAAGTCTGTCTAATCTGAGATTTGCATTTCAAATAAAATGAAAAAAATCTCTGGTAGAACTGTAGTGCTCAGAGCCAATATCCCTTGCAAATTTCTTAACCTACATCCTCTATGTAAAACTACAATTTACTGTGTCCAAAAGGAACATATTATTTAACAGACATACTCACTATGAGCAAGATGTCCATCAGAATTATGGAAAGCCTTAATTAAATTTGAATCTTTCATGGCTGGCTTGAACCAGCAGCTACCCAGAGGTCAGAATATGAACAACATGAATTTAGGCAACTCAGATACTTTCCCAAGGTTCCTCACAATAATGAGATTACCAACTTTATCAATTACAAGGGGTGTGGGGTTTTATGACAGAAACTCCAGAAATCCAGATCTTGTCTGTGGCCTGTGAATTCCTCTTAAATTTAGCAACAACACATGGTAATTAACTACCACCACCTTTTTTTCCCCAGGATGAATAAACACACGTTTGTAAACTGTTTAAACACTCAGATCTGAGTATTGCATTGCTTTGTACTTAATGGCATAAGGAAATATCAAGTTGGATAAGCCTCAGAAGTTTCTCTCAGCTGCAAGGTGACTCCTGCTCTGGAATGCAGGAATGTGCCCAACTTCCACCCTCTCATCCCCACCTTTCTTTTTCTCTGTGTAGCATCCAGACAGGAGCCCAGCCACTGATTCATCCCTCCAGCCCATGGCACCATCAGTTACAAAAACTCTAAATTCATGTTTGGATCCTGGCTCTCAGAACCTGCTGTGACTCTCTAATTAAGATAATCCTTAGCCCTAACCAACAATCCGGGGACCAGAATAATTCCTGATGGTCACTAGAATATTACTTATGCAGGATCCTCCACGGCTCTCTGGCCAGAAATCTGATTTATCTGACAGCTGAGGAGATGGGGAGGCTCAGCCTGGAGGCTCCAGAGAGACCTTCCAGCATTTTCCCAGTGCCTAAAGGGTTACAGGAGAGGGACTTCTATTCTATTCTATTCTATTCTATTCTATTCTATTCTATTCTATTCTATTCTATTCTATTCTATTCTATTCTATTCTATTCTATTCTATTCTATTCTATTCTATTCTATTCTATTCTATTCTATTCTATTCTATTCTATTCTATTCTATTCTATCCCATTCCATCCCATTCCATCCCATTCCATCCCATTCCATCCCATTCCATCCCATTCCATCCCATTCCAATTTCCCTTTCATATGCTTCACTGGAATAGGCAGAAAGGGAAAAAACCCTCTTCTTTCATTGATTACCCATTCTGTAATCAGTAAAATCAAGGCCATTTCAAAGGGTTTTTAAAGAATAGCTAGAATAGGGATGAAAAAAACAACTTTATTTTCAGCTGGAAAGTGAAGTGCCCACACTAAGGCAGAATGGGCAGGTCTAAAGAGAAATACAGATCAGGCAAAGTTGGACAAAGACCTGACAGCAAATTACTTCAGATGGGTGGCAGAACTGCTGAAGTCTCTGTTGAACAAGTTTCTGGGGGTCATTATATGAGGGGAGAGCCTTAAGTGAAGCACAGCACTCTGGCACTGTAAAACCACCAGATTTGTGATGAGTCAGAGCATAAAAAGCACAAAGCAATGATGCTTTTAAACATAATATGCTAAATAATTTGATTTAAAATACGAAGGGAACAGAACACAGTTAAACTTACTGCATTATAAAGTGGCAAAGCCAAAGCCAAACATCTCTTTTCAAAAATAAACCCATTAGGTTTGCTGATACAAATCTGAATTTCAATTTTGGAGGGAACAGAGGGTGAAGGAAAAAAGAAAACCCCTTTAAAAAAATTATAGATCTAACTGATATTTGATGCTGCAAACACAGATCACCTCATAGCAACTCCTCCACAGGCCTGATGGATATTGAGTTACAGTTCCTACTGGTACCATAACCAAATTTCCTGACTCATGTTTGCACAAAGCCTCATCCTTCCTTAGAAAAGCTGACTGACAGAATGGATGTGCAAAGCTCCTCTCTCTAACACCCAGCAGCTGCAGGAAGCTTTCATTCCTCAGTGCTGCTTTAAACCTCATCCAGAAAAGCTTAAAAAAAAAGCCCTTCATCATTTAATTTCATATTGGTATCAGCTATAGGAAGTTTTCTGGGTTATACACAGTATAAAATTGTTACAGCTTCTGACTTTGCAATTCTTAAAAGCAAAATTGCATTAGTTGCTGTATTAAGTCCAGAAATTATTTTAATTTTAGTAAAAACTAATTTAATTACTTTAGTTCACTTCTCTGTCACCTAACTAGTTCCAGCTGCTAACTAGTTAAAATTTAACAGACTGAATAAATAGTTTGGATATAAACTTCAGCTGAACAAAACCCTACCTGATAAAATACATGAGAGGAAAGTTTCTGAGCCAAAATATGAACATTTCTCCTCTTAAAATAAACACACACAAAAGAGAAATTTGCTGTTCCAGTTCACATCTAGCTCAGAGAGTTTTACAGCTAAGAAAAGTTAGAGCCTCAAAATTTAAACATTTAAAATAAACTCTGCTTTTTAAATTTTCCTTGCAATCTCACTGGCCTCAAGGTCACAGCTCTGAATTTGCTTCCTTGAAGGTCAACATTTCCATGAGATCTTTGAAGTTATTTAAACCCAGCTCCAGTGCCTGGGAAACTGCTCAGACCACACCTTCCCCATGTCCTGAAAGCAAATTCATGCTCTGGTAAATTGAAAGGTGAGGAGTTATGGTAAAATAAACACAGAATTCATGCCCAAATTAATTCTGCCCTAGAGTACAGCAGAGGACAAACCCTTGGGAGCAGTGGGGAGAGATTAGGTAGATATGACAAGCAAAATTTTCAAAGCTAACTTTTGTAAAAGTGAAAATTTAGGCAAACTAAACAGTGCCAGCACAGGGCCAGAAGATCTTGTGTCTGAAAAAAATGCATGGGGGTCCAATTTTCAAATCTTCTCCATTTCTTCAGCTCCTTGATGGATAAAGAGGATCATTGTAAAAATCAGCTGCTCTGCCAACAGAGCAAACACTCCCCAGGCAGAGCTGGTAGAGCCCATGCAGCCCTGGGAATTCTGATTTTTAGAAGTTCTGCATTTCTGATTTCTGGAAAAAATGCTGCTGAAGAATCCCATGATGACACAGGTGAAGGTGTGGATGTTTCCAGGCAGAGGGAAAGGCAGGAATCTTGACAGAAACAACTCACTCTGGAGGTTTAGAAGAGAGGAGAGCACTAAATGTCACTTAAGATGGGCAGACACAGGAATAGGAGAGGATCAGTGCAGGGGGATGATGCTGGGGTACCCAAAATGGGATTTTCTGCAGCAGAACCTCAGAACAAAGGGCAGGATTGATCCCTAGGAAACTGATTCCCTGCAACCCAAAGAGGTTATTCTCATCCACAAGATATCTAAGGTAAAAAAACCTGAGTTAGACTGCACAGAGAAACAGTGCAGCATAGACACAATGAAAAGAAATATTTCTTATGAATATTTATTATCACAAAACTATCTACACTTGGGTTACTCTGATTATGAAACTCAGTCCTGAATTTCCCCTCAGCTTTACAAATGTGACACCAAGGCTCTTGTGAAGTCTAAACTCAGCTTTAGATGTAAAGGCTAAAAATGTGTACTAAAAAGTGAACTTTTTGACTTTGCAAAATTCATCTTGGTGTGATTATTTTTTTCCCCTCCTTGAAACATTCTGTGCAGCAATTTATAAATAAAGGGAAGGATCACTTGGCTGGTTGAATATTACCCAACCTGCATTGTGTGGGTACAAATATGCTGAATTTATACTAACAGGAACTGACAGTATCAAGCACTTCTGTATAAATTGAAGCTTCAGTAGCTATTTTGAGGAAAATGTCTGTGGGAAACAAAGAAAAGAAAAACATACTTCTGCTAGAAACAGCAAATTCAACAAAATTGAATCCTCTTGGATTAACAGCACTGAAGTGGGAACAGCAAATGGATCATTGTGAAAAGCACCATATTCCACATTACTCAGCATATCAACAAAAATATAAATTTTAACAGCTGTGCCAGTTTAATGCCTGTGCTTATAAACAAAGCATTCCTATATAGATTGCTTCCTGAAGATTATTGAAAATATCTTTGGGGAAAAAAAAAACATCTTCAAGTTTTTTCTCTTTCTCTGCCTCAAGAACAGGTATAATTGTTGTCCCCAAATAAATTATTTTACCTGGTGTGCAAGATACCAACCCTCACACAGAGCAGAGTTGCAGCAGTTGCTGAGTTGGCTTTTCTACTTTTTTCCTTATTTTGGGAATTCTGCCCAAAGTCCCTGTGGCCTGTAAATTCTGCATTTTTGGGCCCAATATCAGTGGTACATCCTCCTCCTCAAGCTTTGTTAAGCTCCCCCTAAGCCTGAGATCATTGATCATGTCAAACCCTAAAATTTAACAAGACAATCCTTTGGACAAGTAACTCATTCCAACACCTGGGCATCATAACCAAGAGGCAGAAATTCTTCATGGCAAGTAAAACTTTGATTTTAATCTTTTAATTTTCTGTTTGTTTTGCTTCTCTATTATTCAGAATGTGGGACATCTTAGTCCTTGCAGAACTGGCCAGCACTCAGAAATTATCTGTATCAAACCCTGTGCTCACAGCTGGATTTTAAATCCCAGTCTCATATCATAATTGCTTTCAATACTTAATGCAGTAACATGATTTTCTAATTTTGAAAAAAAAGGCATTATGCAGATATGCTGCAAGACAGAAAGAAGACATCCAAGAGCAGCATTTAATACTTTTAAGGTTCACAGAGGTGAGAGAAACACAAAACATCCCCCAGCTGAAGAAACACTACTGCAGGTGGCAAGAAGAACCCTTTATCTTGTTTTTCCAGTGAATACCAAGGTGCCTAGAGACAGATCAGGCATGCACTGACATCAGAAGCTGCCTTTGGAGGGGAGCAGAGCAGCCCACAATGAATGTGTGACAAGATACAGAGGCCCCCTCAATGACCTGTTTGATGGAGGAGCTGTATTTGCTCACAGAAACACATATTTACCCAGGGAGAATCCTCAGGGATTCACTGAAAACTCACTCAAGTGCTCAGCTCTTGTGTTTCACACTCACCTCTGTGCACTGGCACTGCTTGGACTCTGTCACCACAATTGAAACAAGTTAAGTAATAATAAGATTATAATTTTAAAAAAGGTAATTGTATATTCAGTTTTGAATATCTGGGAGAAAACATTTTTTAGGCTTGTAAAGAGTTCTGCTCACTGTGCTGCTTCCACAAAGTGGATGTTCCTGTGGCACAGGATACAAAAGGGATCCAAAAATTCTCCTTATTGCACCTTTTAAAAAGCATTCACTATAAGAGGTGTTCTCAAGGTCTGACTATCACCACAATTAAAACAAGTTAAGTAATAATAAGATATAACTTAAAAAAAAAAAAAAAAAAAGTAATTGTTTATCCAATTTTGAGTATCTGGGAAAAAAACATTTTTTAGGCTTATAAAGAGTTCTGAAGTGCTCACTGTGCTGCTTCCACAAAGTGGATGCTCCTGTGGCACAGGATGCAAAAGGGATCCTAAAATTCTCCTTATTGCACCTTTTAAAAAGCATCAACTATGAGAAGTGTTCTCAAGGTCTGACTATCACCAGAAGTAAAACAAGTAAAGTAATAATAGGATTATAATTTTTAAAAAAGGTAATTGTAAATCCAATTTTGAATATCTGTTGTTTAGGCTTGAAAAGCCTTGTGCTCACTGTGCTGCTTCCACTAAGTGGATGTTCCTATGGTACAGGATACAAGAGATCCCAAAATTCTCCTTATTGCACCTTTTAGCATCCACTATGAGAGGTGTTCTCAAGGTTTTCCCATCCACAAAGCTCTTCATGCATTGTCTGCCAACCATTTCAAGGTATTCATTCTAAATTCTGTACAAATGTAAAACAAATACCTTTCTGAGTCAAATCATCTTATCAAGGGTAAGCCAGATCAAGGTAAACTTCTCATTATACATTATTTATGATATGAAGGATTAAAAAAGAGACAGGAAAAAGCAAAGCCCCAGTCCCATGCATGAATGAATTTTTGCAAAATTCAAAGTATGTGTCATTTCCAGATGGAGACTAATTGCTCAGTAAAACTTTCAAGCCTCCAATTATGAATCTCTAAAGTTTCCATATTCCAGTTCAGTCATTTTGGCTCACAGGTTTGTTGGAACACTGAATTTAGAAAGCTTTTGGAAGTTTAGCAAATTAACTGAATGCAGGAACTGCACCTGGGAAATGACCTGTTCATAAACTGAGAGCTCCTCTGGGTTTTATGTTCATATTTACAGCTGAAGGTCAGGATGCTCTCAGCATATTTCATCACTGGGGTATATTTAAAGGATATTATATTTTGTTCTCTGAACTCCTATTACTTTTAGGGCATGAAAAACCCACAAGTTAAACCATTATAATGAATATACAGGATTGCTCTAGATTCCTTTCCAGATTTTGATAACTATTTAACTACTTCAACACCAACACTGACACAAAAGGATTTGCCAAAAAAAAAAAAAAAAAAAATAGAACTGTAGCTAAAATTCTGCTATATGTTACTTCCAGTCTCAAGAAGAACTTTTCCATATAGTTTAATAGATAAAAAAATTACAAATGCTAGCCAAAACAATATATTGTTATAAAGTTAGTCAAATTTTATTGCCTCTGAAATAAATTCACTAAACACCTTGTAGTGACATAGCAGAATATTGGAAAAAGAATTTACATTACTTTAGAGGGTCTGAATGTCACCACAGCAATGCCAGAAGCCATAAAATGCACTGTCAAAACCAGGAATGACACCTGTGGCCATGCTGAGTGCCAGGTTTTACACATTTATACATATTTCATGTTATTTCGTGCTCTGCTACTCATATTTGGTCTGTGAATACACCCATGGAGTTTCCTGAGGTAATAACTTAATAATGTATTTTAATGCTTGATAACAATGACTTTATTTGACCTGTTCATTAATACAGCCACAAAATTAAATTATTTCTGCCTAATTGATGACCTGCAAAGTCCTTTAATCCCTACCAGCTACCAGCTGAAAAGTTTCTCAGAAGTGTCTTGCATTTGGGACCACTTGCATGAAAATCAAAATCAAATCTAGACAAAAGACCAAAGTATTGAAATGGCCATCTGTTGGATAACATTATCTTTGGCTTCTATTTCAGGAGAGAGAAGGGAATCAGAATTCACTATCAGTTCCTTCAGTTTATTTAATTTTCCAGAAAATGGATCAAAGTCTGCTTCCATGTCAGTAATTGTGGCATCTTTGTACTCTTCTATTAAATTTGCAAGGAAAATTTGATTTGCTGTTCTATAAGAGAGGTTTAATCCCCTTTGTTTCAGTTGTTTTCAAACCTCCAAGTGGTAATATTCAAGACGGTTTCATTAATTTCAAAATAATATAGATCCTGTCCTTTCCTACTTGAAAAGAGGGAATATGGTCATATTGGCAAACACTAAAATACAGTTCTGTCATGAAGAAATTTTATTAGTGTTTATTGAGAAGGGGTAGGTTTGCTTCAAGACTGTGCTGTAAATATGTACATGTAGCAGTTCTGTTTACTTATTAGTTAAGAAAAGCAAATAAAGTACATTCACAGTGAAATGATATTTAAGAACATTCTGCCTGGCAAACTAGGCATTCTGCCTAGCATGGCACTTTTATCAGTCTCTACTAATTTGGGAGCTCTTCTTCTAAGTACCAAATCTGGCTTTCCAGAGGAAGTGAGCAGCTGCTACTCCCATTTGCAATTAGTCCTGGATAATCAGAAGCTTTGATTAAATAAAAACTGCAAATGGCTTGTGGATCCCAGCTAAATTTCAGAGTGTGGATTCCTTTTATAACAAACCATTCACCCTGTACACAAACTCCTCTCCCCATGCTAAAAAGAAAACAAATTTAAAAAGCAGTTTTCTGAAATCTGCCTTTTGCCAGTTAAATGAGAACCAGCTGCTCTTCACAACCTGCAGAGGAAACTGAAGATGCTACCAAGTCTCCTAATTAAAATGGAGAAGGCAATCAAGGCAAAACAGATTTGGACAACAATTCTTGAAACAGTTTACTAATCCTTAGCCTGATTTACAATTACACACTGGGCATGGTGTGGGTGAACAACTACAGAGGGTAATTCAGTATTTTTCACAAGAGAGCAGCACTATGCTCTGCACAGCAGGCCAGGACAGACCTTCTTGCACAAAATCTTGTTAGAACAACTTCCCTTTCTTTTAGTGACAAAGGTTCTAATAGAGTTTTCTTTTTATATATGCAAAGTCTGCCAGAGCAGACTGAAAATTGTACTTTACAGTTTCAGGTGAAATTTCTACTTTGCATGCATTCAGCTTTCTAAATTAAAGAATGTTTTAATTCAATAAATATTTAACTAACTATTTATAATGTCTGTGAGTGAAATTTTCAGGTTTACTATAACCTGCACTAATACTAAAAGACTTTGTACATAGACTTCTATTTACTGTACATGTACTTTTAATTTTTTTTTTTTTTTTTGTCTGGAGTGAAACATCAGAATTCTTCTGTTGGGGAGCTGACTGGATTATATTCATTAGTTTCTGCTCATCCCAGAAACACACTCATAAATCTTACTGCAATGCTATTAGAATAAGATGTTCTGATTAAGCTTTATTAAAGCAGATGCTGCCATCTGCACTGTACAGGAATAATAATATAATTCACTGCATTCAAAAGACACTTGGCAAATATCTTCCCCTGTCCAGATAAGAGTTCTGAAATAAAGTTTGGGTTGAAAATAGTGCAAATTGGAAATAAAATTACTTTTCTCTTCGGTCTGAAAGGAGGCAACCCCAGCCAAGTGAGCTCTGAATGCAGAGACCAACCAGACTTGTTTTCAGAAGAGGAGAAGGTAAAACAGGAGTTCCCACCCTGTAAGTCCAGATTAGGGTGCAACAGCTGAGATTTATCTCCACTAATTAACTGCACACAATCTGCTGATCATAAAGAGCACCAGGACCTGAGCAAGTGAATCATTCTGTGAATATTCATACACTTTGTGTTGCTCTGATGGAAGCAGTGCTCACAGCCAGCATTGGATGAGCAAGACTTGTGGCTTTTTCTTGGCTTTGAGCACTCAGTCTGATTTCACCTCTCCAAACCAACCAAAGGTTTTGTGGAAGGAGAGTCAGCTGATCTGTTTTCTCCAAATTCACATCTGCTTCAGGAAACCACCATCAATTTACCATTTCCTTGGGTGATTTGCCAAAGTCTCCCCATACAACCACCAGGTCATAATTGCAGCTTTTTGCAAGTCAGATCCATTATTTACCATTCCTTCAATGACACATCCCACCTGGCCACATCAGGTTTCTTATCTTTACCCCTCTATAAAGTGCTCTGTTTTAACCTGTATTCAATCCTCAAATTTTATCCTCAGTTACTTCAGATTTAACCTGGAAAATTTGCCTAAACAGACACACACACTGTATTTTATATATCCCACACACAGAGTTGAGAAAACCACTAATGGTTCCCAATTTGTTTGTTGGTGATTTGAGAGAGGAAATAATGCCCTGTCTTGGGCATTTGAAGACACCAAATTTTCCTTTTTGATCATTATGAAAATATACAGCTCTTTTCTCTCAGCAGGGTTCAGTCACAGCTTTTGCAGAAATACTACTAACCCACACAATTGCCACAAAATCTTGATTTACAGGTTAGCAAATTAGAGTTTAAAATCCAGGTTAAAGTCCTCTAAGCCACCACAGTGAAACTTGGCAGATGCACATTATAAACACAAATTGACCTAGACTGGCAAGAGTGCCATCAGGATTTACTTTTTATGTTTGTTTCAGAAAGAAATTATCCTTCTAATTGAACTGCTTTGTTCTCTGCATCAATGAATTGGCAGATAAGAGCAAAGTGAGGTATTGAGAAAGGGCTTTATAGCAAATAAACACATGAAGAGGGAAACAAGAGAGGTAACTCTGATGCTGCAAGGTCAGAGAGACTTGAAATAAAAACATAGAGACAGAAGCATCTAGCTACAAGAAAAAAAAGCACCTTTATTTCATTGCTTAGTGTGCATCTATGTAAAAGAAGAACTAAAATGTTGTAAAGGTGTGAGAGGAAGAAATTCAACTTGCCACAGGTTAAAGAACACCATTTAAACAACAGACTGAGCAAAGGTGGGACTCTCAGTTTCTTCAGCTTCAAAGCAGCAGCTGGGTTTGAGAGCCCTGAAAAACAACCAAAATCAAACTGGGGAAAATTTAAAGAACTTAATTTACTGCTTAAACTTTCCATTCTCAGTTATTTCATTCAGATGTACAGAACTCTGGGGAGTGTCCCTCCAGGGACACCCACTGCTGCTGAGCCCTCTGCAGTAGCTTATGAGATTTTCAAGGTTATGTCTAAAGAGATTGAAGTGATCTCTGGGCATGAGATGGCAAACAGGAATGATAAACATCTCCAGAGACTGGACTGATGCCACTTCACTGATAGAAAAGTGACTTCTGACTGTCCTAAACAATGTCATCTTCAGCTGCATTGCTATTTCCACACTGTTGGGTACTGCTGGAAAACACAGAAAAGCTTTCTTTGTACAGCACCTTCAATGATTTTGCACCTTTGCTGAGTGACCATTACCATAAAACACATTTCCTTATTCATCATACTCTGCTTTGGTAATCTAAATCATCACATTATGACTTGTAAAGCAAGGAGCAGGTTTCACCCTATTGCTGTAAATGTCTTTTCTGGGGAAGGAGCAGGGGGGAGGTGGATTTTTTGCTAATAAGCAGAGCCCTGTGGAAGCCCTGCTTTACCTGTCTTTTTGCTTTACAGTCCTTTGCTAATCTCAGCAGAGCTCAGACAAATCCTTAGCTGTAGGGAAAATGAACTGAGCTCCTGCTCTGCCTCTGAGCAGCCTAACAAGAGTGAAAGCAGGGTCTGGGGATGAGTGACTTTGTGGGTTTTGTGGGAGTTTGTTTGTTTGTTTAGAGGAGAGAGACCAGAAAGAGGCAAACAGGAAACAAGTTGGGTAAATGAGGGCTGGAAGCAGAGCTGCACATGGAATAACAAAGAGGTGGCTGCTGGCTCTTGTTCTGTGTAATTTCCTCATCTTGTGCACTCTGTGCCTTTCCTGCCTGTTTGCTGGCACCACCAGTGTTGAGGGAAGGTGATTGTTAAGGTCTCCACTCTACTCTTGTCCATCTGTTCTCTTCCCATCCTCCCTTCAAACACTGGAGAAACCCCAACCCAGTGTGACAAGCATGACAGGAAAATGGGAAAATGGATTCAAGAACCCAAAAACACTTCTGTGGTCTGTGCCAGCACCAAAACACTCTCCCTTTATTTATTTACACACACACCCATCCTGATCCACACTGCTGGTAGCACGTGGAGAAAGATGAAGTGAGATCAGATACAGGATGAATAAAGAGAAGATAACTCTTATTATCTCATTCCTTGCCTGCCTCTTTCCTGTCCTCCCTGCTTGTCCTCTTGTGGATGGGGCTGCTGGAATGAAATCAGGGTGGCAGCATCCCCCTAATTCCTCTGCCTGCTGGTGTGGGAGATGAAAGCAGCCAGGGAACCTGGAATGAGGGGACAATCTCCCAGCCCAGTTCCTACCACGTTCCAGTCAAACAGATCAGCCAGTTCCTGCCCCCTCCCTTTAATTTGGGCTTCCCATAGGGCAGAGTCCCAGATGTGTGACAGATAAGCTGCTGTAAGTTTTGTCAAGGCACTTGATTACTACCTGGCTCAGGTAAATAAAGCGTTTAAGTTTTCAGAAGTGATGCTAACATTAGTTCTGAAGAGTTCCAGGCAAGGCATGTGTCTCTACAATAGAATAAAACTTCAGCAGTCAGTGATGAAACCAGTCTTGAGTTATCCCTCAGCTTAAGTCTCATTACTTGAAATTATTTTATATATTATAAATTATAATTTTACATATTATTTTTTCTCATATTCTGGTACCAAGCTATACCTGTCCTCAAGACAAACCTAAGGTTCTTTTGAATTCTCCCTCTGCTTTAATTTACACTGGGTTTCCTTCAGGTTCAAGAGACCTTTACAACTGTTCTCAACTGGAATCAGGAGCAAGTGGATGGAAAACCCATATCACTTAAAAAACAACAACCCATATTTGCTTTTGTTTGTCCCACTTTGACCTTTCACTTTCCTGGTATACCAAGTATTTCTCCATTAGAAAGATGGAGAGAAGCATAAAGATTCATTGGTTTTGAAACAAGTTCATACAGCAGATGAAAGTAAAAATCAGGAATACAGGCAAAGTCAATAAATAAACATGGAAAGTTGGAATTCTGCTTTCTTTGCTCTCCCACTTGCTCTTTCCACACTCCCATACAAGTTTCAGAATGAAGTCCTTTATGCACTTGTCCACATATTCCTTTTTTAAAAGGACAACAAAACAACCCCAGAAAAGTGCCCCTCATTGATTCCCCTCCTTCCACAACCTTAAAATCAAAAACCTGAAATTGCAAAAGACCTTTTTGGCTGTGGAAACACAAAATGTGTGGCACATGCAAATCTCCCAAAGCACCCATTCATTGCCCTGCACCCATGCACAGCCACACCTGCAGTTCCTGACCTGCCAAAATCACACTCTGCATCTTCTTCTGAGCAAAGGAAGATGCACTAAGGAGGGTGGCTCCTTTTCTTTCTTGTAAATATTAGGAGGAGGTATTTTTGATACCCGTGGGACTGGGGATCACCTGGCATCCCCTTACCTCCCTTATCTCTGCACTGCTAGAACAGCCAGCTTCATTTCCAGCTGCTTTCCCCCTGAACACCCTTTAAACACCGTCCATGACACCCCCCATGCCGCTATTTTATAGCTAATTACCAAAAAATCTGTAAAAAGCCAAGGGAGGGGAGGAAGGGAGATCCCACCTTAGAGACCGGGGCTGCAGCTGGGTGACAGCACTTATTGAACCCTGTACCCCAAGGCAAAAAAAAAAAGCGCTTTATTCACCCCCACCCCCGCCAGCCCTAGCAGGATTTCGGAGCTTTTCTCACCGCGAGAATCAAACATTTCCCTCGGAGCAGCCGCGCGTTCCCAGCGCTGCTGCGGGCGGGATGGAGCGGGGGCGAGGAGCAGCAGCAGGAGCGGCAGGCAGAGCCGGGAGCGGGCCCTGGGACGGGCTGCCCTGCTCCTGATCCTCCTGATCCTCCTCCCGATCCTCCTGATCGCGATACCGATCCCGATCCCGATCCTGATCCCGATCCCGAGCGCGCTCCGCTCCCAGCGCTCCGCCGGCTTCGCCCCGGTCCCGGTCCCGATCCCGGGTTCTGTTCCCAATCCCGCGGTCCTTATCCCGATCCTGGGTCCTGTTCCCGATCCCGGGTCCTGTTCCCGATCCCGGGTCCTGTTCCCTGTCCTGTTTCAGTTCCCGGTCCTGTTCTTGTTCCCGATCCCGGTCCCGATGCCGGTGCCGCCCCCAGTGACGGCGCTCCGGCGCTCCGGCCCCCCCGTGCGGGCAGGTGCTCCCGGGAATTCCTGAATTCCTGAGCTCAGGGAATTCTCTGCATTTCCCCCCCTCGCTATTGCTGGGATTAAACTGCTCTATTTTAATTTTTAATTTTTTTTTTTTTTTGGTGCGTTTTCCAGGGTTTTTTCCACGTTAACGCAGACAATCGTATTAATGACTGAGAAAAGCGCTAGCTGCTCCAAAGATTTAAAAATCAGGTGTTCCTCCACTTAAAGCACTTCTTACCTGCTCCAGTTCTCTTGGGAAAATAGCAGCATAGCGCTTTTATGTTGTTATAGCTATTTTATAACACCCCCCTGTGGACTCCTGCTTAAAAATCAGCCTCTAATGCTTTGTCCGTGACTAAAAAAAACCAAACAAACAAACAAAAAAAAAAAATTAAAAAAAAATCTCTCGTGCAGGAAGGCTCCAAGTACACAAACGTCAAACAAAAACACACTCATGAAGTGTAGCTTTTCTTCTGACCCTGGAAATTCCAGGATTCCCTGGAGATTTCACTTGTAGAAATATGAAAAGTGCTGCAGGTTTTGTTCCCTGGGCACTTGGGGTGCCTGGCTGAGTAAAAATCTGACAAAGGTATTGTGCTGGCCAAAGGGGTCACCTGTGCTGTACTGGCACAGCTCCTTCACAGCAGGGCTGGGTGATTCTGAGGATTTCAGTTTTCTATGGAGATGGCTAAACAAAAGTAACTGCTCAGCAGAAAGTGAGATAAAGAGATTCCAGACATGTATACAGTGAAATCAACTCACACTTTTCACTCTTTGTGGAGTGGTTGTATTTTGACCACCACAGTTTCCTTCTGGGGTGGTGATGTCTTTCTCCTAATAGTTTAAGCAGGTCTAATATACATATTTTAATCTAATTTTGTTACTTCTCAGTTATAGAACCTCTTTTTGCCTAGAATAACCTTCCAGTGTATTTGGAGTGTTAAAACTTGTTTCCTGTTACTGGCTCAGCCACTCTCTGACCTCGGGAAGATTTCTGTATTATTTCAATTTTGCTTTAGTCACACATAACACCAAGGCTATGAATCACATACCAGATATTCCAGATAAAGGATTGGATCTCATGTACAGAGCAGACATGCCCAAGGTGGGAGAGGGAGAAAAAGGGAAGTGAAGTAGAACGCCTTTGAAACATCTCTGGACATGCTAAAGAATAATTTAAACTGGCAGGAATCCACAGGCTGCTTGTTAATTCTGCTTCTGGATGTTTCTTGTCTTTTCTCTCAGCTTTGAGGTAGTCCTCTCAAATAGGTCATGGAGGGGGGAGATGAAAATGACACTGGTTGACAACATCTGCATCTTTCATAATACTGATACCAAAAATTACTGGGCAGGAGTGCTTGTTGAGTATTGCTGAGCCATTTGGGAAAGAGTCAGTGGAATTTAGAACAATCTGGACAAAACTTAGTTGAAAACAGCCTCTTTTTTCCCAAATCACTGGAAGTCTAGGACAGGTGTCAGGACAACTTTCCACATGATAGGACAGCACCTGGGACCTCATTTACTCTGTGATGCAGGGCTGTTTCCTCCTGTCCTGGCTGTTCCTGACCTGGAATTGCCAATCCCTGCTGGTCCCTGCTGTCCTGCAGTGTTTCCCTGGGAGAGGCAGAGTCAGGCATGGCCTTGCTCCAGTGCTGAGGCTGGAATGGGGAGGCTCTGCAATCACTGCCACTCCCTTGGGAAGGGCAGGCAGGAGAGGAGGGAGGCTGAGCACAGAGCACAAACCCCTGTCTGTTCATGGCTCTCATGGTTTTACAGCTCTGCCTCCTTATTGTTTGACATAATATTGCTGCACCACCAGAAAGCAGAAGGAATCTGAGTTCTGGGCTGCCTTTAGCTTGTTGGTGCTGCCTGTCCTGTTCAATATCAGTGTAACAAGAGAGTTAATTCTGCACCTCTCTCAGTGTAGTGGGTTCTCTGAGCTGTGCTGGCCTCTTGGCTAATTACCATTCCAGAAGTGCCCCCTTCAATGAGAGTGGCTTGTCTTTGGTGCAGTGGTGCAGACCCATGACTGTCACAAAGCTGGCATTGTGCAGAGCCTTGGCCTCTCCTGTGTAACAATGGGGTTTATTCAGGGAGAGCAGAATCATCCTTCTCAGAAAAGACCCACCAAAAAAAAAAATATTAGGAGCCCCAAAGCAGAGCACTGCTGGACATGGCTTTACCAACCATCCTCATTTCTTCCATCTCTAAAAACAGAATTATCTGTGAGATCCCCAATGAGATTTAACCATCAGGGCTCATTTTTATGTTGTTAAAACTTATTGAGCAACAGCATCACAGTCCCATCATGGGTCACTTTGACAATGCTGAGTTTCAGTTCAGGCCAGATTCCTGATCCTGCTTAGGCTGATGCACCCAGTGGTTCTCTCCTTGTGCTGTGTCCCTGTCACTGGTTTGTGCAGGAAAGTGGCAAAATGGATCACAGTCCCTGAAGGGTAAGGGCCAAAACAGACTCTGAGGTGAAGGCTCTAAATGGCTAGAAATGGATAAAAACTCGTGGTTCTAAGGCAGGAAGAAAAAAAAAAATCATCTTTTGATGCACCACTTTGCTCTATGTTCCAAATTGCTGTTATATTTGCTGGAAGGTTTTTATAAAGCTGTAATTTTCCTGTTTATAAAGGAGACTAAATTAGTTGCTATTAAAGTAGTCTAAATTCAATCCCAACCACTCAAATCCTTTAGTATCAATTTGCTCAAGAATTCTCACAAGACCTCACATCCTTCTTTATGAAATCTTTACTCCAAGGCTACAACAAAGGTCAGTCACAGCCTGGTTTCACTTCTTCCCCCAAATCACAGTCCTCACAGACTGCAGGCTGTGGAACACCAGCATTAAAACAACAAATAAACACTGTGGTGCAGGACTGTGAGAGCTGCAATACTGTGTAATCTCTTGTTTTTTTAAAAAAAACCGACCCATTGAAATGCTCAGGGATTTCCTTTCATGTGAATGGGGACAAATCAGCAGCAGAAAGGAAATAAAGTGTTGGAGAATCCTTCCCCAAGGACTCCATGCAGATAATCCATTATGTCTCTCTAGAAAGTGTAGCCTGCTTTATCTCCAGCAGAGATTTGTGGCCAGGCACGTCACCAATTTCCTCTGGCACAACCTTCTCTCATCCTTTCAAAACTTTCTTTTTAAAGTGGTCAAGGTATGCCTTATGGTTTATTTTATTTGGTGGAATTACTTTGAAACATTCAAGTTGAGAGCTTGAATAAAGATGTTTTGCTCCTACATAAAAGCAGAAATTCTGCATTTGGAAAATAGAATATTGAGATTTTGCAGCATAGCTACAGCTACTTGATAGGAAAAAACCTGAATATTTTCCCCCTCACCTCTGTCATCATTTAGCAGAACACATGATAGGACAGATATCATACACTTAAAAAAAAAAAATCTTTAATATGTAGATAGTTTTGCCAGAGAGAACTCTACTTGTTGAGCAGTTTGGGGTTTTTTCCTGCCAATCTTCTCTTTTTATTCCAGAAGCTTTTATTGATAAATGCAGTTCTTAAAAAACCCTTTCAGGAAGGTATTGTGTCTTTTGTTCAGCATTTTAAAAACCATTTAAGCAAGCCATTAATGCTGTGACTGGAACTGCACCTGAGACAGGTGGAATTATCCAAAATTAGCTGGAATTACCCAAATTTAGGTGCTGCTGCTGCTGCAAGGACCTGGCGCCATCTCGTGTTCAGCCTTTAAACTACTCTCTTGTCAGGCTGAGAGTTTTTGGGATGGAGTTTTGGGATGCTGAGACTTTCTGGGATGGTGCATTCTTCTTGGCTCCCCCAGGTAAATGCAGCTTCCCCATCGTCCTGGTTTGAGGGACAGGTGTCTGCCAATAAAGGCAGGAGCTTCTCTTTGAAATGGAGAATGTAAACCCCCTACCCCCTAATTATTATTATAATTTTGAAATTAAGGGGCTCTCAGGCAAAGATATGGGAATTAGGAATAACAGTTCCTTACTAGGAAAATTAAAATAGAAATGCAGTATTACACAGAACAATCCCAAACCCTGCCAGAGTCAGAATCCAAGCTGACACCCGTCAGTCAGTCAGGGTGTTGGCACAGTCCCATTCAATGGTGGCTGCATCCTCCTGCAGGGGCAGATGTGGTTCAGCTGGAGCAGTGCTCCTGGAGAAGGTGCAGTTTCCTCTGAAGCTCCAGGGATGATGTGCAAAGGTCTGGTTTTCCTCTGGAATCCAGTGGAAAGATGGATTACTTGCTGTTCAAAATCTCAGTTTTTATCTGGGTAGGAAAGGCTTGGCTCCTCCCCTGGCTGGAGCATCTCCCAGTGGGATGATGGAATTTTATCAGTCATGCCCTGGGACTCACTGGCCATGAACAGGAGACATCTCCTGGAGGGAGGATGGGCTGTGGGAAAGATAAAGATGATTGCCCGGCTGGTTTAAAGATGGCCCATTAGCAGATAGTATGTGCCAGGAGATAAGGAATCACTGCCCACCCAGCTTCAACAGATGGTGATAGAATCCACATTGCTGGTCACATCAACATTATCCACCTCTTATTCTATCACCATCTGCATAATGAAAACTTCACACACTGCTCTCACTTAAGATTAGATTTTCCTGCAGTACACAATGGGTTTCCCCATCTTCATCAACCCAACACAGCCATGCTGAGATATTTTATAAATTCTGGGGTCAGCAAACCTGTCTAAGTAAATCCTGAGCTGGTGGGGGGCAGCTGCAGCCTTTTCAGGCAGGCACAGCTGTTCACAACATCTGCATTTGCTCTCACCATCAGGCAGACGGGAGACAGAGAATTTATAAATATGAATTTGTGCAGAGAGCACAGCCCTATGTTAGCTGGTGTTCCATCTCCTTCCACGAGGTGATGTTGAGTCATGGGATTTCTTTCAGTCACAACATTGGGGGATTTAACAAAGGCCTAAATTTGCAGTAGGGAAAAAAAAATGCTATAAAGTCTTGTGAGCTACAAGTGTGTTATTAAGCTGTTTTTTAACTGAAAAGATGTCTATTGTTATATTATCTCTTTAGGAAATATCTTAATCAGGATTCTTGTTGTTTTGTTGTTATTGTTGTTCGTTTTATTATTTATTTATTTATTTATTTATTTATTTATTTATTTATTTAAATAAAAGGTATTTCTTATTTTAAAGAATACACACAACTGTGCTGTTTTTCCCTGCTGGTCTCCTTGCCCAGCTCTGTGTGCCAGGGTGGTTGTGGCTCTCCCACAGCCATTTTTTCTCACATCCAGCTGCAGAACTCAGAGTTTTTCTGTGTGTTTTTGGTTTTGGGGCAGCTCTGGCCAGTGCCCTTTGGTGCTGTGATGGAACAAAACACCCTGTGCTGGTTTAGCTGCAGGATTGAGCTGTGGGCTGGGATTTAGGCAAGATTATCCTAAGCCCCTTTCATCTAACCCTGACCTAAGCCAGAGCAGACAGGGTCAGCTCCTGGGAACTCAGCTGACACACAGTAGCTCACTCACATGCCTGAGCTCTGCAAAGCAAAGTGATTTTTGGGCATGGTCACATGTTTAGAAAGCTGTTGGAGTGTGAAAAACCCATATAAACCCATAACAGCCTCAACAAAAATGTATGATCACAGTATCATTGCATAACCATTATTATGTATTATATATATATTATAAAAATATATAATATATATATACACATAATATTCTATATGCATATATTATATATATATGTTTACATATATATATGTATTAAGTATATATATTATTCACACAAACATTAATTGGACTCTGTGATGCTTCAGTAATGTAACAGGCTAATTTAAAAAAAAGTCAAACACCCAAGATTGAATATCTTCCTCTGGGAAATAAATGGACAACAGACAGGTAGAGGAATGATAAAAGAAAAGCCTCATAAAAATCAGACCTGATCTGCTAAATTAAAGGTAGCCTGTCACTTCTTTTAAGTGCATCTTGCCAAAGGAATCTTGGAAATGGGAGTTTATTAACACAATAACCTTGTTGTGTTTCTTGGTGAGAAAAACAAGTCTGCATTTGGGTAAAAATGGATCTGCCCCGTGAAAATCAGTGAAGAAAATATGTAAACAATTCAAGAATAGAGAGGTTTGATGGACAAGTAAAATACCTTTTACTAACCAACAGAGTAATTGGCAAAAATGCTATTAACCAATTAAAGTTGGACACAAGGTCTGTAAAAACTGTATAAAAATGCATTATGTGAATAAAGAATTGGCTTTTCTGCATGAAGAAACTGAATGAAAAAAAAAAGAAATGCAGGCATTTCCTTCTTATCCACAGATAACATGGTGCCCATTTTTATTTTATTTTATTTTATTTTATTTTATTTTATTTTATTTTATTTTATTTTATTTTATTTTATTTCTAAGTCTTAGGAGTCTCTTTCCTCTGCCTTGTGTTTGAGCTGTAAACATGTTTTGTAGATGACTGCCCACTACACTTCCATTACATCTTAGAAGTCACCAGGAAAATATCTTCTGATATATTTTGCTCTCTTAAGATTAACCAGCTTAGAAACTGGACTACAGCTTTAGGGTAGAAGTTTCATGCACATTTTGCCACCTTGGGGCTGGAGCTGGTGGGGAACCAGGTTAATTCCAGCACAGGAATTAAGAAGGGTTGTTTCCAGCTTGATGTCAGTGCCACAGCTGCAGGAATTCTGATTTACTGAGAAAACCTGGGTGACCTCAGAAATGTAATGTAAATGTTGACATTTGGGCAGTCAGCAAGTAATTTGCAGTTTAATTTTCTTTACATGGATCCAGTCTTAAATTCAAGATGTATTGTTAGTGTGTTACCATAATGGATTATTTTATTCTTTGCAGCTTCTTAATGTACTCTGTCTTTGACTTGTAATATTGTTAAATAGTTAAGGGGTTCAGTCTCCCAAAAAAAAATCCTCTCTGAACAGGAAATAATGCTAGTCAGTCATCTTTATTGTGGTTCTGACATTTGTTAAAGTAGGAGTGCTTTGCTCTTGATATGGAACTAATTTTTTTGCATATTTATAATTAGCATGAATTTATGTCCAGCCAAAAGAAGTACCTCAGTATCAAAACCTTGCTGCTATGAGAACAGCTGCATTCCTGCCATAGCTGTAGATTTAGACAGGCTAAATTATGAATTGTGGATTCAGCCTTAGAGGTGATTCATTTTTTGCTATTGTAAATGATTTTTTTTTTCTTGCTGTTAAGATCTTAGGATTTCACCTGGGATTTTTAGCTGAAATATTTGGGAAGATGTTCACTTTAAAATCTTGGTTCCTAAAGCACCAAGTTCACCAGAGGAGAATCTGAACCCCTGACTTGCCCAGTGCAGTTGCACACAGATGAAATATTTGTTTCCCTGAAGAAATGGGATGAATAAGGACAGGAATTTCTCCTCTGCTCTGCTTTGCTTGTGCATCATCAGATACCAGGGCCCTCTTTTGTGTACACAGCACATTCCTTTAAAAAAAGTATTCACATCTTGTTTATGAGCATTCCTTGCTGGTTTTCTGGTTAGTCAGTCATGTGATGTTGTATTTCCTCACCAAACAGCCCCAGAAATTCTTTTAGTTTGGACACAAACAGGGCTGAAATGAGAAGCAATGTTTATGGATACTGACATTTATGGTGTTGAAGTTAATTTGGATGTTAATAGAAATATTTCACCCATAATTTTGCTGGTGGACACTATCAGCAGCACCTTCCTTGCCCTCTTCCTTTAGAGGGAGTCAGTAAAATCATGTTTAGTAAGAAAACTGAAATTTAATTGTCCCTTAATTGTGCTCTGATAAATCTGTGGAGTTTTACATTGCAGAACGTGGGTGGGGAGAGCTCAAACATTTTCTCATTAAAAAAAAAAAAATCAGATCTCTTCTGTTTTCCAGACATCAAAACATAAACACACAAGCATATGATCACTGCCAACATATTTTGGATAGTTTGGATAGAAAAAACACAATCTTCATACCTGTTGGTTAGTAAAAACGTTGTAAGTAGAAACTCAATGAGGAAAATATTTATCCAAAATCTTTATCTTATGATACCAATGGGGAGAAAAAAGAAGGATTCAGGGTGGCCTGGAGGTTGTTTCAGTTTATTAGCTTGCAAATTATTTAAAATTAGAGCAATACATTTTTGACTTTACTGCTGCCATTAATCCTGAAAATTGATGTTTGCATTTTATGGCCAAACAACAGAATAGGAAATGCATTTTTTTTTTTCTGGGTGTACTCACTAGTTCTCAGAATGGGGGAGTAAACAAGCAATTCACAGCATTCAGAAGAACTCCTCTTTTTGCTGGAAAGTTACAGAAATATAACTTTTCAGGGGTCCTCACAGGAGGTTGGTTATGTTTTCCAAGTTCTGCACACACTTTCACCTGCTGGGACTGAATTATCTGATTTTCAGTTATTTTCCTCATTTTCTAGGGTTCTGTATAAGGAGGAGCCAAGGCTCTACACCAGGTTTTGTACCTTTTCTGTCCCAGAGCAGTTTTTTCCAGCTGTACATGTGGCACTGGAGGGCTGGCATTAAAGCAGGATGCAGCTTGCAGACACATTAAAATGGCTTTTGGAAAAATGCACTGTGAGCATAAAGCCAAAGTAAATCTTTGTAGCTCTTCTGAGGAGAGCAGATATTGATTTCAAATCGAGAATGGGCACAGGAAATGATGTTGACACTTTATTTTCATGTCCTTAGCTGAAGAAGATGGACAGTGTTAATGCCAGCACCACAGGGCCTTTAAAAGAAAAGCAATTGGTTATATGCATTGTTTAAATTAATTATTCTAAAAAAGCACATGTGTTGTTTAAATTAAATAGTCTGAAAAGCTGTATTTAAAAAGCCCACAAAAGCACTTAATTCTGTCTGGGTATTTGTTAATAATTACAGAGAGTTTCAGGAATTAGATGAGAAGTACAAAATATAAGATCAGTCCTGCTCTCAAAAATTCTGTGTAGAGGATTAATTATAACATGTCTTTCAGCTATTACTTTTCATTAGTTTTCAGATCAGTTGGGTGAAGATAGTATTGGGAAATAGAAAACCAGGTCAGTGTCTGCTAGGAACTCTCAAAAATTAGCCACCTCAGAAGTATTTCCTTTTTGAGGTGCTTCTAAAGGTTCAGAAAAATAAAACATTTTCCACAGAAGTCAGCCCTAAATAAGAAGGAAACTCATTCTGGGATTCTGTACATTCCTTTTTCTGGGCTCAGGGCTCAGTGTGGTGGGAGTGTAATAAAATGTTATTTTCTCATATGAAGTGCAAACCCATGGAAAGTGCAAACAACTAAAAAAAAAAAAAAAATAAAAAAAAGCCACAGGTCCTGATTTCTGCCTTCAGGAGGAGCTATTTCTTCAGTATTAGGAGAGCTGTATTTCAGTGGTTTTAGTTCTGCAGTTTCTTTGCTGTATCCTGCAACTGGGTGGGAAACAGCCCAGGGGAGAAGGCAGCAGGCAGGAAAAAGTGACATTTTTTAGTGATAAACCCACTTTTAATAAAATTTAGAATGTGTTTTTCTGATATAGTAGCTGCTTGCATGAATGCTGAAAGGGGCTCTCATCTTCCAGATCCAGGCAGGTGGGAAGGAAGAAGAAAAAGAGACAGGGAGATTATTTTCTGACAAACAAGTTTATCTCTGATGGGCACTGTAAAAATAAACCCAGTTTAAACTGGCATGCTCCTAGCATCACACTCTGCTCCACTGGAATGATGCTTTTAGCAATCCCAGATCCTTGGTATCCACAAAATCCAAATAAGAAATCACAGGGCTGTCAGAAAGATTAAATTCATCACAGGGGTGTCAATAAATGGATAAAGCTGCAAACCTTTCTGTCCAGGACAGTTCTGATGGCTCCAAGTGCAAACAGGACATGATCACTGCAGGTTGTTCTGAGCTTTCTTTTCTTTTTTTCTTTTTTTTTTTTTTCCTTTGTCATCCTGGAGTTACCAAAATGTCTCTTCTGACTTTCTCAGAAATACCTGCTTGTGTGCTAGCAGTTATGAAAATTAATGAAATTAATGAAATGAATGAAATCATACATATTGAAGAGATTACCAGGAAGCTGGAGGAGAATTCCTGCCATCTTTTTCTAACAAGAATGAGCAGACCATATCCACAGATGTGACTCAACTGTGTCACTGATGCTGTAAGCCCAGAGATTCTGCTGCCACTACAGCCCACAAAATTCATATACCAGCTTATTCCTTGCTGCAAAACCAGTAGCCTGGTCTGTGCTGTGCTCCAGGAGGAGTGTGAGCAATGCTGAAGTGATAGAAGATGTTTTTTTCTTTGTCAAAGCCAAGGTGAAATGTGTGTGGTGAAACTCCCAATGAGCACAGGAATGCTGCTGGATCCCAGAAATTTGGGAATTTTGAGCTTTCTGTGCTTTCTGGCACTGATCCCCAGCAGAACACTGCTTTTGACTTGAGGCTTTGGAGAATTTGAGTGATGGAGTTGGGATCACAGGTGTGTGGTTAAATAGAAGTGTGTGATTTCACATGGTGAAGGATTTGGAATTTGAGGTTTTTATAATATAGTAATAGGTGTGGGACAAGATAGAGGATTTTGGGTGTTGTCTCTTTCTGTCTTCTTCCTCTTCTTCATAATTTCAGGCAGTAGTTTCTGGTTGGACAATCAGTGCTGCACTGAGGGTCACAGGCATTTGGTTATTGGGTTAAAAATATAAATAATATAGGTGTTAATTCTCTATTGGACTGTTTATCTTTAGGAGACCTTGTAGCCAGCTCATTTTGCTCACTTTTAGCTGGTAGCTAGAAATGTTGCAGAACTCTCTGTACTTTAGATAAGATTTAACAACCAAGCCCAAACATGAGAAATTCTTGTCCTTTGTGCTTTTAGCCCTGGCTCTGAGTGAAGACAGAAAAAACTTCAGACAAGGCACCAATTAAGTGGTACAAACACCACTGTTACAGCATGGGACACTAAAATATCCATAGGGATTGAGAAAAACAAAAACATCTCCATAGTTCATCTTAAAACTATAAAACAGAGCAAGAGTGAACCTCAGACTGAAAATTGCTCGCCCTCCTCCTCCTGCAGGGCTGAAGAACTTCCCTCAGTGGCTCCCACAGAATCCCTGTGGTGCAGGCACAGTGGCCCAAAGGATGCCAGCCCTGCCCCTGTCCCAAGAAATGTTTTACATGGCCCCTCCTTGGGCATGGTGTTTCTTGGCTGTGGTTTTTATTTATTTATTTTTTTTTTATTCAGTCTTAATTAGGGCTGTGGTCTTTAATTTCTGCTGGTAGCTGTGTATCAGTGGCAGGTGTCTTCACTGGGTGTTGCTCAATAAGCAGGCAGTTCACTTATTACAAATGCACTTTATCAGCTTATGTCATTCCTAAAAAAATCTATATCTTAAAAACCATTTCAACATCCCACATACAATATCCACCCTAATATTTGTGAAAAGCCAATACCATAACGTGTATTTATAACATCTCTTTGGGATTTCTGGGTGCTTCACCCCACCCCTCAGGCTTTAATTCATCATGAAATTTGGATTTCCAAGGCAGCAAGGCTCAGAGAAGACCCTGCCTGAACTTTTGAGGATTTCACATTAAAATCTTTCTGTAGAAGAGTGACAAGGGCTTTCCCTGCTGTGTAACAATGAGGCACAAAGCACATCCCAAGAACTCCTTTTCTAAAAGGCAGACTCATTCCATATTTACATCCAAAGACTTTACTCCTTAAATAAAATAAAGTTACACATCCTTTCCAGTAGAAGTTCTCACAGCATTCCAGAGGTGGCTGATACCACTTTGCATTTACATGCTTGTGATTTTGCAGATGAGGAATAAAAGGCTTTACTTTTTTAAACTTTTTTTAACTGCCTTTAACCACCAGGTTAAAGCAGGAAAGCAGTGCCAGCCTGGGGATATCAGCAGCTGTGTCTGCAGAGTCACCAAACCTGCTCAGAATGATAAAATTCCTTTTGCTGAAGGCAGAGAGTGTCACTGGTGTGTCTATACACTCCTAATTGTACCCTGGAACTCCTTTTTTCAATCGTTCCCTGATGTTTGGCTGTTCTCTGGAAGATATTTTTAAACAGAACAACAGCTCTCTGAGCCTAATGAACAAAATGGGTTTGCTGTGCCACAGCTGTGGATTGCTTTTCAAGTACCATTATTTGTGGTTTTTCAGAAGGGATTTTTTTGGTGTGTTTGTTTGTTTGCTGTTAGACAGATGCAGCTGTCATTAAAATAAATAAAAAATACAGTCCATATCTGTATTTCAGATTAAAAGCACCTTTCTTTTAAACATTATTTAACATTTTTAACACTATTTTTGAAACAAAAATACCCAGGACTGAGCAGTGCCATGCCCTATTCATCTGAGCCTCTTTTTCCTGGAGGTAAGAATGGGATGAGAAAGATTCTGCTGTGATCAGTGGAAGTGACCTGAAACACTGGGGAAAAAGCCATGCAAAGAGGTGCTGGAAAAAACCCAGTGAGAAAAAACTCCAAAGAGTGGCAGGTAAAACCTTCAAAAGTAGTGTGTGACCCAGAAGAATTCACCTAGGAGTGTTCCTTCTGACACACACAGTGATGTGCTCAAAAAATAGTGAGAAGTGGCAACTTGAAGCTGATAAAGTGAATATTTGGCTGCAGTTAATGTGCTGGCAGGATCAGCAGTGGTCTGTGCAGCTACATGGATAAGAAATGTGGAATTTTCATGGAAATACTCTAAAAGTTCAATGAGAAACAGTAGCTTTGATGTGATGTACAAATGTTCTGTGTTAAATACCAACCATGTTTGTGGGGGTGAATATTCCTACACCTTTGTGGTGAAATAAACCACTCCTGGTAAATCTTATATCGAATTTCTCTGGAAGCATGTGATTTCATATTGCTTGCTAGAAGGCTTTCTACAGTGATCTTGAGTTGTGAAGGCTGTGTTTGGGACAGGGAAGATTTCTGATTTGATTTCCATGGCATTGCAGCAGAAAACATAGTTTCTATAGGAAGACAACCTGTCAGAAGTGGGCTATTATTTTTTTTTAAATTTAACTTTAGACTTTAAGACTAGTGTGAGGGGGTGTCCTCTTTCCACTGTCGTTTTTTTTCCACTTCTCTCCAAGGAAATATTTCCCTGAACCAGTTGCTTGAATCTGTTTCCTAAAGGTTTTCAGAAGTTTTCTCCCTAAATTTGCCCTAAACCAGGGCAGGGAAGGAGGGGAATTGTGCATGTGTGGTATTTAGCCATCATGAAATTTATATAAATGGAGTCTTCACATATTCTTTATTGGGCATGAAGATTACTGGGGTACACAAGTGTTATGCAAAATGGATGAAAGTCTTAACAGAGGGGAATAATGTGATTTTAGAGCATATTTATGGCTGTGTTGACCCAGGACTGGTGGCTTTTGAAAAAGCTGCTGGAGCTTTTAAACTTTTTGCTCTATGTGAAGCTTGTAAATGATCTGGGAGCCATCACCCCAGGCAAAGAGCTGCTTCTCTTTGGGGTTGTAGTGCACAGTGGAGTGGCTGCCCTGGCGTTTGGGGAGCTGCAGCCCCGGGTTTGTGCGAGCGCCCAGCACATCATAAACACACAGGGCACGGGAGGAGCCCCCAGAAGGGGAGTTGTAGAGCACATGGAGGGTGTTGCAGGCCATGAAAGCAGCCTCAGCACCCCTGCTGCTGCAGGGGGTGTCCCAGCTGTGCTGCACAGCCAGGGACGCCGCGTGGATTTTGGTGATGACGATGTTCCCCCCGGTCTCCGGCTCTGCGTGCAGAGCCCACAGCCCCTGCTCGTCCACAGCCAGGTCTATCTTGGTGTGTGCAGAGAGCTGGTAGGCAGGAATCCTCCCAGCCCCTGGCAGCAGCATCTGGCCAGCTACCTTTCTCTTCTGTATGTTGAATTTGATGATTTCGTTCAAGGAGCCGTGCCTGTGGTAGAAGAGGAAACCCTGGTAGATGACCTGGCCAGTTCCTTCCCAGGGCAGTGGCAAGGGGATTCTGTGAGCCTTCAGGCTCTGGTTGTCCTCCATGAAAGCCATGATGTTTGCAAATTCCAAAACCACATTGTTTACAGAGCCACTCAATAGATAAACCTTGGGGTGCTTTTTGCCAGGGTCTTTCATCCAAGAGCCGTGCTTTGCTCCAGTCTTCTTCACCACCTTCAGGGACCTAACACCTGCAAGCACATGGTCACAACCTGCAGGGAAACAGCCAAAGACAAACAAAAAAATAAATTAGAATATCTGTAAATCCTCTAGTTTCCTTTCCTTGAATTAGTTTCATTTTAATTCGTCTCTAGGGACAGAGTTAATGCATCAGTAAAGTGTCAGCAGTGTGGCTGTGGTAAGTGAAAATAGTTTTTTGTGATATATTCCTGCTGAGAAAACTGTGGTGTCTTCATCTACCTATAAAGTGTTGGATTGTGTCCTATTTGGAAAACCAGTGTTATCCAAAACAAAAAGCCCAGCACTGTTCTATTTGGATAAATATATTTGGATATTTGTGTGTCTGAGAGGAGACCAAGAGAACAGTTAATGATTTTGTGATTATTCTTGTCTGCCCTTTTACAGAGCTATAATTTTTATTGCAGAGAATTGACTTCTGGTTTGCATCAGCACAGTAAAGTAATCAAGTTTATTTCTTGTTGGAAGCAAACAAATTTAAATCCATTATCCACATGCATATTATTTTTTGTTTCAGGGCTGGTCTTATCCTTAGGTAGCTTCTTTTTTATGCATTTTTAGTATAAATAGAAATAAAAACAGATCAGCATAACAGAAAGACAAAACACTGGGCACTCTGCAGGGATGTTTCAGACCAAAAAGCACCAAGCCTGTGAGGACTCAGGCATGCAGACTCTCAGATCTTCATCAAGCAGCATCCTTTCCAGGAAAAAAAAAAAACAAAACAAACAACTATTGCAAAGCATATTAACAATCTTGTTTACCAAAGGCACTCATGAATTACAAGAGTAATTTGGAGTTTAAAGAATAGCTTTCAGTGGAGTGCAGCCATTCCAGTAAACAGGATAAACAAAGCTCTGAGGCAGGAAGTTCTGGCAGCAGATGAAATGGAGAAAGCAAAACCAGCCCCCCTATTTGGCCTGATATGAACCTATTGAAGTCAGTGGCAAGACTCCAGTTGCCTGTGGAAAGCAATCTTTATGTCTTTTGTGTGTGCTGATAACCTCTAATCAAAGCTTTTGGATATTGCTACAGTGTGGATGTTTGTTTTTTTTCTCACTCTGGAAGTGTCTCCCCTGAGCAAGTCAGACCAGATTCCTCAAACTTAACATTTATTGATTAGACAGATTAAAAAAAAAAAAAAATTAAAAATTAAAGCTGCGGAATCAAAATCCCCAAGCAGCCTTAGCAGTGCCCTCCTCTGCAGAGGAAATAACCAGATTTTTGTCTGATTTTTATTTTCTGTGTGAACTTGACCCAAGCCCACTAACAAAGGTGGACTTAAAAAAACTCTTTCCTGCCAGATTTTTGAAGTGACTCAGCAAAAATAATCACAGAGTCTGGTTATGACATGACAGCATAGAAGCAGAGCTGGCAATTTCTAGAGTTGAGGATCTTCCTACTTTTTCTAAGTGCTGTAAAATCTGCACAGGGAATGCTTTTGCCATTAAATTCAATGTTAAAAGCACCTGACTAGTACTGACAGTAGAGAATAAATTGAAAATAAAGTTACTATGAACTGCTACAATAAAGTTAAAAGTAATAATTTCCAACAAAGGAAAATGGAAGTAATTTTTCCCTGCTGAAGCTCTCAGAAAGATACAATTTTCAAAGTGTCCTAACGACAGTCAATTTAAAAATCCCCAGTTTTTTTCACCTCTGAAAAAAATCTTAAATGTTCAAAAGTTCTCTAAACGGAAAACAGAACTATTGATATTCAGAGCACTGAATTGTGGAGGATGAGAGCTCAGAAGCAGAATAGGTGATTGCTTCTGCAAGCATCTGCCTTAAAACTAATTTGCTTGAGAAGTTCAAAGAAGAAATCATAAACTTGTGTGTAAAATTAAATCAGCCTAATTCTACTGAGGTCAGTGGACTTGTATAATTGATAATGCTAAAGTTCTTTCACTGACTTTTAAAAAATTATTTCTTATTATTTGCTCTCCATTTCTTCCTAGTATAAATAGAGAACAGACTGTCTATAATACATAATTTACATCCATACCACAACTTTTTTAGGTAGAGATAATTATAAAATGTCATTTGGTTCAAAAAAATTATAGATTGTGCATATATTCTTCACACTGGGTACCATAACACTTAATTTTCAGATCAGAACTAAACTTTGCTTACAGCCAAGCCAGCATGCTCTTTTATTAAAGTAAAAGGAGGGGACAAAGGGAGAAGGATGACAAAGCAGGACAGTAAAGCAAATACTAATTGTAGAAGTGAATTAAGTGTTTTATTAACTCATGAATTTATTTTTGAGTTGAGGTTTTGACCCTGCCTAGTCCAAAAAACAAAGACCACCATTAATTCCTTAGCACAGTTGCAATGCTCAGAGATGTGTTTTTCTGGGACTTTGCAAGAGCACACCTCCAGAGGATTTTACCTTATTTTGTAAAGAAGCAATGAAATATTTTAACCTTATTTTATAATGAAAAGCAACTTCCAAAGAATTAATTTGATATGCAGCAAAGATTTCTACACATACATGCACATACATGGGTTTTACAAGACCAGTATTTACACAGCCCAAACCTTGCAATAACCTGTGTGTTGCTGTCTGATTAGGAATGGTGAATAATACAGCAAGACCACAGGACCTCTTCAAAGCAGCAAGAAGAGGCGATTTATTGAAAAATCATCACATTTATATAGGATAGATGGTGCAATACAAAACAGAGAAGGCAACACCTCTCTGAAATCATGCTTTCTGCAAAACATCATGTAGCACATGCACTGCTCTGGGATCAACACCAGGTGTTAATCTGTGTTATTCCTTCTTCCTTCTCTTGTTTGCCTCTGAGAAAAGTCCCCAGCCTGGGAAAAATCTGAGTTGGATTTTTCCCTGAGCCTTCAGCAGTGTCCACACCCGTGGTGTTCACACAGCTCAATGAAATCTGCTATCCCTGAAGCAGCATGCACACATGGGAGGGTTCACACCAGAGTTCTGAAAAAATAAACTGCTCTTACTTGCATTAAACATGAGTTTGAGTCTCTTTTTTTCTTCCTCCTTTTCCAGCAGCTGCTGCTCCAGCAGGTCCTCGTGCACCTCCACGCAGGCGTTGGAATCCGTGGTGGATCCAAAATATTCGATGTCCCTCTGTGCATGCTCAACTCTTGTCAGCAGACCCTCCACCTGCCTCTGAAGCTCAGCCCTGCCAGAGCTCAGTCCTGCCAGGCGGGACAGCACCGCCTTGGAAAATTCCCGGAATTCCTCCACGTACTCCAGCACGTCTTGGTTGCATTTCTCCAGCCTCCTCTTGGGTCACAACACGGGGAGAAAAGACATGGATAGGTGTGGATGTGTCTCCCAACCTCACTTTTGGTACAAACCATGCTGTCCCCTTCTCCCCAACCCACCTATCCCATCCCAGGGGGCTGTGCTGGGTGTCTGTGGGAGGAGAACGTCTCACACCAGCACAAAATTCAAAAGTCTGGGCAAAAATTCTCATTTTTAAACTTGGAGTGGCTGCTGACATCCAGATTCTTGGTTTTGCTGCCTAAAGAAAGAGAAGTGCTCTGATGGAAGCAGCCAGGGGTAATTAGGACTCGTGATCTCTGATGACTTGCTTTCCATAAACTTCCTGGAATTCCTCCTGTAGGACCACTGGTGAAGCAATCCCAAAGAGTTTTCTGCAGGAAATCTAGAGCCATGAACATTTCACATGAACACACCCCTTCTGATTCAGGCAGAATCTAGTGTGGCTATTTCTTGTGCATTTAAGGGTGAAAATTAAAATACTGAAATGCTATATTTGAGGAAATTTTGTGTTGGTTTTTTCTTTTGTTTTTTCCCCTCAAATTATTGGCTCTACTAAAAGAACCCAAAAAAACCCAACAAAAAGCCAAACAGTGAAAGCCATTAACCTATTTATTTACACCTAAATTCAAATTATGTGCATCCAAAGGTAAGTACTATGTTTTCTCTGTTGCAATGCAGCTGCTTCATAGGTGTCCTGCCACTTTGAGAAAATGAGGAATTTGGGCAGATCTTTGGCTGGTTTGCTTTGTGAGCTGTGGTTTCTACGTGCTACCTCCTCTCTCTCCCTCATTTACACAAGTCCCCAGGAAACTGCTTAATTATTTTCTACAAAACCTTTATTTTAAATGTTTCCCAAATTTTGTCTTTGGTATCTGCTTCTTTGTCCTGTTACTTTTGTGCCACTTGCACCAAATGCCAGGTTAGGCATTTTTAATTAAATAATTAAACCTCATTTTTAATGGGTGACAAAGGAATAGAAGTTGCCAGGTGGAGTTACTCCTAGAGTGGCAAAGAAAATTTAAATCTCAGTCTACATAATGGGAAGAGAATATCAAGTTAATCCTTCTGTTTTGAGAAGATAAGACTAAATGAGGGCTTTGTACAACAAGGAATGGGAAATCAGGAAAGTTTGAGCTTCTCTCTAAGTCTGTCAATGCCAGCCAGGAGCATGCCAATTATTTAAAATAAACAATATATGATTACAGCAAACCAATACTGAAGAGGCATTATGCAGTACTGGTAAAATAAAATAAAAAAAGAAGCAAGAACTGGTACATTTATATAAGGACTTGAAAGGAATTCAAGGAATTGAAAGGACTGCAGATGTAAAGGGTTTATTCAAAGTGCAGATACACTGCTGATTTGCATGAATATGTCTTAAATTACCCTTCCAGGTAGGGATACCTAAACACAGGAAAAAATACCTGATAAATTTCTATCTCCTTGCTAATAAATACTTGACAGCTCTACTGGTGACAAAATGTTTATACTGCTCCCTAGGATGGTCTGTGACTATATAAATATTTGTATTTTTAGCTAAGTTCACTGAGGTCATTAAAAAAATACAAATGATACGAGAATAAAAACATGACATTGTGGAATTGTATCTCACAACAAACGGTGTGGTAAGTTGGGATCATTACAGTTAAAGTTTTAGCAAAGATTTTACTCATTCATAGGAAAAAGCTGGGAATTCACCCTCCTGACTTGGTGTGTCATGCAGGCTCAGAACATCCTCACATTCCCAGAGATTTTTTTTTGCTGCAGAAGGACTGGTCAGGCACTTACCTCCAGAGCCAGAAAACGCTGGTCCATGTAGCTCAGCAGGGCTGCATCCTGCACCAGGCACTGCCCTGCTCCCAGGCTGCTCAGGAGGGATGCAACCAGCAGCAGATGGACCTGCAGGGCTGCCATGGTGCCAGGAAATTTTGGGGAATCAGCTCAGTGGGAAACCCCAAACGCCGCCAGCCCGAGGTCAAAGGCAATTTGCCATCCTCTGAAGCCAAAAAAATGATGCTAAAAATTGCTAAAAAAAGTTAAACATAGTGTGGCTGAAAAGATTAAAAGGATTTAAAATGGCTGTTGGGTTTCATCATTAAGGAAGAGGCATTCCTTGGGGCAGAGGGACTGAATGTGTTTGTTTCTAGGAGCCAGATGACTTCTTCTCAGTTTGTGATCCCCTGATCAGTCCCAGATGTTCAGCACTGAGTCACTTCGGGCCTCTAGGCCAAATTTTGTTAAATACAAATAAAAGTAATTTATTTTCCCCTCCTTCCTCCTCCCATCTGCTTTCCTGTGTGACCAAGCCTGCAGTGGGATTCACAGTGGATGGAACACAGGCCAACCCTTCACAGGGAGGTCTGTGCTCAATGCCTGTGTCTGCAAAACTATCTAAAAAAATTAATTTCACTTCCACTATTCAGCCTGTTTACAGTGGGACTGGAATTTTATCTCTGGAAACCAGAGATAAAAAATATTTTTTAAAAAACTTCCTTCTCCGTTTTTCTCTTGACAGTGCTTTTCCAGCTGAAATCAACACCCTTAGCACAGCTCTGTGTCACTTTAGTGGAGTCCATGACAAACACCCTATCTTGGAATAATAATTCTATTTAATCTGACTTAAAAATTAATTATAATTAACTTACATGAGTCTGCTACGTTTGAGGCAATTTATATTTATTTTATTTCATCATTTTCCTGACTGAATGCCTTGTTTGGAAAAACTCCTGGCCATGCTAACACCCTATTTGTTACAAAACCATGTGTTAGGAGCTTAAAAAGCTCCTTTGTATCTGAAGCCAAGCTGGACTCCTCTGTTTCTCAGAATTCTCCACCTCTTCTTTTTTTGCCCCTCCCATTTTCTTTTTCTACTTTTTTTTTTTTTTTTTCTCTCCTCACATTTACCAAGCTTTTTTTCCTTTCTGACTGTCTCATGTGCAAGCATGTGACTGATTGCAGAATTAAGAGGGTGTGTGCCACAGCAGGCAGATTTTTTTTCCTCTCCATGTGTTTGATTTTTGTAGTTATGTGTGCTTTGAAGGCAAATTTCACCCAAGAGCCCAGATGAGAATTCTGTATTTTTGTATTGCTTTACCCTAAGAGGGGCACACAATTTGCCAGCTCCTGTTCACAGTGATGCACAGACAGTTTAATATTTGATTTTTCAGTCCAGTGACATTTCACTTCACTCCAGGGCTCCTTCTTGAGGGGACAGAGAGCAAACACCTTAGGAAGTCTGTATTTCCTTGATTCTGTCCTATGGAATAACTTGACATCATGTGCTGTCTTCTTTTCCACAAAATAATCAGCTGCAACACCTGGGAAAGCCAACACAGGAAAAAAACAAAACCTTTTCTAACCTCTGAGGTGAACCTGGGATTTTTTCAGAATTGTTCTCTGAGTCTCATCTCTGCCACAGGTAATGACTGGGAGATGAAAATTATGGAATCCATAATTTTGAAGTTCCTTTCAATAACACCTATTTAGAAGTCAAGATACAGATTTCTAATTACCTTCCTTTGTCTTAAGAAAGGGAAAATGATTTAAAAGGTAAAATATCTTGAACTGCTGTACACCCTGGATGAGCAGAAACATTCTGCATATGCTGTAAAGTTGCTCAACCATTTTTTAGAATCACCCAGAAGCTTCCAAGGATTTCTACAAATGAGGCATTCCCATGGTTTTTAAACCCTGTTCTGGGGGTGAATGGCAAGGATGGTCCCTGGCCAATGCACAGCTGGCCAAGTCCTGAGATTTGCTGGGTTTTTTACATTTATTTTTGGTTTGGTTGTGTGTTTTCCACTTCTGTTCAGCCAGGATATATACAAAAATTATTGGGGTTTTTCTCCCCAGCTACATATTATCTGTATAACAAAAAAACCAAACCAATTTATATGTGTGATGGTGATTTAAAGCAGGATTTTTTGGCATGCCTGGAAACATTGGTCTCTGTGTATGGGATATTACACTCTAACAGAGCAAAAAGTTTATTTTTAACTCAAGGAACTCTTTCTCATGACCACTGCTCCCTTGATTTGACAGACCTCTCAAACCTCTAAAAGGAAATAAGTGTATAAATGCAGGTGAATATGGCTTTTCATTGTTCCTGTCCTCTCTCTAGCTGAGATGTTATCCTTTGTTAATGCTGCTTCTTTGCTGCATTTATTCCACCTTTTTGCTATTTGGTGTCTGTTTTGACAGCTGCCAGATATTTTCAAATGAAAAATAGGCATTTTCAGCTCCATCTGTGTTTTTGGTTTTGATTTCAGATGCTGGATGGAGCTTTATGTGTTTTAAAAGCAATGTTGAGATCAGTGCAGAGTGTGTACTCGATTTGGGGGGAAAAATGACATTTCCTTCAGATATTATTCCACTTGCATCATTGCATTCTGTGTTTTGTTGTTTTGATTTTTTTATAAGTCAGTTTCTTTCTGTCATTTCAGCTGGTAAAACTAGAGAAGTGCCACAATGAATCAGGTTCTTTTTCCTCCAGTCCCACTCCGGTGTCTCAGCTCCTTAGAGGAATCACAAGACATTTTTCTTTCTGAGTTTTGGGAAGATCCCTGACTCCCTCACCCTTTTCCCTTGGCTTTTCCTGAGCCATGGATGCTGTCCCAGTGCCCTGTGTTATTACAGCCCTGGAAACAAGTGGGAAGCCCCCACTCCTGTCACTTAGATAGACCCAAGTAGTGCACAGATATACCAGATTTTACTGCCAAACTGCCTTAAAACAAGGTTAATTTTGGTTTTCATCTTTAGTTAACCTCAGCATGCAAAGCAATAATAGATGAAAAGGGAAAATCAGAGTCTGATTCAGAGCTTTCTACTGAATTTATGCACACCTGCATCAGAATAATTGCTGCTCAGCCTGATGCTATCCCAGGGCTTGTGTGCTCATGTTGGATTTTGTTTGTGATTGCAATTTTCTTTAGCTCAGTTTTGTTTTCTTTAGCTGCCAATTTGGTAGCTTTTGATGCTGGTGAGTCAGATTGATGTTTTGTATTAATAATGTAGAGAGTGTCATGGTCTGCTTCTGTATTTTCTAATTTTGTGAAGATTTGGGTCTGCAGGACCAAGGTCCTTGTTACTACTGGCCACTGGTCTGATGGTGAGATCTGGGAGGTTAGAAAATATCTTTGTCACAGAAATCAACTCTGAATTCCAGTTCTGCCACTGCAGACTTTTCCTTTCTTTTTCTTTTTCTTTTTCTTTTTCTTTTTCTTTTTCTTTTTCTTTTTCTTTTTCTTTTTCTTTTTCTTTTTCTTTTTCTTTTTCTTTTTCTTTTTCTTTTTCTTTTTCTTTCTTTTTCTCTTTTTCTTTTTCTTTTTCTTTTTCTTTTTCTTTTTCTTTTTCTTTTTCTTTTTCTTTTTCTTTTTCTTTTTCTTTTTCTTTTCTTTTTCTCTTTTTTCTCTTTCTCTTTCATCTTTTTTTTTTTTTTTCCCTTCAGTTTTATACCTCAGAAAGCGACTCACATTTCTGTAAAAAAATTTCTGTAAGAAACAGGTGAAGTCTGGGTGAAGTCCTTTCGTGGTGCACAGATGTAAAAACAATAGAGTTGGGAGTGATATCAGCCAGGAATGCAGGGATAAGGGGGAGGACTGGCAGGATTTTGGGAATGACTCCATTTATTAGAGGATTAGAGGAATTAGAGAACTCCACCAGGTGGCTCCCAAGCTCTGGGAATAGAGAAGCAAGCTCAGCTGGAACACATAATTCCATTGATAAATATCAAAAAATAGTAAGTAACTAAAAACAGATAACTAATAGTACATAAATATCTAACAATAGATAAGTATCTAATATTAATTAACTAACAATAACAATAATAATAAATGATGAACAGTAATAAATATCTAACAGCAGTAGTGTCTTGTACAGTTGGGTATTTTGCAAAGAAAATAATGATTATCATGAACAGTTCTGTGAGAGGCACAGTAAACTAGGCACAGAGGAGGAATCATTTAGAGCATGTTTTCATCTGCATCAGTCTCTGCTTTTACAGCTGTTTCAGCTACAGCCCAAGGCATCACCAGGGCAGGAGCCTGGGATGCCCAGCAGCTGCAGGAAAAAGCAGTGGACACATCAGGATCAGCTCTATGGGTGAAATCACAGAAGGGAAATAGATCTGTGCCCTGCTCATACAGATGTATTGCTGGTGTTAGTTAAATGGCAGAATCACAGCAAAAAATGGCAAAACCAACAACTTTGTGTTGGTCATGAATTGGGTTTTAGCTTTTGTATTTTTCAGAATCTCTGCTGCTTAGTGTGTAACTCTGACACTTCATGTCAGGTGTTGGTAGTGACAAAACAATTCCTTCCCAGCTGGAGAACCAAGGACAACTGGTACCCAAAAAGCAGAAACAATGGTGAGGGAAAGGGGCAAACCAGGGGCTGAGACTTCATGGCCTGGGGCTGTGGTTGGATAATTGACCCCAATGTGCAGATGAACCAAAACTTATAAAAGTGTAAAACTCATGGCTGGGATCCACCTTGGGTTTGATTTGGGTGTAGCCCTGGCCAGGCTCTTGCACTGCCCAAGGTGCATCCTTTCAATAAATCCCTGTTTTGTCCCTTTTGTTCCAGGTCAGCCTTTCCAGGCAATTTTGGAAAGGACATTTAACCCCCCCTGTAATGAGCAGGGACATCCTCATCCAGAGCATCCTCAGAGCCCCTTCCACCCCAGCCTTGAGTCTTTCCAGGGATGGGGCATCCCCCCCTTCTCTGGGTAATTTGTGCCAGTGTTTCATCACCCTCAGTGGAAAAATTTTATTTCCTGTGTCTGGTCTGAATCTCTTTTAATTTAAAACCATTGTCCCTTGTCCTACTGCTCCAGGCTCTGCTGAAGAGACTGTTTCTATCTTTTCTATAAACCCCCTACAACTACTGAAATAATCCAGAGAACTTCATCTGGCCATGGATCATAAAACAGGCACAAAAATCAACCACTTTGAAAGGTCTGTTTGCTTTTTTGTTGCCAAACTCACAATCCCAGCTCTGTTGATCAAAGACAATTCCTAACAGCTTGAAACTTAAATCTCTCCAACCCCAGAACTAAGCAAACTTTGAATGATGCAATTCAATATAAACCAATATTAAAGTTTTCACTGCTCTTGGCTTGTTTTCCAGTCTGGAATCTGCTCATGAATATTGTCACTAAAATTTGTTTTGCTTGAATGTTCATGTTCATTAAAACCTATTCACAGGAGTGCAGTAGTCAAAATGACACTGCTTTAAATTCAGAGTATTTACAGGAAATGATTATGACATTTGCCCAACTCATTTCAGTTGAGAATGCCTGGTGTGCTTTTTTGGTTATGTTTATTTTCCAAACAGGCTTTTTATGTGTGAGGCATGACTTCTGAAAAGCTGAAAAGATACTTTTTGAACTTTAAATGCTCAATGCCTAGGATGTTATGTTTTCAGGTTTTTTTATTGTTTATTTGTGTTGTTTTCTCTTTGGTTTTTTGGGGTGTTATAGACAATGGCAAGGTAATATTCAATCATGTAGTATTGTTCCATTTATTGTTGCAGTGAAGAAATAGATTCATGACCTGTACTTGAGCGTTGCAAAGAACCAAGAAGACTCAAAAAACTTAGCAAAAAACTTGTCAAAACTTAGCAAAACTTAACTCTTCCTCTGAGCTCACCAAATGCCACCAGCTGGTGGAAGAAATCAGTTTGGTGAGGATGAATAATGCAAATGTTGGTGGGTCAGTGGCAGGTATGGAGAGGGTTTGTAATGGGGTGATGTTTTCTGGGGCTGCAGCTGGCTCAGGACTCTCTGGTTCCCTTTTTTTCTAACCAAAACTCTTGTTTTCTAACCAAAACTCTGCCCCTGCACTGAGTTTCTGGGTGGTTGTTGTTGACACATTCAGAGATTTTGGGGATGGCTACGAAAGTTGAGCTGAGTGGAATGGAGTTGTGCTAGCAAGTGTCCAATTAAATCTGCCCAAAACCTAAAAGATAGAAAATGTTTATGGACTGGGGGAACTAGGACAGAAAAGGCCCTGAAGGGGCAGTGCAGGAGTTGATGAGGATGGGTGAAATTTATTGTGCTGGGTGGTTTTTTTTTGGTTTTTTTTTTTTTTTTTTTCACATGACCAGTAAAAAATGAGTCCCACAGCAAAGGCAGGCCAAGCCTAAACACCAGAGTCATGCTTAAAAGTAAGGGGTGCTTTAAAAAAAAACAGATTTTAAAGATAAATCAAAATATGATAAAATAAGAAGATATCTGGGATTTTTTTCTTGCTATTTATATCTGCTTGCTATCACTAAATCCTGCTCTAAAGGTAATTGTTGTTAATCTTAACAAAGCCTGTTTTGTTCTCTCTCAGTTTTCTACATGGGAGTCTTGAGATTTCTACTTCTGGAAAAATTTGTTGAATTTTTACACTTTCTGAGAATACATCTCTGGGTGAATTCAAAATCAAGAATTGCATTCAGGAACTGAGCCAAAGAGACACATCCTGACTTTAAATGGTGATCTACAGGTATAGATTCCTGTGTCTTTCTAATCTGGTCCCAAAAATAAATTTCATCATTTCAACCTTTTTTATTTCCAACTTTTATTTCTGCCAACCAGTTGAGGATCTCGAAATTATCCTTGATGCATGCCAGAGAATCCAAGCAAAATAAACATGGTAATTATAGTGCAAAGCAGGGGTATGTGAGCTAATAAACAGAAAAAAAATGTACATAAGAGGAGTGGATTTTTTTTTTTTGGAGGCACATTAATCTGAGCATCAGTTCAGAAAATCTCCTGACAGAGAAACTGCAGGTCAGGGAAGGGTTTTTTTCCAGCTGCACAGCTTTTCAAATTGACATTTTTCAAAGCCCCACCATGTCGAGACACTTCCATATTTTCATTCAGTGTGTGCCTCCTATTGTGCTGCACCCAATCTCTGAAAGTGAATAGAAAATGAGACACTCACAGAGGACTCCAGATTAGAGAGTCTCCTCCAAACAAGCAGAGTGAACTCCAGGCATGACACCCATGCAAGAAATGGATTTAGTGGCCTGAGTGCTCTGTCTGAGGTTAGCACTGTCACATTTGAAAGTCAGTGTATCAGATGAAATCTGCTCCTGGTGCCAGTTTATGATGAATAATAAAGCAGATGCACTGTGCTGCCTGGAAAGGATATAAACAAGTTAAGCTGTCATGAATAATAGATAACCAATTCTTTAATTCTTCTTTAGAAGTCAGCTTGTTGTTCAGCAGTGTTGTACTGGATCCATTCCCCAAGCTTTGTCATATCTCCAAAATTAATTGCATCCATCCAGGAAAAAGGTGACACATTTCTGAGCACAGAGTACAACATTCCACAGTGCTGTTCCAAGTGGGTTTGATCTGCTCCCTTTGCCCTGTCAGGGCTCAGTGCACACTGAATTTGTATGGTTTGAAATGTGGGTTTCTGCTGAAAATATATCAGCCTCATCATAAAAATATGCAGCTTACAGAGTGCTTTCCTAGGAAAAAAGAGAAACACTTGTCTCAGGAGGAAGGCTGGAAAGGACTGAATCCATTCAGCAATAGATAATATCTGGTAAAATTTTCCATCTCTCTAGCCCTCAGTTGGCCAGACAATCAGAAATTATTTCTGTTAACTGATTAAAATAGAAATTCAGTGCCACCATTGTGGCCTTTTGCTGGGTTACAGAAAAAAAAAAAAAAGGAAAAAAAAAGGGGAAAAGCTGTTCTGCCCTGCAAGCCATCCAACCTGGCTCTGTTTGTTTCTCTGAGTAGATAGGGCATGACTAACTCGTCCATATGTTCAAACATAAAATTCCTGCTGTGATTCTCTGCAGCAGAGGACAGGCAGCATCTGTACATGGGGGAGATATCTTTTCTGCACTTGAATCAGCCCAGTCCTCCAATGGGACACATTTAGACATATTTATTCCTGACACTTGGGAGCCTGCACAGTGCTGCATCTTTCAGCTTGCTGGTGTAATAGTGAGATGTCACTCCCTTTTCTGCACAGGACATGTGAGCATCACACCCAAACATTCTGCCACAGCCTCAGTGCCTGCCCTGTGCACTCCTGCCCTGCACATCCCTGTGGAATTGTCATTGTCACTGTCCTGGGTGCAGGAACACAGCTGGGCTGATTTGGGGAACAGCCCCTGGTGAGCAATCCCTGCTGGGCTGCCATGGCAGAGTTAGCAGAGAATTTGTGTGTGACAGTAAAAATGTGATTTTTGGGCTGTGTTGGAGTTAGAGCAGAAATTATGGTCTGTGTTAGAGCTAACACATGCACAGGTGTCATGTATATTCTAATACATGCTCAGGTATTATGTATATTCTTCCAGATCCTCTGGAAAAAAATTATCTCTGTGTGTCTGCCTGAAAGGTGATTCACAAAGATGTCACTGCCTCACATGGCACAAAAGATTTGGCCACCAGCTTATTTTTTGTGACTTTTCTTCCTGGCCTTCAGTACAGCCTGGCTGCTGGTCCTTCAAGCTCTAAAGTGCATCTGTCATTTACTGATGTTGCACAGGATGTAGGAAGAAATCCTGTGGGGCAGAGATTTTACAGAAGGAGAGCTCATTCTTTAACTCTATTCTTCATTTTTCTTTGACTGGAAATGCCTGCTAAGGAAATGCTACAATTTCCTTCATGTTTGGCACGTGCCAGGCATCAGAAGGCACAGGCAGCTTTGTAATTTATCTGCAGGATATCCTTGTGTGCCATCTTTTGCCACTTTTTGGCTCCTAAGGGGCATTGTTGTCACACAGCAGAGGGTTTGCCATGCCCTGTTAATTCCAGATTAGGCTCTCAGCCTGCCTTTTCCTGCCTCCATGCAGGATTAAATATTTCCTGTTGGTGCATTTTTCACATGGCTCCTTATTAAACCTTTACAAAACGAAGGCATGTCCAGAGTCTTACACACAGAAAAAAAACAATAAATTAAAAAATAGAGAATTAAAGGTGGCTTATAAGAAAGGATCTGGCAGCCCAGCAAATGCATCTGTAGCCTTAAAAAATAACAGGCCCAAATGCAAACACATTGCTTTTTCTGCTTTTTGTGGAACAACCAGATGCTGCCACTGGAAAATGTCTCAGTTTGACATCTACAGCCAGATGGCCAAACCTGTGCCCTCTGTACATTGTACTGCATGCAGAGAGCTCTGCCAAGTGTAAAAAAATAGGAATGTGATCCAGGCAGTGTCAGCAGTCAGGATTACAGCAAATTCTTGCATATGCAGCCAAGGGACATGGAGATTTTAGTGATGGTTTATGCTGCATGTGTGCCCTGGTTGTGAGACTGGAGCTTTGTCCCAGCAAGGTCCTGCCCCTCAGCATCTGCTCCAGTTTGGGATGGGCAGGAGGGATCCCAGGAGGAGGTGAGAGGCACTGGACCTCTGGTATTGTGGCTGCTGCTCATGGATTGCCTTGTCACTCTTCTGTTCTGCTCTGATGCACCAAGAGGCTGAAACCATCCCCAAATGGAGCTAACCTGACTTTGGAATGGAAACAGGAGCAGTTTCTGAGAGCACTTAGGGACAGGAGCTGAGAGCCCTGCCTCTCCAAACCCACCCACTGCCCAGAGAAATGGACTTTGCTGTCTTTGTGGTGCTGTCAGAGCACTCAGTGCACCTGCAGGGCTGGGCTGGGGGCACAAACACAGCCCCAAATCCAGAAGGATGGGGATCTGGGATGTGCACCCCCTTAGGCTGTCCTGGGCCATTTGTGACAGCAGTCAGGGCTGGTTTGGCATTGGGAGGGATTTCACTGGTGGGTCAGTAAATTACAGATCCTACAGAGGGCTTGGTGACAGCCTGGAATGTGGCTCCAGCTGGATGCTCTGGCAAAAGTGTAATTCCTCTCCTCCTGAAGCTGGCATCCAGCAGAATGAGTTGAAACCCATTTTCCTTTCTCCCCCTGAACTCTGCCTGGTTTCTTGGCATGATGAAGCAGTTGTGTTTTTCACAATTACTGTGTTTCAGCCATAAACCTGGAAGGTGAAATGCACCTTGGATGAAAGATGCCACAGACCACTGAGTGCTGTAATGGGACTTGTTTCCACTGTAGTTATTTGGAATGCAATTGTACACTTGAGAGTCTTTTTTACCTACCTAATTACCTCGTTTTTCTGTCTACAACCAGGCTAATAAACTTTAAAAGCCATGAAAGGATTTTACAGTGCTGGTGGTACAAACAGAACATTTGCCTTTATCCCTGCTGCTCCAAAGCTTCACAAGCTGTGCTATCCCAATTACCTATTTTCAATGAGCATCATCCCAGGAGGAATTTCCAATCCTCTGCAATCTAACTGAATACAGGCAAAATGGGGAAAAAAAATGCACATGGAAAAATCAGACTTTTGCACAGACTAATTCTTGGGAAGGAATTTCAATCCACTCCAAAACACCTGGGGTGATTCCCCTGGGCAGCAAGTGCTGATTTATGCTCAGTGAGAAGCACACAGGTAAATTATTAATATGATGTTCTTCTACTCTCTGCAGCAGGACCCTTGATGCTGTAGAACAGCTCTAAACTCCCCATTTTTTCCAGATTGTGTCACATGTGGGCTGGCTGCTGCTTTTTGCTTGTATCAGGTGGGATTCCCTTCAGCAGCACTGGGAGTGGAGGGAGGGAAAGTTCTGCAACCTCAGAGTTGAGGACACACTAAAGCAGGACATGAGGATGGAATTCCTCTGGTTCCAGCATAACATTGCAGGTTTCAGGAGTTCATTGGGGATTCTTTATTCAGGAAACATGGTTCTGTATTATGGATTTGTGTGCACAGTGCTGGATCTTTGGTTTGAGCACACAGAAAAAAAGTCACAAAGTTCAATACAGAGCAGCATGCAGAGAGTTTGTGCTGGATCTAGAGCCTTAGGGCAAGCAATCATTGCATGGAATTGTATTTTTAAGTAAAGAACTGCCTAAAATTTGCAAACATTCCCATCTGGCACCTCTTTCAGTTTTATTTTCCTTTTGGCAGGAGTTCAGCACTTTCAGGAGGAGCAGTGTGCTCAGGAGGATTTAATCTCTGTGGTGCTGCCCTGCTGCAGCTTCCCCCAGTCCCTGAGAGCCAAGGCAGAGAGCTTGTGCAGATTTGTGAGATCCACATCACCCCCTTGCTGTGGTATCCAAATAAAGGGCTCAGGAGGATGATGCACCTAGAAATGGAATGGGAGAGAGAGCTGATGGCTGTGAGCTATATAATCATGCCAGTCTTCTGGCATTGTGAAATTATGTTTATCCAAACACAGCAAGTTTTCTGAAGAGTGTCCAATATAGAATGGCCCTCCAGTTGAATTTTAAAAGCCTCTTTTTTGAGATCTTTGATGCCTATTTTAAAATGTCCTGATGCTTCACATGTTCTGATTTCTTTTTTTCTTTCCTTTCCCAGCTGCTTAATTACTACTGCATAATATTAACTATATGCTCATAAATAAAAAAAAAAAAAAACAAAAAAACCAGCTCTCTTGCCTGAAGGAAGTTAATTGTGTTTTTCTAAAAGATTGGTTCAGGGAGTTGAATTCCACTGGACCCCACGTGCTTGCAGGAGCAGTCATGAATTTTGCAATTGCAAGCATGGTTAAATCTTTTATTTATAAGCTGGTGTACCTTTTATACTGTCAGAAAACAGGGAGGAGAATGTACTTCTGGTGCATCTGTCTTAATGTCAGGAATGACTGCCAGTTTACAACTCTCAAACAGTTTGTTGTAATCTCAAACATCACTCTCCAGCCTGAGCTCCTGGGTGCTGAAAGAAAAAAAAGGAAACCCTGCCTTGCTATAAATAGAAGGCAAACATCTTTTGACAGGCTAATTTTAAAAGAACCTTCATTGTATGCAAAATGTTGTGGAGAAAATCCAAATTGTGAAGGTCTGTTTGGTTGTGGCTGTGGACAGAGGGAGCTGGGCAGATTGTGCTGCCCATGGGGGCTGGGGAGCCTTGGCTCTCCCAGAACTGATTCTAACCCATCTCAGAGATTCCTGAAACACAGGAATTCTGCAGTCAAACAGCAGCAAAAAAAAGCTAAATCTGCACACAGTCCATGTTCTGAGGCTTTTAGACTCTGCCTGCTTGGCCTGTGTGCACGTACGTGCAAGCACTCCAATAATTCAGAATTAAGCTTTGTGTCTTTTCAAAGTCTTGCTTGTCTTTTTTTTTTTTTTTTTTTTCCTCAGCTGCATCCCTTGATGTAATAAAAGGTATCATGTCTCCCAATAAATCTTGCCTGGCTCATGTCCTCAGGCTATTGTAACTACAGCAGTGTTAACTAATCTGCCAGTTTTTGCACGTGTGCTCCAGCCAGACTGGGGAGAAATATAAAATAAAACAGAATTTGTTGCATTATGTGATCCACTACATGTTACTATCTAGATTATTTTTAAATAATAAAGATCTGGTAGCCAGGACAAAGTAGGAAGAGCTGGGGAAGTTGCCCAGCAGAGGTGATGGGTAGCAGGGCTACTTGTTTATATCTCAGCAAAAAATTCTGCACTTTTGCATTTTCATTTTATATTCTGCACAAGAAACAATCAAATTTAAAAGAGATGTCTCTTCACAGCTTTCTGCATTGAGTAGCTTTCAAATTATTAATTAATAGAATAGGAAATGTTTCTGGAAGACTTAATCTGAATAATAAATAAGCAGAATAATTCACTGCTCGCCCTTTGCTAAACACATGCTCAACAATTCCAGTTCAAAGCTACATTCTGCTGCTGTTCAGTGCAAGCTGACAATAAAAATTACCAGCAGGACATTCCAAAGGCATTCAGTAGCTCCATTTTTATATTACATGCAATGCATTGTTTTACTAGTAGTTTTTGTAGTGAAATAACACAGAAGTCCACCCAGGTATTATACATAATTTAATTATTTTCATTTATCACAATATTTATAACATTAGTTCTTTGCTGGCTGAAGTGTGCTAGGAAGAATAGCTGCTTTCTTCTCTTGCTTTTTAAAATGTTACCACAAATCTCCAAATTCTTTTCTCTTTTTCTTCCAATGCCACAGATAAATCAGGGTAGAGCATCCACTATGGGATGTACCTTGATGATCATTTACCTCTCAGGTGTCCTTTAAACCAATCTGGGCTAAAATAAACACTGGAATTTTCTGCCCTGAGTGCTTCAGACATGATTTCTCACTGACTAACTCAAATGAGTGTTTTGTCATTTGGCTTCTTCAAGTCAGGAGGATAAAAAAATGGGCACAAAATAGTTTAACAGCCATTTCCTTGGGCAGCACCTTTTACTCTTCATTTTCTCTTGATTCCAAACATGACCTTATTTTCCTCATTTGTTGACTGCTTCCTCAGATTTGCAGCCTCAGAAGATGAAGGTGCCTTCCCTCACCCAGAGCAGCTCCCACAGAGCTGCCTAAAATAAGATTTTGGAAATGCATCACAATAAATCATTAAATATTTGCACCAGGTGGGGCACATATGAGCTCCCAATGAGTGAGTGCTGCTTTTCAGTTTTTTGGGCTGGAAAAGATAGGAGTGCATGGATACTGCTGAGTGAACTCTGGTTTTTATTCTTTTCACTGTTCTAGGTACAAACACAACCCATTCCTTGAGAAGCTGAAGGCTTAACAGTGTTCTCAACAGCAATTAGCACCAGAAAATGTTGTTTTCATAGAATCTGATGTGGTATTTAAAGTTCTATTTTTCTTTATAATTTCTTGGTAAAAATCCTGAGCATTTAAGTGGCCCTGTGGAAATGCTTCAAAATTACAGGAATTAAAGTTTAGAGATAGAAACTGCTTTGGAGGGACTGAGAATGTTCTGGAAACTGTCCTGAACTTTGAGCTGCACTGACTCTTTTTGGGCACTTCCATCAGATCCCAGGGAACACTGCAGGGGAATTTTCTGTCTGGTTTTCAAGCTGTAAAATTTTGGGAATGCACTGAATAGGGATGGCTCCTGTTTGGCTGGAAGTGTGAAACAGGGGTGTGGAATTTTGGGGTGGAATTTTGGGGGCTCATCCAAGGCACTGGGATTTTTACTGGCATAAGAGATTGGTGTTCTTCCTCTGCAGAAAAATAATAGAAATGGCATGGCTGGCTGAAGAAAAAGGAATCAGGATGGTAAAGACAGAAAATCCTTAAGAGAGGGTTGAGATCAGCCAAGCTTGAAAAATGGGGTTTTTTTTTTGTGTTTGTTCCTTGTAGTGCCAACTCTGAAAAGGAAGCATTGAGTGTGGGGGGAAATTTTGTTGAATTCTGCCCTGATTTACATGTAAAAACAAACACAGAACTGGTTTCCTCATCAAGGCCAGGAAGATATTTTTCTGGAAATCCCCTGAAATGGACACTGAGTGCAGAACCAGCATTTCCTGCCCCCTTCCCAGCCTTTGTGTCCTGTGCACTCCATTAGAGGGGTGAGTGATTGCTTCTGTGTATGACCAGATGTTTGACTTGAAGACCATTAATCACATTTCCCAAGGCAAAAGAAACATTAAGCAATTAATTAAGATACAATACTAGGCTTGTAAGAGAGTTCTGACTGCACTAATTAATCAAAGCAAGCAGGAAGATTTTGTTTAAGGAGCTCTGAAGCACTTTTTGATATACTTCAGAGAAAGGAGCTTTAAGTAATGCAGAAGAGAGCTGAGCTGTTCAATAAACCCATTTTGTAGTCACATCTGCTGCCAGTATGATGGATTTTGTGTTTTAAATCATGGTGGAACCAAGATTTTTTTTCGTTTTTTTTTGGTCACAGAAGGAAACTGCTTTGAGTTTTGGAGGTGAAGCCAGGCTGCTGTTTAAAATATTAATTTTGGGGAAATATGTAAAGAATATACAGTTAGGGAAAGCTGAGCATGATTATGCTCATTATTTTTAACATTTAATGCAACAGCATCTCAGATCCATGGTTTAAAGGTCCTTTTTGGGATCACTGTGCCTTTTCTGATGACAGAAAATTCCTGTGTCACTAGCAGAATTTTAAAACTGCAGAAGAATTCATGTTTTATCATGATGGGCAGACTCTCTGAAGGTTCTTCAGATTTATACAAACAGATTTATGCAGCAACTTCCACTTGGCACTGGAGGTAACAAGGACTGATTTTTACCTGATTAGCTGCTTTTTATTTGAAATAATTTCAAACCAGCTCTAATTTTAGAACTCCTGTTTCTTGGTCTGTTGTATGAACAAGAACCTCCTGTGGTCAGTCATGCAGGAAATACTATTGGGAGTTGGAACAGATGATTCCAAGACTGTATTTAAGAAATGTAACCATCAAGTATGGAAATACATAAGGAAATGTCTTTCTTGACACAGGAAAATTAATGAAATATTGGTGTAAACTTTTAGACTAACAGGCAATAAGTGAATGGATGTATTTGGTTCCTTCATTATTGGAACATATTTGGGTAGGTATGTCAAGAGACATCCACAAAGTGACTTTTTGGAGAATATTCTTATGTAGAAGGCAGAGAAAAAGCCCATTAATCAAAAAGATATGTAGCACTTGAAGTTGAAGATGGAGAGCCTGCAGTTATCATTAAAAATTAAGAAGTAGAAAGTTTCAATGTCCTGGCAGAACTTTGAAAACTGAGGCAGCAAAGTGGATGTGTGATGGTTTGGCTTTTTTTTTTTTTCCATTGATAGGTTATCATGGACCAAACATTACCATTTAAATAAAAAAACAAGTTACTATTTATTTTTAGCTGCTATTTATTACATCTCTTTTTTTTTTTTCCCTGAGATCTCTAAATCTCTTAGGAGAACTTTGGACACCAATATTCATGAACAAATCCAAACTGTGACCTGGCTATAGGAGGGTTCTTATAGTTTGTTAGGATATGATTAAAAAAAAAAAAAAGAAAGAAAATATATTTTTTTTTATTCAGCCAGAGCTCATGCTACCCTTATTCTCTTTAATATTTGATGGTTTCAGGTTTCCAGTCTCAAGCAATTCTCCTCCCTTGAATCACAGAATCTCAGAGAAATATTGTGTGAGACTGATAGCAGAGAGGACAGATAATTTTGTGTCCACTGTGTTTGGATTAACTAAGGTTGGGGTTTTTTTAATCATCTATTTCTGCAGTATTTCACACTTACAAACATGACAGTGCCACATTTGGGGCACACCCCAAGATATGAAAGTCTGAAATGAGGGAAGATTGCACCAGGATTTGGTTGGGAAGGTTATTTTCATCTTAGAAGACTATACAACTTACCCCAATTAGTGTTTATAAGTTGATTTTTTAAAGGTCATTCACGTTGCATTCTGCTGAAGAAGCTAAATCTTAGATAACATGTATTGGTTGGAGCTACAGTGTTCATTATTTCATGTTGAGGTATTTAATTTTTTATATTTTTAATTTAAAGTCCATGTCACTGGAGTAGGTTAGTTCTACTCCAGAATATTTATCAGGCTGAATGGGCAATATTGTTATATTGCTTAAATAGTTTTATTCTTACACTTCCAAAAAAATTCTACTTTTTTTGAGTAAAATAAAAAAAATTCCTTCTGTCATATCTTCAGTAGATATTTATTTCTTTGAAGTGCATGCAGTCAAGGAATTATTGTGAATATTTCTGGTTTTGGATAAAAGTGGGACTGATGGGAAATAAACCAGAAAAGTCAAATAAGGACTCAACAAAGTTTGCAGCAAAACTTTCAGTCAACATGATTGGGACCAAAATTTAATGAAAGGTTCAAGGAACATTATTAATAACTGAATATTGTGACTTTTCATGCTGGTTTTATGTTAAATCTGCTATACCACCTTGATCCTGTGAGATTTTTTTTTCTCTTGTCTTTGATATTACAATGATTTATGCAACACAGTTAATTTTGTATTCTTGTACAATCAATTTGAATTAATTGATTTTGCTTATAAGATTAGTAAGCTTTTCCCTCTCCCCCTTGCAATTGTGGATTTTAAGTGTACACAGCCTAAACAAAATCTACATAAAACAAACAAAAAAAAAAATCCTGATACAAGAAAACATTGTTTGGTATAGAAGTTTTTTTAAAATTTCAGCACCAACATTAAAAAAAAAATAATTGTTTTCTGATTAAAGATTGAGATGATCAAGCCAAAACTACCCTCCTGCTTTCAGTAAACCCCTCCAGATATTTTGGCTTGGCTCTTTTAGGATCCATCACTTGAGTATAAATGGAGATGAAATTTAGTTATATGAAATTTTTTTTAAGAGGACTTTAGTGTTTGCAGGAAACTTCCAGGGATGAGGAAATGTTGAAGTCACTCCCAGTATTCTGGGAGCAGAAAAAGGAAGCAGTGACAACCTATGGTTTGTCACAAGGCAAGAAATGACCTTTGAATATTGGTCTCAAGAGGTAGAAGTTTGTTGTTATAATATTAAAAAAAAAAATTAAAATTGAACAGGGTCACAGGGCAGCAATTAGACATATCAGAATGGAAGAAATGGGTAAGAAATAGTCTTTGAGGAGCCCAAATAATCTTTGACCCACCCAATTCCTTAATCCCAGTGAATTCCAGCAATTCCAGTGCACCCAGCACAGCAATAATTGCTGATTTCTGAAGGAGCACCTTGTGATCACAACCACTCACCAAATCCTGGATGCACCACATTCAGCTGGGAGATTCTTTTCTCCTCCTGTCCCATTTGGGGACAGGCAGACTTCATCCTGCAGGCTCCAGTTAGGATGAAAAAACCTTTCCAAATGTCCAGAATTTGTGGTCATGCTGTGTGTGTGCAGTGTTTCACACATGCACAAATATAGTTGCACAAGATTTTGAAGCTGATGGTTTTGAAAAGCTCAACAGAAAGCACTGAAAAGCAAAAATAGTTTCTGAAGAGATGGAAGATTAGGGCTGATAGCAAGGGGGAAAATCCTTGGCTGTGCTCAGAAGAGCTTTGTTAAATTAAGCAATTTTTTAACCTCATTTAGTGAGCAAAGAGAGCTTTTAATTAAAACAAACAGCAAGATTTAATTGTTGAGGGTAAAATTTGTCTGGAAGTTAAGTAATATCAGCAGGCTGAAATTTGCTGGATGCTCTTGCTCCAGCCCTGCTAGGAGCTGTTTTATCTGCTGCTGCCAAAATACAGAATATATAGAAATACAGAATGGAATCAGACCTGAGAGTTTTGTGAAATCCTTTTTTTTTGCAAAGGCAGAGGTGAAGAAGCATTTCATGGTGGTGAGGATATCTCATAAAAATCAGTGCTGAAAATCTGCAGCTGGGTCCTGGTTAGGTTTGTACAAAATTAAGAAGCAGCATCCCATTTTCTTCCTGTCCCATTCAGCCTTTCTTCCTCAGAGCAGGCAACATCCAGAGAGATAAATGCTGCCTAAAATATTTTCCTGAATTGCAGTGAACAAAGAAATGTTTCTACAGTTTAAAGCTGGGCTTAGCTCAACTTCAGGACTTCCTTCTTAGGCTAAAAGAGCTTCATGCCTTGTCTTTTATCCATTCAAAACACACCAACAGAACTGATACAGCAATTTTGGGGTTTTGAACTGACTGTTTCATCATTTCCCTAAAAATATCTTTATAAAGCCCTTATGTGAGGAAGCAAAGCAGAACTGCTGTGCTGCCACTGTCCCTTTTCCAAGTTGGAATGTTTAAAATTAATTTTTTGGGAGTCCCAAACTGACTGAGCCATTGGTTCCTGTGCAGCTTCTATTTCAATTGGCAGTGCTTAAATATGTATAGAATAAAAATGTGCATAAATACCTGGTATTGGTGTGCAAGGTGCAGGTATTTATCTACAAATATCCATTTCTGCAGGTCTCACTCAGGATATGTTGATTCTCACAAGTTAAACAGTGCCAGGGAACTTCAGTGTTTATCAGAATAGTATTTTCTCTATTGCCACACTTTTCAAAAGGTCTCCTGCTCCCTTCTGGCCTGAACTCACTGATATTTTCCCAAACAGGAGCTAGGCAGGATTCAGGCATCAGTGTTGGTCAGGAGCTTTCCCAATCTGCCATCTGAACACAGCCTGGTTTGGCAGGGAAGGGATTTTATTAGTGTGACATGAGCTATTCCAGGTGGCCTGAGAGCCAACCAGCACAGCAAAGAAATACTTAAAGGTTTGTTGTTTTTTTTCTTTTTCTTTTTTTTTTTTTTTTTTTTTTTTTTTTTTTTTTTGGTAAAATTAATCGTAATGGAATTCCGTTTCAAATTTTCATTAAAAAAAAAAAAAAGTCAAGGCCCTCAGTTTCAAAATGCCAAAATTAAAAGTTCCAGCATCAATGCACAGCAGCTCTTTGATGAAATCACTCACAAATTCATTTGTGTGTAAATAAATTTCATTTTCTCTGAAATGCTTTGGGAAAAGTTTTAGTGCTTGAAATTCTTTCTAAGTGTGGAATGGCTTTAGCTGCCACAATCCTTTATGTTCATAACTTGTATTGAACAAGAAAACAGGTTTTTTCTATGGTTTTATGTGACATTGTTCCTTATTAAAATGGCAAATTCAGGAAGATAGGAAATGATATTTCAGCAGCCATGGGTCCCTTTGCTGTTAGAATTTGAGGATCTTTCATGAGCCAGACCCTGGAGTGTGGCAGAACCTCCCTCTCCAGGGAGCAGAGCAGAGTCCTAAATTTAGCCCAGCCTGGAAAGTGTTTGGATGTCACTGGGGTAGGGAATGTTTTATGAGGTTTCCATGTATAAATAAAAGATGAATGCAATTAGTCCTCACCATAGGATATTTCCTTCTATGTGACCCAAATTTATTTTTTTCCATGGCTTTCAGCAGGAGATGTGCCACCAAATGCCTTTTGAATATCAAATGCTTGGGACCAGCTGCCATAATCAGCTCCATAACCTTTTATAACCATCCTTGTGCTGAAAAAAAAATTCCCTTTGAAATCCATATTGGCCATTCTCTTTCAGGTTGTTACTTCAATCACACTCTTTGTCTCCTAATTAGTGATTCTGGCTTTTTTTTTTTTTTTTGTAAGCTGCAGATGAGCAGTGTTCTGGTCCCTCCAGGTCAGGGCTGCACACACATTTTAAACATTTTGCTTCTGGACTCTCCACACTTTATTTGTGCCAGGGATGTTTTCATGATGATTGCCACAGCCTCTGAATTCCCCCTGCTTTGGATCTGGGCCATCAGGTTAATTCAGAGCCTGAGATTTCCATGAAGCTCCTGGCAGCCAGATCTGCTCAATCCTTCCAGCTGAAGGGAAAAAAAAAAAAACTTAAAAAAAATTAATTTTCTCCAAAACTAAAATAGGATCAGCAGAGTTTTTATCATTGTTGAACTAGTGATGTAAATCACTGCTTTCACTGCTGTTTAATCATTAAATCACTGGCATTAATTAGAATTGCTTGGAGTCCATGTGCAAGCCCAAAATCTTCTCTAGGTGGAAACAATCTGAATGAACACTGAAGGATAATGGGAGGAGTTTGGGGCAGGTTTTTACAACTGTGCCTCTCAGTAAACAATAATTTTCAGTAAAATCGTGCACATCACCCTCCCAGAAGTTCCAAAATCCCCACCAGTGGCATTATTGTGCACAAAATAAAGGACAGTTTTTGACACTGAAAAGAGCTGGACTTCCCACTCAGTTATAGAGATTTGAAATCCATCATTTGGAATTTCTCTTTCCTGGTCCTAATTCCTTGCTTGAAACAATTATTACCTATTTCTGCTATTGCTACCTTAAGTAATTATAAGGAAGAAATATAGAGGCAATGGAGATTCATATTAGGGAATTTTTTTTTTTCCTCTGGATTTATATTCCAAAAAAATACATGGAAAACAGAAATAGCAAGTCAAAGCTCAAGCCATCACACAAAAAAATAAAGTGGGACATGAATGCTTAAGATCCAAAATTTTAGACATTTCAGTGAAAGGAAATTTGAGTGAGAGCTTTGAGGGAAAATGATGCTGGGTGCTGCTGACCCCTGTGTGGATTTTTCAGTGCAATTATTCAATTTCACAGAGGAAACTCACAGTTTTATCCCTTTTTTTGATAAGAAGCAACCTCCATAGAAGAATTATTTAGCAAGGCCATGCAGTGCAATAGGAATCCATCACATTTCCAGTAATTGTGCTGCAGCAGAGGAGCAGTCCAGCCCCCATCTCTGTAAATAGTGTTGTCCAATTAATAATCTCAGTGGTTATGAGCCTCCAAAATCCCTCAGGCTGAAGCAAAACCAAGCAGAAAAGAATTCCTTCTGTGGTGTTGAATAAAAGAGACTTAAATGGGGGAAATGAAAAAGACTTTATGTAATGTGGAATCATCATCAAGTGCATAAAGAGCATTTGTCACAGTGGAAAAATTTGTTTGTGCTGAAGCTCTCACTCACTGTGCCTCACCAGTGCTACAAACCCTTAGATACTGCTGAGCAAATTATGAATTTTTATTTGATTTTGCATTTGATTAACATGCATTAAATTGTATTTCTCAGTCACCACAATAAAAGGTTTTTTTTTTTTAAATTTTTATTTATTATTTATTAAAAGGGTTTCCACTGGATCTTCATGTTTTTGAGAAAAGGCAGAAGAATTCTAGGTTGCTACCACTGAACAGAGATGAAAAAATCCAAGTATTTAGACAGGATGGAAACCAGATCAGGACATGCCTTGTGCTTTTTGTGGAAAAAAGAGGAAAAATTGATTTTGCAATCTATGATTTGCTGTGACAAACTAGTGCTTGCTGCAGAAATAAACAACAAAAAAGCCTAAAACATGCAAATTATAAAGTTTCTCTGGAGGTAAAATCAACTCACCTTCCATAATACCAGCTCTAGCTTGGAAGCACTTGTAGATGACTGCATGTTAATTATCCAAAAAGAGCAGCAAAATATTTTTATCTTGATTTTTCATAAGAAAAATGATGCTATATTGAGACAGGAATTCTCAGCTGAGATTTTAGCTCAGCTTTGGAGCATCAAGTGTTAACTGTCCCACAGCCACTTATTATCTTCACAGAATGTCATATCACTAATTTCATATGATTTATCCAATTTATCTGTATCATCTTGAGTTATGGTCCTGTCACAGCAGTGCCTGAAATTCTATTTTGTTTCATTAGAACACGCTGGCAGCTTTTGAGAAAAGGTTTGTTTGGGGCAAAGGGAAAGCTTTTTATTTTTTTTTTTTGACAAATCTTTTGTGAAATACTGTCAGGCATTTGCTCCTCACTCTCTTGTGGGTGAATCTGGAATTTTGTGCAAGGGATTCTCTCTGTTTTTTAAAAATTATTATTTTAATCAGTGTAAAACATTAAATACTTGGAAGCTTCTGGCTTTTAAAATATGCTGCTGATTCAAAACTTTTGGTTTATTGACTTTGGTTAATTTTTGGTTACCTGCTCTAGGTTCAGATTTCAGATTTGCCACTGACTCTAATACAGAGATTGCTTTTGCATTTGAGTGCTTGAAAAGCTGGTGAGTTGGACTTCCAGCATTTTTACAGATGTCTGAAATTGTTGTATTTTTTTTGGCACCACCAAAACAGCTCAAAATACTTTCAGATGAAAAGCTCATGTATTTTGCTTTTTGGATTTTGAGCTGAGTGATTATAATAATAAGGCTTATTTTGAAATTTGTGTCATCATTCCAGTCATTAAAATGTTATTCCAGCAAGTAGGAATTTGATGGTTTATTCAGGGCAGAACCAGTAGAAACTTTAATTTCTCCTGAAAAAGAAAGAGGCTGGATGGTGCAGCTGAAGTGGCATTTGAGATGCTTGATGAGGTTTGGAAGTGCAGCAACCTGGTGAACTTCTGCAAGTTTTCTTCTCCAAGTTTGCCTTCCCTAATTCAATTCCCCTCCCACACAAACTCCCCAGTCTCTTTACAGAATAATTTTTCTGTGAGCTTTTAAGAGAACTGCTCCACAGCAGCATTAAACTCTACTCCTACTTTTATTTAAATTAATCCTGATAAATCAAGTTATAATTCCTTCCTGCATCAAGGGCTGGTTTTTTTTTTTCCCCATTCAATTTATGGCAATTGCAAATTTATATAATTATCTGTATTTGTGTCCCTGAAGACTGTGCTGGTGTTAGTGCTGTAGTCAAGTAATTTTGTAGTGTTAAATACAAGTCAGCAAGCCCTGAGCATCCCTGATTTCCTTCCTTTTTTCTTTTAATTTTGCTTTCTCATTTGCCTTTTTCTTCTTTTAACTTTGGAACTCCCATCACGAGGTTCAGCAGTGCCCTGATTTTTATTTTATTCTATTTTATTTTTTTCAGTAACAAGTTCCAGAATAATTTGGTAGTTGCTGAGCAAGTTCTGTGTGTTACACTGATTAATTTTTCTGAGCAATGGTGAGAGTGTTCTCATTTTGAAAGGCAGTGTGCAGTTGAATGGATGAATTTGAGAATTTTTACACTGGGAGATGGTTCTTTATTTGATTATCTGGTACAATCTGGCACATCTGCTCCCTGCAGAAAAGCTTTCTAACCAATCTTTAAAACCTTTTTCTGCCATTTACCAACACAGAATTTCCTCTGCCTGATCACAGTACTGAACTTGAACTGGTAGATTGATTGATGTAAATGTGAAAATTCAAACCCAGTGAGATAAATAAACTGCTATCTCATATATATACATATATATCTTGAGATATATTACCCAAGCACTCTGTTTTTTCATCTGGCATAAATCTGCCCTTGCCTCTGCCTTCCTCTACTATTTCTAGATTCCACCAGTGCTCCTTCACTTCTGCCACAAAAAAAAAAAAAAATCCTGAACAGAAGAACTGCACTAAGAATCAGAAATAAAATTAATTGAAATTCATGCAAATTTTAAAAAGTTTGAAAGGTTCTTAACAACTTCCATCTAAGAGGCAGAAATAAATGTCTTAAGTTCTGTTCACCAGTGAGAACAGGAATGTATTTAGCATTTTCCTGTTCTAGCTGTTCTCGATGCTGTCATAAATTATGGGGTGTTTTTTGGGTCTTTTGAGTGTATATTATAAAACAAGACAGAGGAGGTTATGCAAGTTAAGTAGCAGAAAGGCTGTAAAAAACCTGGCACAGAAACTCCCAGGCATTTCAGAGTCAGAGGGGCTGTGAAAACAGAGCCTGACCAAATATTTGAGTTGGAAATTCACAGATTTTGGGGCATGAAATCAATAGCTTGAAGGCCAAGGTGTGGCCAGAGCAGTTTAATTTTTAATTTAATTTGTAATTTTATTTTTCACAAAAATTAAGTTTTATTTTGAATTTTCATTTGTAATTAATTAAAATTACAGAAGAGCAGCTTCAACTCTTGACAACTCCATCAGACCCTACATTATTCATATGTCCATAAACCTTCTTTCTGTGCATTGTTTTCCAGCATGAAACCCAGACCCAGCCACACAGCTTGCACTGAAGAGTTTCCTTCAACTCATTTTAATGCCAAGGATGATCTGTGAAGTAATTGGAGAGTGCACATGGAAGCTCAGATTTGCCATAAACAGAAAAATTGAAATGATTGGAGGCTGCATTCTGCTTTTATTGAGAGCAACACAGGGAAGAGGCCAAAATTAAAGGGTTTTGTGAAAAATGAGCATGTGCCTGTGTGAGTTGTGCCTGTGCACATCCTTTGAGATATCCTCCCTCTGGGCACAAAATCTGCATTTGTGGCAGGGACTCGAGAAAAGATTTCCCATTTAAAAATTCATCAGCTGAAAGCAACAGAACATTACATAATGGGATTATTTTCATAAACCATTGATAAATCAGTGATTATTTGGCTTTTTTATGCTGGCTGGCTTCTGTTCACCCCAAATCTGCTAGAAATGCATAGTTCACACCAACTTATTCCTTTAGTGACCACAATGAATTATTTATTCCTTATGTTCTGTCTCAGTGCTGATCAGTTCTCAGTGATGAGTTTTGCTGAAGATGGAGATATCACAGAATAATGTTTTGCAGTTCTGGAGGATGATCTCAGCATCTTCTGGGGGATGAATCCAAGGGGAAAAACTGGTCAGGCTTTATTTTTTGGGTGGCCAGAGGGAAGAGAGCAGTGGTGTTGCCTCTGCCTGAGCCTGGCTCTGTGTTGCAGAAAACAAGAATTAAATTATGGGGCTGCTCAGCACACTGGGTTTCTCAGATGCACCAGAAGAGATTGGGAGCAGATTGCTATTAGGAGAGCTGCTCCCAAAAATCAATTAGCTGACACTGAAAGTGATAGTAAGAGAATGAGAGCTTTTTTTTTTTTTTTTTTTTTTTTTTTCCCAAAGGCTGTGGATGGGAAATTTGGGAACAGCTATGTTTCTGCAGGTGTCCATCTGGGCAAAGCTAAGGGAAATTGAATTTGGAATTGAGTGCAGCAAACAAGGTCTGGGGTTCAGTGTGGGTCTCTGAGTATTTTGCAGAAAAGCTAACAAATATTGGCTTTTAGAAACCTACTGAGATCAGATGGAAGGTGGCAGCTGTGGTTAGGAGGTGTGACAGATGGTCCCTGGGGAGCTGGAGCCTGGGCACCTGCAGAGCTTTTTGTTCATCACAATCTGTGAGCCTGAGGCTGGGATTGCAGAACTCTCCCAGATGTGCTCTGAGCTCCTCCAGAGCTGCAGGAGTTGCTGAAGTGACTGAGAAAAGGGATATCTGAAATAATAAAGTGCTCTCCAAAAGTGCTTGTAATGAAGCCAACACATCCAATTCCTCTGGAATTCTTCTTGTACCCAGTGGGGAATTTACATCAGAGACTCCAAGCCTAAGTGCCCAGATGATTTTGGTTCCAAATTTAAAGATTGATGTGTATAATCACTGGAATTCATATGGTTTCAATATTTGGGAGGGGTATTAATCTTTACAAGTACTATTGGACATGTTGCAATCAATAGCAAAGATTTTTGGCTTGGTGTTTGTCATCCCTGTCTAAATGTACTAGAAGTGAAAGTTATGTCAGAATTCCAAAACCTCTGCCAGGAATATGCCTCTGAATGTTTGATTTGCATTTGCTCCTGTGCTGCCTCTGTCTATACATAAACTTTAAAAATAAATTCCCTTTATGTCAGAAAGATTTTGGGGAATAAATCTCATAACATGGTTGAAAGTTGTCTCTGCAGAAAACTCTTTCAGAAGGCTTGTATTTGGGAAATCAGTGTCTGGGACTGGAGCTCCAAAAGCAATTTTCATCATTTAGGAATAACTCTGGTAAAAAACAGCAGAGTTGTCATAAAAAGAGGATGGGCAAGGCCTGGGGAGGGAAGTTGTGCACAGGAAATGTGTGCCAGGAATGTCCAGGTGTCCTCAAGACAGAGACTTCTGTGTCAGAAATAAATATCATAAAACAAATAAAATTATAAAATGAATCTGATAAGATGCTAGACCTTTTTTTTTTTTTTTTTTTTTTTTTTTTTGTGTTAGCTGAATGCAAATTTTGTAGCTCATGCTCTCAGTGTGATCAGAGTGTGTCCTGGCTGGGATGGGGGGATCAGGACTAGCCAGCACCTTCCAGCATCACTCCTGGAGTTTGCTCAGGGCATTCCTGAGCAGCTAAAGCAACAAAAACATTGGTGACAAGTAAATTAATAACACCCATGAAACTCACATCTATCTTTGTGTCCTGTCCTCTAAAGGTTTCTGGTGCCATTAATGAGGAGAGGATGAGAGCCATGCCCATGGGAATGCTGCAGATTTTAATGCAGTAAAAAACAACAACAAAAAAAAAAACACTTTCAAGAAGACAATGAGGTACTGTCCTCTCACTTTACCTTTGAGCCTCTTCCCCTCTATGAAAATACTTAGAAAATGATCCTATGAAGGGTTGTGAAGTGCTCAGAAACCATTGGAATAAGGATTATCTAAATCCACCCTCCAAAAACATTCCAGATCAAAACCACCATGAATATGGGGATGGTTTAGGTGCACACAAAGAAAGTTTCATATTGATGCAATGTGACCTGAAGGGTCCAAGTTTTGGCTGGCTCAAAACTGTTGTTTGCTCTAAGTTTTCCCTAGTTTGTGTTTTATTCACTTGGAGGCTCATAAGATCTTTCCATCCTCTGGGCAAGGAGGGTTTCAGGCTTGTTCATGCACAACCCTGAACTTACAGAGCAAAATCTGCTTTTCAAAATCCTGGGGGAGCATGTGGATGGAAAAAGTGAGAAATTAATCAAATAACAAGCAATTATTTGAAATATAAGGAAATGTGTACCTGACTAAACACATAGTGTAAATAATTAATGCTCTGTCTGTAGTATAAATAATAATAATAATAATAATTATGTACATTAGACTGAGGCTGCCTGTGAGAGCTCTGAATGTCCCAAGGGAGCAGCAGGGACCAGCAGAGCTGCTGCCTTTCCTTACAGCTCCAGACAATTCTGTGGATCTCAGGCCTTACATGACTTTCTCAGATGAGATGTGGTGTGAGCACGTTTCTCTGGCAGGAGTTTTTTGTGTTTTCATTCATCCTGGATGCTCCTGGATGGATGAGCAGGCAGCTGGCAGCTCGTGTGTGCTCTGAGCAAATGCACTGCAGGGCATCCTCAGCCTGCTGTAAACTGATACAGCTCAGGTGTAACTTCCTTTTTTTTTTTTTTTTTTTACATTTATTTATTTAATTTTTTTTTGTTTGTTTTGTTTTGTTTTGTTTTTTTGTTTTTTGTTTTTTGTTTTGTTTTGTTTTTTTGTTTTTTGTTTTTTGTTTTTTTTTTTCTATCCACCCAAGGTGCCACAGAGGTTATGTCCTGCATTCAGGCACTTGGTGAAATATTTCATTTCATACATGTTCTGAAATCCTGTCAAGCATTGCAGGATCCAGACTCCAGTATCCTCCCTTTGCTCTCCTTCACTCACCTGCACATCTGATCAATAGAACTTTTTATATTTTTCATTGTCCCGTGTTAGCAGGACCTGCTGTACTAAGAAGAGCTGAGCAAGATCAGAAACTCAGGAACAGTTTAGCTGATTTCTGTGATTATTTAAAAAAGATTGTAATCAAAACCACCTTTTTTTCTTTTTTTTTTTCTTTTTTTTTCCTTTTTTTCTTTTTTTTTTCTTTTTTTTTCCTTTTTTTTCCCTTTTTTTTTCCTTTTTTTTCTTTTTTTCTTTTTTCTTTTTTTTCTTTTTTTTTCTTTTCTTTTTTTTTTTTCTTTTTTTTTTTTTCTTTTTTTTCTTTATGCCTCTCTTTTAGGTGGCTGTGACTGCTTTGTTCATTCAGAGAGAAAGATTCTGTAATTAGGAGACACATTTTTCATTCTGCTGGAAAACTTTTTTTTGGGTTTTCTATTCCTCAAAAGCATGGAATTCCTTGGTAGTGTTTTTAAATGATTGAAAACATTGGTTTTTTTTAAGAAATGGCAATAGAGGGATCATTTGAAACACATTCATATATATAAATAACACCACAGTAGGTGTTACAAGTCTCCTTTAAACTTTCTAGCAGTGACACACACTTTGGCTTTATTGCTCTGCTCCTTCCTACATGAATCCCCTGCACTTTCAAGGTTCAGAGGGTGGAATTATGCACTGGCAGTGCTCAGGGGGCCCCTGCTAGTGTTTGATTATGATCTTTTCTGGGTCAGATTAATAATTCATGCAATATTTCTCTGTCAGAAGAAGCATGTTGCCTGTCATCTCCTGTCACCTTTTTAAGGTTTGTTTCAAGCCTCTAAAAGGGACTGAGGCCAGATAAAAGTTCACTTGAGGATTGCATTTCAGGAAAAGGATAATTACTGGGTTATGTGAGCAGGCACCAAGTAAAGAGCATGCTTAAGTTGGATTTGTTTCCTGGATCTTCTGCTATTAGGCTGTGAAGCATCTTCTCATGGAAAACTTTGGAATATCCATTACACAAGGAACTTAAAATGCAGTTGATAACTTCTGATGGAGGGGGGGAGGGAATATCACTGTGGGGAATAAATTTGCTCTGTGAAAGAGCTGCAGAGACAAACAAAATCTGCAGCACATTTGAGGGAAGCAATGAATTTTTCATGCATCCTTTATCTGGCTGCTTTAGGCCATTTCATTACTCACAAGATCTCGTTTGTGTTCTTTGGGGTACAACATTTATTTGATGTGGATTCCACATGTTTTGGTTTTCAAAGGTGGTGTTTGATTTAAGAGGAAAATGTATCAGTTTGCCTCAAAGTGTAGCTAAGTGGATGAACCTGAGGAGAAACCTGTTAATCTGATTTACTCTCTACTAGAAAAATTTGGTTTTTGAGTTCTTCTCCTAGAACCATGGCCCTGACATGGGAGAAGGCTTCTCCTCCAAAGCAGCCATGCCTCACTCTAAAGAAAAAGGTAATTTAACTTCACCCTGAACCTCAGTGTCCAAGTCTAAAATGATTTGGAGCACTTTACATTAAATTGGATCAGATAACTGGAGTATCAATATTGCAGCACCAAGATAAAGTTTTGCTGCCTGTTGTTGGAAAGAGAAATTAATGTATGGAGGGAAATACTATTAAAAATTTCTGCATAGATGGTTGATGAGAGCTGTGCTTTTCTTTCTTTACCCAGGATAGATTAATTTCTAAAATATCAGCAGGGATTACACTGCCATGGGAGGGGCATAGAATTCCTCTCTTTTAAAAGGGTGTGGTTAAATTGCAGATGAGGGATTGCAGCTTTTTAATTTAGAGTGAAAAGGTAGATAGGGCTAAATTACTCTCTGAGGAGCAGATTTCCATAACACTGCACAATCACAAGGAGGGAATGGCAATATAACTTGCAAAGGATTAAGCACAAAGAAATTTGTGTGCAGATAGAAAGGCTTAATTGTAAATGTAAGTATTTAATCTGGGGCAGAGCTTGAGACAGCTTAGACTGCATCTGGAGGAAAAGGGCTTTGAGATTATCTGTGTTTTGTTTTCTTAGGAGAACCCAAGGATGGTTTTTTTTTTTTTGGTGTTTTTTTTTTTTGTTTTTTTTGAGGGCTAAAAGCAGCAGCACATGGGCTGGAATTAAAGCATCCTCAAGCACAGCCTCCAAAGAATTGATTTGGGGAAAATTGTCAGTGTTTGCTGGCTCCAATTGCTTCACCCTGCTCTAAAATTCTTGCTGTAGTAGGAGGGTAAGGAGCAGCTGCCATGAGATTTGCCCTGCCAGAGTTGTATCCTCTGAGAACCCCATTTTTCAGACAGATTAAGGAGTTTTTTGGGGGGTTTAAATCACATATCTTTGCCTCACACCAAGCAGAACTGTGCCCTGCTGGACTAGATGCAGAAGGATGATGGAAACAATAAAGGATGAAATCCCTGGTGATGCATCAAAATACCTGTGTGGATGGAAAAATTAGAGTTTTTTCCACTCTGACCCCCTCCCTAAGTCTTCATTAATTCCTTCAGTGTTTGTATAGAACTAAAATTATCATCACTTTAAACACCTCTCTCTCTCCTGTTTTTGGTTTCTTCTTCTACAAATATTTTGTGTTTTGTAGCAGATATTATAACACTGTTGAGGGGACAGCAACCTAATGTTGATTACATGGTTCTCTTGCAGTCAGTAAATCTTTTGTATAGATTATTACAATATTTATTTACTGTAAAAATGCAACAGGAGCAAAATGAAGCCTCTTTACTTTTCTCAGAAGGCAGCCAGTGCATTACTGAAACCAAGTACCTTGGCATCACATAAAGGAGGTAGCTTGGATCACAAATTCCTCCAATGCATTTTATTCAAAGCAGAATATTTCACAGAAATATTCCCTAGAACTGCAATTTGTGTGTGTAAAGCAGCATTGTCAAAAAGCTCTGGGCTAAAAAAAATCAGCCTGAGGTGCAATGGCTGAGATGCCTTCACTCTCCAGAACACAGAATTCTTCTTCAGGAGATTTCTAATGGTTATCACATCACCAATACACCTTTCAAGAGAAAAATAAAAACTTCTACCTTGCTGCAATTTTTTTTTTTTTCCTGACCTGTGCATTTGCTATGCTTCAAGAAGGTTTTGCCATGTGGCTAATCCAGAATTTCAGGGTCTCACAGTGTAATCCACAAGGCTCAAGTAGTAAATTCACCCCTTGAGTAATTGTAATGTATTTTCTCTGGAAGAAGCTGCCTTGCTGTGATGTTTAACAAAACTCAGACCATAGAAGCAAATAAGGCAAAAAAGTTAAAAAAAAAAAAAAAAAAAAGGAAGTGGGGGCTGGAAGTGTTTTTTGTTTTAGTGTAGAGTCAATAGGTTTCTATTTTTAAACTTTCATTGGTAGCAATCAAAAAGAAGGTAGAATATGGTTTTATTTCTAATTCTAAAGCCTGTCACTCAAAACTAGGGCTTGTTATGTTCTAAAATCTATTCTCAAGTTTTCACCTGCCTGAAAATGTGAAAATAAATAGAACTGAAGAAATGCTCACAGCCAATCTTGTTTTGCAGTTTGTTCCCACTGTTATTTGTGATTCTGTTTTAGGCTGGGATTCTGGGATGGAATCCTGTGGAAAAGGAATAAACTGAGTGTCTGCAGCATTGCAGGACAGAGAGAGGCCTGATGGATGGCAGAATTAATTATATTTTAATTCTCCTGTGCTGTGTGATGTTTGCCTAGTAAAGACACATTGCTCAAGACTGTAGAAGAGGAAAAAATGGAATTCTTGCCTCTCAACCCTGAATGTCTTTGATAAAATTGTTGGCTGCATATGGTTTGGCTTATGCATAAAACAGGTTTTCCTAACACTCATGATTCAAAAATCCTTGAAATTTAGGTTCTATTTATGAAAATCTGACATGATCCTACCAAAAGAGTAAGTTAAGAGAATCCCAGAATCATTAAAAAGTCAAGAAATACTGTGTACTTGATTTATTACCAAGGGGTACATTTGGTAGGTGATGTGTAGTCATAGGTAAAAAAGAGATGCTGTTGATTTGGTTATTATTATTATTATTATTATTATTATTATTATTATTATTATTATTATTATTACCTTATTGTAAGGAATTTTTAGGTTTTTGGTTTTATTTCACTTTGATCAGGTTGCTGTTTTGTGAAATTAATTGTATTTAGTGCTTACTTTCTATATTTGCACACTATTTTCTTTGCAGGCTATTTTCTGTTTGGACTCACAACTTGTCTTTTCAGATTTTCACAGCTGGAAATTGGGGATCAACGATTTAATAGACTTAGACACATGAAAATAAGATGTGAATACCTTTAAAATTATAAGATGTGAATAGCTTAAATGCACTTTAAAATTATCTGACACTCTTCATCTCTGCTGGTTTCATTGATGACTAGGTGTGAAAACTTACTAGATGCATCCTAAAAAAGGATTTGAAATTACCTTTTAGTTCACATCCTAAAATTATCAGAAAGTTTTCTGGTTTTATGAAGTACATGTTCAAATGGTAGCAAATTGCAAATGTGCAAAAGAATTTTAATTATACATTTCAAAAATTAAACTAACCAATAAAGTAAAACAAAAAAAAGTTCATAGACTAAGGAGGAAGACAGCTCTCCTGCCTAACTGCTAAGAGATGAAAATGTGTATTTTAAAATGTTGGATATAATTTACCTTGGAACATATGTCAGTTGAGAGGAGATGACACATCAGTTAAAGAGAATATCCAAATTGCTGCTCACAGGATTAAAGTCAGAGTTCTGCTCCAGCAGATCTGTTTCATAACTTCCATGAATCATATTTCAAGAAACACTGTGCCCTTATTGATGGTGAATGTTCTGGTTTATAGCTCTGGTGTCCAGGCATTTGGCTTTCATTGAGAAAATTCATTTTGATCAGGTTTTTCTTGTCAAAGAGGAAAATATTTGATCTCTGACTTCTTGCATGTGGCTGATATGGATATGCAAGAAGAAAGTAATGATCATAAACTTGTATATTTTTACTCTTTGCTGCATTTTTTACAAACATCCATTTTCTGCCTTCCTGAGCTGCTTATTGCCTATTTGACACCACTCTGAAACTTTCTGCAGCTTCTAGCGAGTAGAACAGTGTTTAAATTGCAGATTTTGGCATGATTGAGCCTGAAAGCTGCACTCAGTGCTGTTTGGGGTTCCACACTCTCCTGTGTGTGCTGAATTATTTTTCTGGTTTTGTAATAATCCTTCCTGCTAAACAAACAATTACAAATCATCTTCTGAGATTTGTGCTTCACAATTAATTGCAGTGAAATCAGAGCTGCTTTTCTGCACAGGATCTCAAACCATTTTTGTTACATGACATCTTTTGTGGTGTGCAAATAGAAAGTTTATCTGTATTTGTCCTAATTAGCATCATTTCTGGAGAGCTGTTCTTTGTGTATACAAATCAGAACAATGTGACCTACTAGCCTGTTTTTAAGAAAAGAAAATGAGGTAGAGTTGCCATTGCAGTGAAAATTTATCAAGAAGTAAGGGTTTCTTTTATTTATATGCAATGATATCCAAAGATGTGTTTAAGCTAATTGGCTTCCTTTGAGAAGCAGGCTCAGAAAATTAAAGGAAGGTGCAAATCCTCAGAAATACAAAGATTTTTGGTAGATCTATCAATCAGGCACAGCTCACTTCATCTGGAGTGTTAAAAGCACATTACAGCTTTTAGGCTGAGTGATTAATCCCTTGAGGTTTCTGTTTGGAAGCACAGATTCTTCCCCAAGACCTGGCTAAAAATAATGGAATAGTAATTCCATTCCATCCACACAGGGATGGAGGTTAAAGAGTCATCAGAATTATTTCCCTTCACTCCTTAATGAAGGCAAGGTGCACAGATAGAAGGCACAGAAAGGCTTCAGAAATTCAGAATTCAGCTTCAGCCTGTACAATCAAGCAGGGAGCAGTGTCAAATCAGAAGCAGAGTGTTTATCTGATGAAACACACTCCTCTCCACAAGTCTTTGATTACTCCTTTCTAATGAGAGCTGACTTGGGATAACAGCCAAGGAAAACCACTGTTTCCTTAATAAAACCAAATGTCTTTATCCAAACCCATTTATGGTGCAAGAAAAAATAAATCAGAAAAGTTTGAAGAGAACAAAAAGAGATCTCCGCACTAACTGATGGTGTTTTTTAATCCAGTGATAAAACACCAAAGCTGAAGATTTCCCTTCTGCAAACCCAGTTTAAAACATCTGAATGAGAGCTATTCCTCCATGCACACAGCAATATGCATGGGCTGTGAAAATGCAGGCAGCATGAAGAGTTGTTCCAGCAGATCACTGCACTGCTGAAACTCCAAAAGGTTCAAACTGAAGTGTTTGAAAACCATCCTGCAGGCTAATTGGGTTTCCTCAAGCCCAAGGGAACACATGATGTCTCCATGGCAACTGCTCCTTGCTTTTTTTATTTAGAAAAGTGTTTGTGCATCACACTTCACATGCTGTCAGGTATGGGGGAAATGTAATGCTGGAGGATTTTAATAGCCAGCAGCTTTTCCTTTCCCAGCACTGCCCTCAGTGTGGATATTACAGCTGTGTTTTCTCACTTTAACTTCATTTTTGTAACGAAGAGATCATCACATTTTATTTTTGCATTGCAAAACACTCAACGACAACAACAACAACAACAAAAAGTTTCATGTTCTTGCACTATTGCAGTGGCCATTCAGCAGATTGGAGCTGCCCCTCCTGTTTGTTCCATATTGATTTAGCAGAGGTTCCAATCCCAGCACCACGGACCAGATTCTTTTTGGGTTTTTTACTCCACACCATGGGATTGGCACCTGGCTGCTTCAGTGGCTACAGACTGGTGCAGAATTAGGTCTAACACACTGAAAAGGGATCCTGGGAGTGAACAGGAACCTGCTGTCTCTGGTGTTCAGGCTGTTACCTTCAGCAGATGAACACCTAGAGTCTGCATCTGCCTTCCAAATGAACGAAAGCAAACAGCTCATTCTGCCCCTGTAACTCAGCTCCTGCATCCACAGGTGGCATTCATGATTTCCCAAAACACTGCAGCACCTGCACTTTGCAAAGAGATGGATTGCAGCCCAAGGCTTTTGCCTCTTGCTCCAGAAATGTTTTGCCATGGTCAGTCCCTGCCCGTGTGTGTTTGTCTGCACTGATGACCCCAGAATGGCTCTGGGGCCATTTCTGCCACCTGCACAGCTCTTCTGGTTGCAGTCACTATTGGACTTACTCAGCAGCTTCATTCTGGCCAACCAAGTCTATTTTTGTTAGGGCTAGAGAATTGCATTTCTTGATATTTGACCCAGACCAGGTTGGAGAGCTCCTGGCCAGCTGTCACTCCCTGTGCTTCAACTCACAGCTAAACTTGTGCCAGGACAGAAAAGAGATCTAGGAACCTATTTCTACAGCTTTCTGGTACTTTTCAATATGATTTTAATTTTTTTTTTAATTTTTAATTTTTTTTTTTTAATTTTAATTTTTTTTTTTATTTTTAATTTTTTTTTTATTATTTTTAATTCTTACTTTACTGGCAACTTTTTTTCCCCTTCAAACATTTGAGTTTGAAAGTTTGTGTGCATAAAACTTCACATAATGGCAGGCTTCAAAGCAAGAGCTGATTTAGATCCTTTGTGGAATTGAAGTCTGTCCTCTGTGTCCCATTCTGCTTCTTCCCCCTCTCCTTGGAAAATGTGATGACTGAACTGCTGCTTTTGTTGTGGTGGTGTTGGGATGCAGCAGTGAGGAATATTTTTAAGAACATTTCCTATTGTTTGAATTAAGCTCCAATAAATCAAGGAACAGCAAAGCTGCTGTGTGACCTTGACCAAAAAAATAACATTCTTCAATGACCCAACACAGAGAAATCACTTTGGAGAGGGTAAATTGCTGCTCCACCATAACCACCCAGTAGTGATCGCACCTATAAAGAATTTATAATTTGTTTTCATGGAAAATATACAAAACAAAACCATTGCCCCATCTGTGCAAGAGTAACAATTAATTTATCAATGCACCTGTACAATAACAAAGTGCCAGTCTAAGTCCTGGCTTGCACTGAAAAGAACTTCCAGCCTCCTGTGCTGGAGGAAATATTTAGATTTAGAATGCATTGTGTGCCAGCTGACCCAGGCATTTGGCTGCTTCCATTCAAACAGGTAAGCAGCTTGCTTGTGTTTTTCACTTGCACAAAAAGCACAGCCATAAATCTGTACATTGCCATGAAACTGGTGGTTACCAGTTGGCAGGGGGGAAAACCTGGCTTAAAACCAATTTTTGTTTTTCCCTGTGTGCTGCAGAGTGACTGCATCCCATTCACCATGGCACTGCTTTCTCCAAAACCTAGCAGCAACAGCATTGGTGGCATTTATTTAATGTTTACCTTTAATGTAGACCTTTAATCAGCCATAATTTTCCAGGAAAATTACAAATACATGGAGGCTCTCAGACCTTTTTTCATCTAATTGTGGTTTGTTCACATGCCTGACTTATTACAGAAGACATTTCTTATATTTGACATCCCCACCTCTTTATATCAGGAGCATTCAGAGCTAAGCTTTTGTTTTTTATTAAAAAATAAAATAAAGGTATGATCTGCTGTAGGAATTTTGGGGCTCCTAAAGAAGCCCAAAGAGAATTGGGGAGTTGCACACTATTTGTCATGTGGGTAATTGTAAAAACCATAATCTCACCTCCTAAAGTGTCTGCAGGCAGAAAACCTGGTAGGAAAAACCTGGCTGCTCTCTGCTTCATTCTCAGTGCAGAATAACAATAGTGCAAGTCAATAATAGAGAATCTGCTTTCAGAATTAATAGTCATACCCACTTCAGGTATTTTTAGTCATCCTAATGGGTTCTACATCTACAGAAATGCTTATATTATAGAGGATGTTTCCAAAATGAAAGGAAAAAAAATTAAATTGTGTGAAAAAAGAAGTGAAAATGAGAAGTATTCCAGAATGCACAATCCTCTCCCAGTAGCAATTTTAACTCATTTGGTGAAAATCCAGCCCCAGAAACACAAATTTTGACTTCAGCAAGCATTTCAAGCATGGCTCTTACCCTGTGCTGAAACAAAAAGAAGTTGAGTAGTTGATGGAAATTCTCTCTTTCTTGAGTAATATTTGTATCAAATAGGATTTTTCAAATTAAGAATTTAGGTGCCAATTAAAACATGGATATACAAGGTACAAGGAGGAATGATCATTGCCAAATAATGTAAATATTAATTGAAGGGATCTGAGTTAGAGATACTGAACAAATCAAAATTATAATAAATAGGAACATAACAATTTTTCCTATGCAAAAACTTCTGTGGATTGCAAACAAACAGCCCTAAAATTTGGGGCAGTCATTGTGGGAGAGTTGTGAAAGATGGAGACAGGAAAATGCAGAAAATGGAGATCAGAGGGTTACAGTTTCTTTTCCCCATCACTTTTTTCGTTTTCCATTCCTTTTGTCCAGCTATTAAAATGGTAAGTTAATTTCTATGATTTCCATTAATTGACAAGTAGCTTTAAAGAGACTTGTTAATTTTAGGTTTAAGAGGAGGTTTAGGGAAGAAATGTAATTATGTGGCAACATCTGGATCTTAGATAGGAAACAGAACCCCTGAAGGACCTTCAATATTCCTGCCACTATCCCACACAATTCATGGGTGCAGAAATACCAACCAAAGACAGACAGGGAGCTGGAGGAATAGATTAACTCAGAAGAAAAAAAAAAAATCTGGTTTCCATAAAAAGACATTCATTTAAAGAAATGTCAGGAAAGGAAATGCAGAACTTAGAAAAACAGATTGCTTTTTATGGCTGTATTTTTAGCACCTCATGGGTGACAATTACTGTGGAAAAACAGCTTCTCTAGTACACTTTTTCTCAATATTATGTGTGTGAGAGTACAAATATACATACAGGACTAATAGTGAAAAATTTTCAGTGTGGCATCAGTCATTTAGTGCATAAATTAATTCCCATCCCAACTTTATTTGGTAATGTTTTTTAAAGCTACATTTCTTGAGACTTAGGAAGGCAATGAAAGATTGTTTTCTCACTAGTCACAAATATCACCTGCTAATTCTAACCTGGGGTTGTTTATTCTGTACCATGGAGGCACATAAAAGCTGAAATTTCCCCTTCTCCTTTCTGCCAAAGGAACAGGCAGGTTTCTCCTGGTGTGCCTGGAGATGAAGTGGAATATCAGCAATCCCATTCCTCTGAAGGTGTCACAACATCCTGGTGTAGCTCAGGGCTTGGGGACCACAGCAGAGTCCTCAGGGCTTGATTTGCACTTTTCCCTTCTGCAATGTTCTCCTTTGCTGTTGCAGATGCATTGGTTAAGCTGAGGACATGAAGAAAACTTGTTCCTCCTGTTCACCAGCCCAGAAAGAATTGTATGTAGTTAAACCAAGGAAATCATGAATTTGATTGAATCAAGGATAATGGAAACTACAACATTATGGTTTCTTAGCACCAGAGACCATGGGAACTAAGGGAATTTTCCAGGAGAAACAGACTGGAGATTTTGATGCAGGTTAATCTTTAGAACCAGTGCAGGCTGCATATGTCATAAACTAAAGCAGCATTTCATAAACAGCAATTTTAGTTTATTAGGTAGAGTAGTTTAATTTTGGCATCCTGAAATAACAGATGAGACACTTTGCTCCGTTTTCATTTTTATATGTATTTTTATGGCTCTGCTTTTTTGTTTCATTTGTTTTGGAGCCTTTGCAGATCTTCTTTGACAACCCATTAAAGCTGTCAGGATTTTTTTCTACATCATTGCCTTTAATTCCAGTCCTGTCTCATTTTTTCCCCCATCACATTTTTCCTCTCCTCTCCATCTCTCTTTCTGTTGTCTCCTTTTTTTTTTCTTTACAGCCCTCTTGCTGCTTTGCTTTCTGATTCATTATTTGAAGTAAAACTTTCTCCACAAGATGAAGAATCACAGGCATGAATAACACAATATATTCTTTCCCCAAACACAGGCATTTATCCCAAATGGTGGACAGGAGCTTCTGAATAATGAGGTTTAAGAGCATCTCTTAAATCCCTGTAGTTTCAGCAGAACATTGATCACTCCTCTGATAATGTTGCTCAAACTCAAAAGGACTGCCAGTAATGTAGAAAAGACAAGATAAGTGGAAGACCACTCTGAATTTGATATGAGGAGAGAGCACACTGGAACAAAATAAAAACCCTTAAAAGCAAATCCTGGTAAAAATAAACAAGGCTAAAAGCTGGAGCTGGGGGTGTGTTTGTTGTGGAATGTGTTGCAGAGGCTCAACACTGATATTTTTAGTCATGATCTCTTGAATGACTGGGAAATACATCAAATAAATGCTGCTGTTATCTAATATAGTCAGACAGATAACTAGATTTAAAATGTCTGGAGCAATGGGAGCTGTTTGCAATCATGGCCCTGAATCTGTTGCACTTAGATGGGACAAGATTTTCAGAAATAATGAGGAACCTTGAGTGTCTACACTCTGATGTCACAAGGGGACCTGCTCCAAGCTCTTGCTGTAAATTATATTCCTCTCTTTTCCCAGCTAGGCACCAGAAATAGAAGCCAGCTGAATCAGTAAAACCTGTTAATTTTGCTTTAAAAGGAATTACTGTGGAGAAAATTCTCAGCCTCCTCACCTGGGGGATTCTGATGGAGAAGGGCTGGGATAAAGGGTTGGGTAACAGAACAATGGGACCAGTGAGGAGAACAGCAGGACAGAATTAATTCCTGTTCCTTCAGAGGAGTCCCTGTGCTGCCCTGGCTCCCATTTAATAGCAGGTTATCAGTGGAGAAAGGGACAGAAGATTGTGCAGAGCTGCAGAGCAAGTGGTCTGGAACCAGCAGGGAGTCAGTCACAGGGTGACTGAATAATGGCAGAGCTGTTTCCAGCAGCCTGGGTGAGTCCCCTTGGCTGGCTGGTGCAGGATAAACCATTTGGAAAGTTATTAGCACAGAATTGAGCAATTGAACACTGTCACTGCAGCCTGGGAGCAGCAGAGCCCAGCCTGGGGAGGAGCAGCTCCAGGGATGGAATGGATTAGTTGCATCACTTAATTAGTGACTTGTCTTCATTTTCTTCTGTCTTCACTCAGAGCCAGGATCAAAACCACAAAGTAGACAAATTTTCTTGTGCTTGGGCTTGGTTGTTTACGAAATCTTATCTAAAGTACAGAGTTCTGCAACACAACCAGCCACCAGCCAAAAGTGAAGCAAAATGGAGCTGAACCCAGCTGGCTACAAGGCTCTTAAAGCTAAACAGTCCAATAAATTATTGATTGATTGATTGATTGATTTATTATATATTTATTTATTTATTATATTATTTATACTTTTGACCCAATAACCAAACTCCTGTGACCCTCAGTGCAGCACTAACCATCCAACCAACAACTACAACGTGAAATTATGGAGAAGGAAGAAGAAGACAGAAAGAGACACCACCCCAAATCCTCCATCTTGTCCCACACCTGTTACTATATACTAAAAAACCCAAATTCCAAACCCTTCCCCATGTAAAATCTAACTCCATCACCCAAATTTGAAATCCTTCCCCAAAGCCTCAGGTCAAAAGCAGGGGGTCAGTGCCAGAAAGAACAGAAAACTGAAAAATTCCAGATTTCTGGGATCCAACACAGGAACACCAGTGCCAAAAGGGGCTGCAAGAAAGGGGGAGAGGGGTTTTTTTGTAGGGGTCTGTAGGGACAGGACAAGCAGTAATGGTTTAAACTGACAGAAGGAAAGGTCAGACTGGGTATTAGGAAGGAATTCCTGGCACAGAGAAGCTGTGGCTGCCCCTGGATCCCTGGAAGTGTCCAAGGCCAGGCTGGACAAGGCTCTGAGCAGCCTGGGATAGTGGAACCATGGCAGAGGGGTTGAAACTGGTTGGTCTTTCAGGCCCCTTCCAAATCAAACCATTCCATAATTCTCTAATAATTCTCTAATTCCATCATTCTCTAATTCCATAATTCTCTAATTCTATAATTCTATAATTCTATAATTCTATGGTTCTATAATTCTATTATTCTCGAATTCTATAAATTCTATGATTCCATGATTCTGATATAGATGTTGAAAGGTTAAAATTGTGACTTGGCAGAAATTCCCTGTGGTTCATAATGCAGCTGACAGAAACCATTAATACTTTGCTCCCATCCAGTCATTCCAGTTCTTTTCTGACATCCTTGCCTGTAACATATCCCTCCAAAAAGGATGATTTACACAAGTTAATAATATCCTTAAATGAGGATTTCATTTTTTGGTACTGAACAAAAAGGAGCACTGCAGTCTTTTTTAATTGCCTATGTGTTCTGGCCCTTGTATTTTAGGTATGAAAATAAATGAACACGTTAAGCAAAACCATGCTAAGCAACTAGTTGAATTATTATTTTATAAGCTGAAGCATATATTAAACCAGATATTATTTTTGCTCACTGTAGTCAATGGCAAAATTCCCAGTAGTGTTATTAAACAGCAGAACAGGCCAGACAGCTGCTTGTGCCTGAATTAAATGAGGGTACAAGACATTATTCTTTCAAGAATTTGGAGCCTATTTAAAACATTTTTTTATTTGGGATTTCATTGGTTTTTGGTTCTGTTTTGTTTTGCTTTTAATGAGATAGCATGGTTCAGTCACTCTATGCATGAAAAGTGAGTAAAAACTTGATTAAAATATTTTAATGAGTCACTGAGGGACTGCACTGATGCCTTCCTGTGTTAGATGATATGGACTGTGCCATGCAAACAGATGCAAAGCTGCAGCAGGAATTGTTTGCTGCAATTAGGGAGCAAAGAGACAAAAACCCAGGTTAGTCTGGACCTTGTGGCCAGCCTAAGGGAAAGCTTCCCTCTGAGATTAGCTGGAGTGAGCAGCACTTTGTGGTTTCCCAGCCAGAAGGTCTCCAAAAGTTCAACCTGAAAGATTTAACTCCAATTCTGCCATTTCAAAGTCGTGGCAGTGGCAAGGTTACAGTGGAATCAGCTCCAGCAGACCTAAAACTGCGGAAAATTATAAATATGCAAACAGAAAAGCTGATTACAAGTCACAAATTCAAAAAATCACAGAAGGCCACATGAAAAATGTCTTGAAGTCTAAACCTAGCTAATATGGATGAGTTAATTCACTCTCTCATCCTGAACATTCTGATTTTTCCAGGTAGTTTCTCAGAAGTTGAGATCTGAGATGCTCACCCAGTGTCTCGGTTCTACCTTGACTGTAAGGAAAAATTCTGAACCTGTAGCACTGATTTAAAAAAAAAAAAAAAAAGTGATATTTTGTGTCACTAAAAACCAGAATGCATTCAAAGGCACAACAAAAGCATTTGGATGGAATTGAGGTGCCCAAATCCAGAGCTGCAGTTTTGAATCTTTCAGTGCTATTTATGTATTTATGTGATATTTGAAAAAGGATTAGACCTGTGAGATGACAAGGATTTAAGTAACTTATCAAAAGTGAATGGGGAGAATAAGTGTCTGAAGAAGACAGTTATATTTTATATGAGAAAGATAATTAATAAAATACAGGAAAAGCCTTGGACTTCAGCTGGAAATACAAGAGAGAAGAAACAGCCCTGGACATTCTGTGCACTGTCAAGTCTTGCTCAAATAATAACAGCTTATCCAAAAAAATTGCTATAAAATGACACAAATTATTTAAAAAACCCATTATATTTAGTTTTATAAATTTCCAAGTATTTTAGGATTTCTTTTATTACTGTTCTTTGAAATTGTCAGTAGTTTAGATAATCACACTTGTACAAAATTTTGAAGATTATATCTTAAACGTTGTTATGTAAATGTTCCCTTTTCAAGTATTTTTTGAAATTTTATAGTGGCTTATTTACAAGTGGGAAAACATAATGATGGGTTATTGGAAATAGCTCTATTTTCTCTGAATTTGTTTCAGGAGTAATTTAGAGTAATAAGGCAAAAAAAAAAAAAAAAAAAAAATTAAAAACTAGTTGAAAAATAAACTCCCACCCAAATACTCCAGACTTTCTGACCCAGAGCTTGGAAATGATCTCTCCTTGATCTTCATTTCTCTGGTTAGAGCTCCAAACCCTGTGAATTTTTATAAATATTCACATTTGCATGTATGAGCCATGCCAAACCCATCCTGTAAAGGTTGGTGCCATTCTGGGGGACATTTCCTGATGTGCACAAGGGCAATGAGAAGGTGAAATCAAGGCTTGATCCTTTGAAATGCATTTTTCTAGAGGAGATATGATTAAAGGGACACATTTTGAATAAGTTCTGCGTGTCTGAAGGAGAAATGCACTTCTAATGAAAAATAGAAATACCCAGGGAAAAACCTTCTATTAGTGCAGCCAAAGGAGTTACAGGAAGGCAGAGGGAGGAGGAAATTACTTGTAAAAGGATGTATGAAGTAAGATTATTTTGGAGATGAGAAATAGATCTACATTATACTTTCCTTAGCATTTCCCAGGATATGTCCTGTGGTTTTCATTTTATGGGCTTAAGGGAAAATCTTTTATTTCCAGAACACAAACCAGGGCACAGAAGAGGGATGCCCAGAGTGGGCAGTGCAGAAGGAAATGTCATGGACTGAAGGCAAAGTATCAGATTGCATCCTTTTGTCTACAGTGATACTGGAATTCACTCATCCAGTTCAGTAAAACCCAAACCTTTATTTTTCTAAAGCCACCACAGGGCTTTTTCCAGAGACACAGTGAATGATGTGAGGATTCATGATAGAAGAAGGTCATTTTCTTATTAGTGTTTATCTTTTTTTTTATTATTTTTTTTTGCTTTCACTCAGGGTTGGCATTGAAGCACAAGAAATAGGATTTTTGTATTTGGACTCAGCTGTTTATTAATTCTTATTTACAGCTACAGCAATTCTAACTAAGCTAAAAATGAAAATAATTGAGCTGTATCTTGTTTGTTACAAGGTTTTTTAAGGCTTAATGGTCTAATTAAAAGCTAGCACTTATATTATTTATACTTTTGACCCAATGACCAAACACTTGCAGTGTGGTATTTTCTACCTAATCAAAGACTGCTACCTAAAACCAGGAAGAAGGAACAAGAAGGAAGAACAAACTTCTGCCTTCATTTTTTCCTATACCCACTATTATATTCCAAAACCTCAAATTCCAAACCCTTCACCATGTGATATTACACACCAAACTACACACCAGTGATCCCAACACCATCACTAAATTTTGGAAGCCTTCTCCAAGGCCTCAGGTCAAAACCAGTGTTCTTTTGGAGGTTAGTTCCAGAAAGAACAGAAAGCTCAAAACTCTCAGGCTTCAGGGCTTTTTTTTCTTTTCTTTTTTTTTTTTTTTTTTTTTTTTTTCCTGTTCTGGGTTTTTTCAGTGTCCTCTACATAATCAGGAGTGATGTTCACCACTCATGACACCAGGATGTTGGATAACATGCTTATGGCTCATGTAATTAGATAATGAAATAAAACATGAGGAAATAAAACACGATCACCCAGGTTGTGATTTATAGCTAAAGACAGATCAAAGGAAACACTGCAAAGCCCTGAGCCCTGCTGGTATTTACTGGAAATGGGGCATTCCTTCACATCCATGCCTGATGTCACTCACAGTTGCTGTAACACAGCCAGCAGCAGAGGGATGGAGAAATCTTTGTGTCAGAGATTCAGACAGATGAGGGGAACATTACCAGCAGCACAAGGGAAAATACTGGAAACTCAAGGTCTGCCACCAGCTCCAAGGCACTGATGGTGTTGGGAAGGCTCCAAAGGCCATCAGGGAAGGAAGAGCCTCCTGCACTCACTCTGCTGCTTCTGTCCACGAGATCCCCAAAAGGAACACAGAGTTCTCTGCTGGCTCCCTGCAGAGCATCCCTGGCAGAGCTCTGCTTCAGAGCTGCCACACTTGGCTCAGGAATTGTGTCAGTAGGTGGAAGGAGATCAAGAGGATGCTGAGCATCTTTTATTTAAGCTCTTGAAATACACACCAGTCCTTTGATTCTGCCTGACACACAGCCCTGGGCAGCATAAAAATGTGTTTGTGCACCCCCTCTACTGTCCTGTTCCTTTGGTAAAAGCAGATCAGAGTGAAGAAAGCTCAGAAGTTTTATGAGTGTCTGATGTGTGTGACTGGCTGCAGGGAAAAAAAAAAAATTATATTATTGAAGGTCAAAACTGGGATTTCTGGGCAAAAATCTGGAGCACAAAGGCTGTGCTGCCAGACTGAGGTTGTGGCAGGTGCAGATTGGTACCCACAAAATAGGTTTGGGATCAATTCACTTTCATCCCATGTGCCTGCAGTGGATAAACCAGACTTGATTTTACCCCCACAATTAAAAACTTGGCAATTGGATGAAGAAAAAGAGATAAAAGGCTCTGCTTGGAGCTCCAATCTCCACAGAAGAATTTCTTTAGTCATTCAATAAACGTGGTAATTTTTCACTTGGAAACAAATTTTTTGTAGGTTCAGAAATTTGGGAATCTGTACAATTCTATTTATGAGCAGAATTAGATGGTAATGATTTAATTGATGGTTGAGCATGCAGACAAACCGTGCATAAAAGATCTTTTCAATAATTATATCTTTTCATGGAGGAACAGGTTTCTGTAATTTAGGTTCCAGACAGTAATTACAAACCAGATGCTATTTTAGGCACAGTCTGCAGCACACCCTTGGTGCTTACTAGGAAATTCCAAACAAACACAAAACCACTGCTGGAACACTTGAGGCAGAAAGGTGAATTAAACTTTAATGTGGTACCACATATGAATTGCTATGAGAAAATTGTATATATTGTTATAATGTCATTTACCTGGGGTCACTGTCATGGAGCATGAGTGGTTCTGGTGGAATTGTCACAAATATTTACCCTTCTTGGAACAGTTCACAGCAGGTGCCAAAGGAGAAAGGAAATTAATACAGAGCTGTAAATGCAAATCTCCTGTCTTTAAAGAGATTCTTTTCTCTTAAGGACAGCAACATTAGAATTTGCTGTGCCTTTGGTTTAAATAGAGCTTCCAGAAGATATTTGTGAATTGATTTGTTGTTATTTGGACATCTGGAGAGGTGTGTCTGTTCCCCTGAATCCTCCGGTAACTCCTTGTATAGACACAGCTCTCTCCCTTGTCTGTTTGCTCTCTGTGTGGCTGAACATTAAATCAGACAGGTGTCAGAATGTTCTGACATCTCAGGCTGTGTTATGGCCTCAAACATTTTATTAAGGTATTTATTCAGGCACCTGAAGACACACCAAATGTTTGATGTCTTTAGGAACAGACATGAGTAGCTATTGATTTTGTGATTTGCTGTCACCTTGGATTTTGCAGCATTCATCAAAAGTGTTTCAGGCCTGGCCATTACTATGAACTCATTAAATTGGAAACTGGCAACTTAATTCTATCATGTCCTCACATTCTGCAGCAGCCCTTGTGTCCCTACAATTTTGGACTGTTACCTGAAGAGATAATACACACTTTTGTAATGGAAATGTTATTGCTGGGAGTGGCAGATGAAATGTGAGTAAAGGTTGTAACAGCTCATCTGTTGGATCTGGGCTCACTGGGAGAACTCACATGTAATAATGAGAACAACTGAACCCACCTGTCCAGCAAAAATCACTGAGAGAAAGAATTTGAGGGCAGGAGGAGGCAAAAAAGCAGATATCAGAAGTAAAAAAAAGACAAATTATAAGTCAACAATAAAATGAAAATCCATCAGGCATATATCTGGATGTGATTTGGAAGTTATTTCTGCTTGCAATGGAATTTCCAAGGCAAATGGGCTCAGCTCTTGTCTGAAAAGCTGCAGAGATTTTGAAGGTTTACCTGAAAGGGCAGAAAAAGGAGTGGGGCAGAGTGGCACAGGCTGGAGGAAATGGAAAAACAATTCAGCAGAGCCCCACACCCAGTCATAAATATGCTCCTGATGAAAGGAAGGATTTTTTTCTTTTTTTGGAGTGATCTCAATCTGTTATTTGGAACAATGAATTTTTATTTAAAGTGGATTTATAGTAAAGGTAGGAGGAAGTAAGTTCCTGTCCTTCCTCACCAAGAAATGATACAGCTCCAGTGTCATACTGGAAATTTCTCCTTCTGTTTCAATCCACTTTAACTTTTCAAGGAGTAGAAGTAGTGTAGAAAGGGAAGAAGTCTTGGGGCATTTACAAACAATTGGGCAAAGACACAAGAAATGAATTAATTTGGGGAAATCTGACAGAAAACCTTAGCTCCTGCTAAGAATAGCAAAACTTCTTTTATTTGTTGTCCTGTATTTCTAATTGATTCAGGGCCAGACTTAGAAAAGCTGTAATGAGGACTTACTGTTCTTTTCCTGAAGTGTGATCTATATTAAACCCATTTGAACTGAAAGGAAAATGCCAACATGTTTGGAGAGCTGAGGTTTTGAAGTGAGGAAATATCAGTATCAAAGGTTGTTTTCTGGCAGGTGGAAGAGGTATTTCCACCAGAACAGCAAATATTTGCACTTGACTTTCACAAAAATACAAAAACTGATTGATGAGTTTGGAATTTTTTTCCTAAGCTGTGTGATTATTCTTCAAATGTTATCCTGGTTTTTTTTAAATACTATTTTATGTTGGGATTGATATGTTTTATATTTTTTAGGAAGGCAAAAGTTATTGAAAAGAGTTGAAACTGTTGCATAATGAAAAGATAGTTATTAAAACTATATTCCATTTTTTGGAGACCTATTGTATATTAAATCTATTTAATATATTGCTTTAAAACTGTTTTTGTGTCACTTACCAGAATATAAATGGTAGGATCCCAATAATATTCCTGAAACAGAATTTTGCTGCTAAATTTAAAATTACAAAATAAGAGTTCAGTATCGAATTTTTTGTCATTATTAAGAATGGCTTCTCCAACAAAAAATATTTTTATTGACAGTTTTATCTTTGGGTGAGGATCTAGTTAGCTTATTGACATTTCTGACACTTCTAAATGACTCTTTAAAATTAGACAGCTTTAGTCAAGCTCCTTGAACCAGACTGTTCAGGCACTTCTGATGTCTTGGAACACTGACAGATTTTCCTACATGTGCTGGATTGGGACATGGATTCACTGAATGTTTTTTGGCATGTTATTAAGTGGTTTAAGGCCATGACCTCTAGGATGGTGTGGTGGGCTAGACTGAAGTGTGTGGTTAATTAATATGGGAAAGATAAAGTGCACCCAGAGAATGATGTGATTCTGTTTAAATGGCATTATAAGAATACCAATCAGAGATAAAAAAACGTGCTGCTTACATGAGATACCTCTGCTGGGGCCCACAAAGACAAATTTCAGTGACAATATTGCCAGAGGTGAATTTTTTTTTTCCCAAGCCTGCTACATGTAAAGGCTTTAAGGATGATTCTGCTGGAAAAGTATCTTGAAAGATGTGTGGGCCTGTTTTGACAGAGAAAGAGGCTTTTGCTGGCTTATTAACAGAGAAATAGAGACATGCAAACCAGTATTAGTGAAAGACATTAAAAACCATTTTGAAGTTCATGCTCCTCCTCTGCTGAGGTGTATTTTATGGTGATTTATGGGACAGAGAGGGACAATTAGCACTACATTCACTGCCAGGACAAAATGCCTAGAGATGTGCCCCTTGTCAATCTTCCATCTCCCAGTACTCCAGCATACCACTGGAAAATCAGGAGTGAACCCAGGGCCTAAAGGTGTTCCCATTACTAAGGACAGTACCTAATTCAAAACTACAGTTCTCATTTCTTTTCCATGCCTCTGTGATAGCAAACATTCCCAAGAAGAGAGCAGAAGGAAATTCATTTCTTAGTGGTATGAAATGTTGTTTTTTGCCTTACATCACATGTCAGCAGCCCTTTATTAATGGACAAGCAGGCCAGACCTTCCAAATGAGAGACTGAGCTTATCCCTAAAGACAGAGAGGCTCTTACTTAATTAGAAGTCATGCACATGTCAGGCTCCTGCTGATGGATGTGCAAGTTCAATTGGTGAAAAAGAGAAGAAAAAGAACAAGAGTGTTGCCTTTTGGGGTGCAGTTTGTGTGGTCATATCAGATATATTTTTGCTCTTTTCCATTTGTTTCTTGGCTCTGCCAAGGGACCCTTTGGAATTTCCTGGAGCTACATGTCAGGTGTTGACAGGAGGATTGCTAATTTTGCCAGCATGCCACGCTAAATACTAATTTTGGTAATTTAACACTATGTCACTCGATGTAGCTTCTTGATTTCCTTCTTAATATGAAACATAGATGAGATTCACCAGTGCCATGTCAAATGATCTTTCTTCCATGGTGACTGTGGACATGGGATGAGACACAAGGAGGTTTCAGTATCCAAACTCCTAAGTTGTGTGAGTATTGCAAAGTTAAAAGCTTCTTCTCTCTGGCCTCAAGTATTTTATCAAAGCACATTACCTGTGGAGAAAAAGTGAGCAAAAACATTTCCAAAGTGTTTGCTGGCTTTCTGAATAATGAATTGAACTTTAATATTTATTAAATACAAAATAGTAATAAATTACAATTGCACAATTTCTTACAGTTTTTATTAAGATCAAAACTTATTTGTTCAGACTAGATTTATATAAATAAATCACAGTACATTTTTACTTGTGTTTAGAAGATTGTAATACATATTACAAAATTAAGAATTTTTTTGTCCCTCAAACCATCACTGCGAAAGGAATCATGCATTATTTCTACTAAACAAACAAAATGCCCACCTAATTGAGAGAGCCTTGATACAGGTATGGCCCTACTCTCCAAAATTAGACATGAAACATAGAGATACCAGGACTATTTATTGAACAAGAAATAATAAAGTATAGTACAATGTTCATGTGTTATCAAAACCGAAAGAATACCAAAAACAACACACCTCTCTTCACGCACCTTTGGCGATGGGTAGCGAAGATGGCCAGCATGCAACCGAGTAAAACATCTCCGTTTTACAATGTCTACGTTTGAGCAAAAAGGAGAGGGAACTAAAGAGCCCAGACAGAACAAAGGAACAGATGAAGAGCCCAGATCCTCCCATCACCTTCCCTGTTGTGGTATGTGTTTGTTTTATTAAGTTCATAATGGTTTGTTCCAGTTAGCCCCTGTGTTTTCCCCAAGTTGGTTTGTTCCTAAGTTGTATCCAACCCTGAAACTGCCCTGGCATTCCAATCCCCTTGTTCCAGTTCATTCCTTGTCCATCACTGTAACCCTGCCCCTTGTTCCAGTTCATTCCTTGTCCATCACTGTAACCCTGCCCCTTGTTCTGGAACCTTCCCTGTCCATCACTGCAACCCTGCCCCTTGTTCTAGTCCTTTCCTTGTCTGTTATTGTAACCCTTCCCCTTGTTCTGGAACCTTCTCTGTCCATCATTGTAACCTTGCCCCTTGTTCTGGAATATTCCATGTCCATCATTGTAACCCTGCCCCTTGTTCTGGAACCTTCCCTGTCCATCACTGTAACCCTGCCCCTTGTTCTGGAACCTTCCCTGTCCATCATTGTAACCCTGCCCCTTGTTCTGGAACCTTCCCTGTCCATCACTGTAACCCTGCCCCTTGTTCCAGTCCCTTCCCTGTCCATCATTGTAACCCTGCCCCTTGTTCTGGAATATTCCCTGTCCATCACTGTAACCCTGCCCCTTGTTCTGGAACCTTCCCTGTCCATCATTGTAACCCTGCCCCTTGTTCCAGTTCATTCCTTGTCCATCATTGTAACCCTGCCCCTTGTTCTGGAACCTTCCCTGTCCATCATTGTAACCCTGCCCCTTGTTCCAGTTCCTTCCCTGTCCATCACTGTAACCCTGCCCCTTGTTCTGGAACCTTCCCTGTCCATCACTGTAACCCTGCCCCTTGTTCTGGAACCTTCCCTGTCCATCATTGTAACCCTGCCCCTTGTTCTGGAATATTCCCTGTCCATCATTGTAACCCTGCCCCTTATTCCAGTTCTTCCCTGTCCATCATTGTAACCCTGCCCCTTGTTCTGGAACCTTCCCTGTCCATCACTGTAACCCTGCCCCTTGTTCCAGTTCTTCCCTGTCCATCACTGTAACCCTGCCCCTTGTTCCAGTTCTTCCCTGTCCATCATTGTAACCCTGCCCCTTGTTCTGGAACCTTCCCTGTCCATCACTGTAACCCTGCCCCTTGTTCTGGAACCTTCCCTGTCCATCATTGTAACCCCGCCCCTTGTTCTGGAACCTTCCCTGTCATTCCCACCCTGGGCCAATCCCTGGTTGCTCCTCCCCTTGGAAATCCCCTGTTACTCGATGCCCCATTGGCCCATGTGACCCTTTCTTCTTCCCCTGCTTCCCCCATTGGTTTGCACTTTGCAAGACCCTGCTCTCCACTCCTTCTCTAAGGATTCCTTATTGGTTATCTGTTTGTACCCACCCATTGATTTGCCTCTGTATTTAACCCAGTCCACAGCAGTGCTTGGGACTCTTTTTTTCTTCATCCCTTCACCCCCAGTAAACCTTTTGTTGGCACCTCTGTTAAATTCTACAGTCTTGTGGATTATTTTCTCTATGTGCTTTTTTTTGTACTAGATAAGAAATCCATTGTTTTCTCTCTTGATGCTGAGATGTAATCATTTGGCAATGGACTGTTCTTAAGGGGGAAAAGCATTTCATTGACAACACTTCAGATGGAGTCACCTGATCCATTTTTTTCACTTCATTCTGTTCAAGCAAAATGTATTAACAGCAAAGTCATTTAAGATGGATTTCTAGCTGGGTCAAGCAGACTTTTCAGCTGAATTTCCTGATCTCCGTTTACTGTTTGTTACTTTTAAGCCAAAACAGTTTTCATCCGTTTTTTATTTCAGTTGCAGACAGGTCCCCTCAGTACTTGAATGTTGCTAGGTGATAAGTACATAAATCAATATATGTCTTGTGTCTCTGGCTTTGGGTGCCCTTGTTAACATAGCTACATACCACGCTTCATGTTCAAAATACATGAATGAAACCAAACCAAAACAAAAAATACAAACAACCCAAAAGCCCCCACAACAACCATCCCCTCAAGCCAAGAAGGGTGGACTGAAAAAATCTCTTTTTTCATTCTTTTGCATTGCTCTTTGCTGATGTTTCATTTTGTATTGATCCAGGAGCTCCCCTATCAGCAGTTTTATGAGATCTCTGTGTAAAAAGTGCCTCACATGTGCTCCTTCTGTGTTTTATGGATCTGCTGGCATGGAAAACTGAGCCATGCAATGGCTGGTGAGAACAGTTTTAACATTGGGTCTTTTATGCTACATATTGGTTTTCTGTTTTGGTAGTCCGCACTTCCCCAGACTGGGCTGAATGTTTTCTTATCCACTACCAGGGCTATTTGCAGGGAAAAGTGAAATAAAAGAAAACAGCAGTGCTTTTAATGTCTTGTGATTTCAGTAGAAGCAGATAAAGAAATATTTGAGCACTCAGCTGCAGAGGAGTTGGGCTGGGAGTGTTTTGTCACGGGACTATCAGGCCACTGTCCATGGTACTCAGCCTCACTGTCAGCAACTTGGAATGTTTTCCCATTGCCACTCCCTGCTTTTTCCCAGAACAGCACCTGACATAGAGGCTTGTTGTGGAAAACTAAAAGTAACAATTTAATGGCACATTGTTAAAGAGCAAAATGGGATTAAAATCTTGCTGAGATGCATTTCGAAGCGATTTTCTCTCCTATTTTAGAGTTATGATACTTGTCATACAGTGTAATGCATTCACAGCAAGTAAGAAAACAAGGGTTTAAGCTTTGAAATCATTCTTGTGAGTCTACTGCTAATTTACCACTGAGAATCACAGTTCAGAAAAGAAAGGCTGAGCAGCATTGGGACCACAGCTTTCCCTGGGTTTCTAGCTGAGTTGGTAGCAGAATTATCTATCCTTTGGTCCTTCCACCAGGCTGTGGTATCATTGTAAAGCAGTCTGAAGACAGCAGAATTCTACTGGCCAACCAGAACCAGAACACTTAAAAATATTCTGGGTCTAGGGAATATCACTGGTTAAGTGGAGTATAAAGGTGAAGAGTGAAGTATCCAAATATAGAAAATATCTATCATTCCACAGATGCACTACTATGATAAGGCAGGTATTTGTAAAAGCACATAGTAATGCCACAGCCTGAGTAACAGTTTGCAAGTCATGAGCAAAAATTAGGAGAATTCAATAAATTTAGGGGATTTTCCTCATCTCTAAGCCTTTGAAGTCTGCTGGATTCCACTTTAAATGCTCACTGTCAGAGAGATTTCTTTCCCTGTTTTAGTAGAACTCTGTTCAAAATAATTCTTTTGATGCCAGACTCCTGAGCATTAAATAAACTGAGCAGGGTAATAAAATAAAAGAACTGCAACCCACTGGCAGTTATAATGATACCACTCTTCAGCTGATGTCCCTTTGAGCTGCTGGGGACAAATCCTAGAAAAGCTCCAGCACTTTTCCATGGACACCATTGAGCTGCTGTGTAGTGTTTTCCCCTTCCCAGCAGTTTCTGTTGCCAGTATTGCAGTGGGAAGCATTCTCTGCATTCCAGGTAGATATACAATGGAATGGTTTGTCCAGGAAATCAGAGAACTGCACTCCAAAGGAAGAGCTCCTGGGAGATGAGCCTGGGTAAGGAGCACAGCATTCTGCCCGAGGGGGGGCTCATGCATGAACAGATATGCACATTGTCATGTACCACTGGATGGAAAGCTGAAGGTGCAGTGAAGCAGCTTTGCCATGGCAACATTATTTTCATTCTTTTGGAAATGCCCAGTGGTTACCTTCCTGAAATTGTGCTTGGGCAGGTTTGGAAGTGCTGTTTACTTTATCAGGTAAAGCTGTATTCTCCACAGAATGGCAAGAGATTTTTCAGAACATCTGTGCTTACAGGAATTCTGATTTATACCTGCAGCATACATTTACAAAAGATCCAAAATCTCCTGCAGGTTCCAAGATATTCTTTACCCACAAATAATTCTGATTTTGTGGAAGATCCTCATTGATAGGTTGTAAAATTATTTTTTCAGACTTGAGGCCGAAATTTTAGCTATTTCTTCAATCTGTGCATGCATATTTGTGTCAGCAGAGTTGCAGATCCAAAACACTTGGTGAACATTCATCACATACAAGATGTGAAGCAATGCTTGTGCACATAAACTTATCTGAACTGTATTTAACAGTCAGGCCTCCTTCTCTCTGTAAGTACATGGCAGACAGCTGTGTTGGGTAAAACACCCATACTTTGCATTTGCATCTTTTAAACAAAAAATTCCCCTGTAAAGACGTGAGTAGAAAACACTGGAGGATGAGAGAAGTCCATGTCTGGCTAAATAAGTGGTGAAAAATTTATCCCAGGGTCTCCTGCTTTGGGGCACAAATTTCATTACGTGACAGAATGCAATGCTTTGATTCATTTTCTTTTAATGGTCAGAATTTGTCAGAATTTACAATATACCACCATGTAAAACAGCCCTGCTAATTCTACCACAAATAATAAAGGAAGTCTTCACAGGCACTATATACTTGGAACAGCATTTTCAAACAACATGGGGGGTGTGTGTTTGTTTGGATGATCCAGCCTTGCCACCTGGGACACACTTCCAACAGTCTGCAGTGTCGTGGACACGACTCAGAAACGTTGACTGGAAAATCATCCACAAAGGTTAAGGATTAACAACCTCCATGTTATACAGATGGTTATCTCCTTTCTCAAAGAACATGCTGTCATTACAAATACCATATGCATCTTGTTCTCACCCAGCAGAACTTTTTTTACAGTTTTTCAGATTTGAAGGATTTCTTCAAGGAACCATTTTAATTTGTTTTCATGTCAGGTGAAAGGAGGCACCAGCTGAGACTGAGGACGCAACTTGTCATCAAAAAATAAATATCCGGTGGCAATCATTCTTGAAAAAAAATTACTCAGAAAGCTAACCATTCACAATACTGCACCTTTTTTGCAAATACAAGGACAATAGTTGTTGCTGCTTCCCATATTTGTTGGTTTACACTGCTATCATTTTGCTTGTAAAACCTGGGTTATTCTACTGAACAGAAACGATGACTTGAATTTGGGTAATGCTTACGACCATACAAAAAAACTATCAGCAGCAGTAGTTTCAGCTGGAGAATTAATGCTACAAGTGGGTAACATCACACTGTTTGAAACCAATAGCTCTTCACACAGTAGGAGACTGAGGGTCCTATTCAGCAAATATTCAGGGTCCTATGGCTGTGGCCACAGAGGTTCCAGAAGCTCTCGCTGAGTCTAATCCTGATTCAGGAACCAAAATGATATGCTGTGTATATATTTCTCTGCACAGCCTGGATGCGCTGGACACCCTCCCCCACTTGATTCCTGGGAAGGAAAAAAATATGTCTCTGTTTAGCTTTCAGTGACATGAAAAGCAATCCACAGTAATGAAATCTAAAGAAGTTAGCCAGGCATGTATGAAAAGAACAGGATGCCTGTGAAAAGGGAAGAGCTGTCAAAACCTAATTGTGGGCTCTGGCTGCAATGAAATTTATCAAAGAGGGAAGACAGGTTGGATATAAGGATGTAGACAACTTGTGCTAAGAGACACTTGTTGTGCTCTGGGCAGTAGTAACCCTTAGACTGCACCTCGTGTGCTGTGCCAGGACACTCCTATCAACACCTGGCTACAGCTGAGAGCTCCCAGGGCAGCATTTCAAGTGTGGCACTTCAGCCAGCATCTACCCTGTCACTGGGGGCACAAACACCTGGGCAGAGCTGCCCAATGCTGGCAGCACCTGTGCCTTCCTCCTGCCACACAGCCCGTGGGCACTCCCTGCTCAAACTGTGCTGCTGTGGTGCTCAGGCACCAGGAAATGCAATTCCTTGCAGACATGACTGTGGGATTCTTCCCAGCTTGCATCTTCATAATGCCTGACAATCTTTTCTGGAACTGCCTATGGCTCACAACCAAGTAGGGAAATCTTGAGTGGCACTGTGGTAACACAGCTGCACTGTGGTAAAGAAAGTAAACTCAGAGGGGTTGTGAACTGCCTGACTACAAGTATTAGTGCCCACAGCATCATTCCTGGCTTCATATGGGTACTGTGCTCTTTCCTGGTCTTTCAACATTGAGGATTACTCTGGGGCTGCTCATGAACAAGATAATTCCCTTTGATTGGGACTACTGCCTGACTCAGCCAGTGAGAGCAGCAATGGTAATAACTCATGGAAACTTTAGGAAGCAATTTAGTTCAATCTTTGATGAATTTCTGTGTCTCATGAATCAGGATTAGTGTTCCCTGTATTGAGGAGAGGATTAGACAGAGGGATTAAAAGGACATCTTTACCCCACTGGACTCTGTGGAATAGCCCCTGAGGATATGGCTAAGAAAGAGTTCAACAGGAATGCCAAATTTCTGCTGAATAGGTTAAAAGGGTGAGGAAGCCTCTTCGGCAGCCATCCAAGCGCAGAAGACCTGCATAACATTCCTGCTGAATAGGGCCCTAAAGACAAAAAACAAAACAAAACAAAACAAAAAAAAGCCATAGGAACCTTGAAAAGCTTTTCTGATTGTGTCGCTTCTTATCAGCGCCTCAGATCTCCAGAAACACTTAAACATATTTTTTTCAGTGCAGTTAGGCATCCTTTGAGATGTGCTAGTGCCATGGATGATATATTGTTACAAGAAAAGAAGTCAAATTAGGTTGTTGTATATTAAAAAAAAAAAAAAAAAGGTTTTGATTGTTCTGTAAACAAGGTCCATTTCTTTATATCAATTAACATGAAAGTTACCCAAGATCTTATTTAAAAAGCAAAACCAAACCCTCAATGGAGTGTAAAATGTTTGGTGTTTTAAATTACAGACAACAATCACCTTCTGCCTCCCTAAAATTGAAAGGAGCAGACTTAACTTGGGTGTTTGTTTCGGTTTTAAAGCATTTCAAAACCCTTTTCTAGGCTTTACTTCATGAGTGCTGATCTTGGGCTTGCTCATAAAATGTTATCCAACTTCTAAGGCCATGTGGGAGGGTATTCATGATTATTGCAAGGGGGAAGCAATAAATCAAAGCCTTACCTCCACAAGAGGATGCCAGTGAGCGATGGGCTTCCGAGGGTACGAGAGCATTTCGTTCCAGTGGTCTCGACCTAGGCTCTCTGCATCGTTGCCTACTTGACAAACTCCAATGACCTCATTGTGACCTACACTGTGAAAATGGTCCATAATATTTTTTCCTTAAAATTTTACCTTTGGAACCACACACCATTTGCATATTTCATCAGAAACGTTAATAGTGGGGTTTTTAGGGTTAATTCTTGCCTGGAGAATATAACGTGCTAGGTTTGCTCTTCATGTTTCCCACTGCTGAACAATTTGGTATTTCCCCCCTTGTAGCATGCCTGTGTCCTGTAATTAGCTGCAAAGGCCAACAGGCTCTAAAACACAACTTTATATATGGAGCTTGTAAAGGCTTAGCATAAATGTGCCAACAGAACATCAGTGCATGGCCTCTCTGATTTAATGCCCAGTTACCTCAGCCCTGCTAAACACATATGCAGCTTAATGATACCAGTTATGGATGCAAATCTGCACTTTGAAATTTAGGAAGGAATTTCTGTCTAACAAAATAAAAAAAAAAAAAATTGGAGACTTCTAGCAAGCTCAACACGACATTAATTCCCCACTTATATGGAAAAAAAATAATAATAACTTTCTTTCTAGCCAACATTTGATAGCTACTGGCATCTCACCGGTCATAATCCATAACAGCTATGGACAGGTTAATTTGGTCAATGTTTTCTGGAGGGACATCAAAGACTATGGCTTCATTGTAAACAGGATTTAGGGTGTTCCTCTTGGTGGAAGTTTTCCTTTTCTTTAGCCGCCTTCCTTCACACATTAAAGAAACCTTCACGTAGGGATCTGTGTGGGTCAGAAGAACAATGCTGATTTTTGACCAATGCAAATGGAAAGTGAAGGGAGATTCTTGTGTGCCCATACCTGCTTGCAGGACTAATCTCCTGGAATTTGAGCTTCTCTGTTACCATGGAGGCAGTGCAGCTTTGAAAGCTTTACCTGGTTGACTGCTTATAATGAACTTTTTAGGTTCAAGAAGCTCCCTGTTGTGCATCAGCTTCTCAAAGAATATTAAAATATCCACTGAAGTGTGTTGTACATGACTATTTTATACAACAGCCTGTGTATCAGCCTATTTATAGCAGCCTAATTACCTGTTAGATCTGTAGGACAGACAGAAGATGACAATGTTTTTCACAACAGGATTTACTGATGTATGGTTAAATACAATTCAAAGTGTAACTATTAGTGGCTTATATTTCTCAAGAGAATTATAATTATTTTTAAACTCCTGAATGTTGTAAAAAAGAAAGTTATTTATTTGTAACTCCTTTCTGAGTGCTCTACAACTCCCTGCTAGTATTTAAAAGTCATCTATGAAATCTTATTTATGACTATAATTTTTATTGTGGGATTTTGAAAGGGCTGCTGAAAGGATTCTGGGATGATCACTGCTTTCTCCATATGGCAGCAACAGTAGAACTGGCTCTGTGGCTCTTGGGGACTGTCAGAAAGGGCCAGTCTGCCTCTGTGTCACAGCTGTAACAGTCTGCTGCACAAATTCCCAGTGTTGGGAATGCATTTTGGCCAGTTTGTTTTACTGTGAATTACAGTGGCATTGGAAATAATAATCTTGCAGTCTTTTTGAGAGAGCAACCTATTTTAAACTGTTGCTTGGAACTAAGCAAACTATATTTATTTCTCATAAACTCCTGCACTCAAGTAGAGCTCACAGTATAACAACCCCCCTCTCAAAAATCATTCTGGGATTTGACAGTGTTGAATTCTGTGTCTCAAGAGGAAAATGGGGCAGAAATCCACACTGAGCATTAAATTCATTCCTACCTGATGCTCCTGTGATATCCATTGCCTTTAAATTTCTTGCCTTTATTATTGTAATAGTTAGTCTACCAGCTGTTGGAAGGTAGCAGAGTGAAAACATAAGGTCACCAAGATCCACGTTATCCTGTTCCAAGAAAAGAAAGATCATGTGAAGCAATAATAATGGTTTTTCTACTCTTAGCAGGATTTAAAGATAAAAAAATACCTTTGGGGTTTTACAGTTATGCAGTTAAAGCTGAATTCTCATTCTGAAACATATCTGAAAAAACAAGCCATCCATGTGCACACAAAATTGGAGTCACAAGTGTCAAGTCTGAAGTGTCTATGGCAATGGGACAGTCTCCACCAGAAGCAGAGTAAGGGTTATTATTAATTGTTAATCATAATACTAACAATTATAACAATTTCCTGTGCATCACACAGACAAACTCCCTTAAGTAGGCTTATCCATCTGTTCCATTGATAGAGTGATTTACAACCCATTCCTGTGTTGATGGCATCAAGGTTCCAGAAAAGCACTTGAAAATTTGCAAACCCTGTTTTGCAGTTACAAAGCCATTACTATTTTTTTTAAGAAGGAAATACAGCTCTTTCATTAAAAAATATCAAAGGAAGGATTGTATCAAATTATTTCTTTGATTTGCATTTTTTTTTTTTGAGTAGTGAATTTACACTTTCATAGACCTGCTTCCTGTAACTTAATATTTCATTCTTGACTGGAAAAAAATAGCAAAAACTTACCTGATCCTTGAAATTAGCAATTTCAAGGCCACATTCCAGGTGTTACAGGGATGGGAAATGCAGCTGATGTAGAGTATGTTTATCTTGCTTAGTTTTGTGCAACAGCTTCTCATCTTTCCCAAGCTGGTTCCTTCTCTGCCAGTCACCAAAAGCTGAAGGGTGGTGGGTGACACAGAAGGAGAGGGAAAACACCTGGGAAGAGCCCTTAGCACAGGTTTCTCTGAGGCAGCTGCTGCCCAGAGCCTGTGCAGTCACTTTATGTCACTTCAGGAGTTAGCAGGGGACATAAGAAGGACAGAGAGCATTGGTGGCACAGAGTGTAGGAAAATTCAGAAGGGAATTCTAGAGGTCACTTGCTCAAGAGTGGTATCTTTGCTTCAGCTCACAGCTCATTCAAAGAAAAAACCAAACATGCACAGTCATTCAAAAGCAGCTCCTTTCCTTCTGGTGTTAGTTAAGAGATGCAGTCAGAGGAGGAAAAGGCTGATATTATGGGCCATTTGTCAGGAATAACCAGCTTTTAACCCTCTCACCCTGTCCATTCTAAAGATCAGTGTTTCAGGGTGGCTGAAAGGTAATAAAGGCTGGGACAAAACCGAGGTGGATGCTCTGACTCAGACTGTTTAGTGCCTCTTGATAGCTCCCACTTGGAAGCAAACCTGCTGCAGCAAACTGTGTCACTGATTCACTTGGTGGGAGGATCAAAGTGCTGCTTGGGATGCTATGAGAAGTCCCACAGGTTCAAGAGGTGTCAGCTCATCCAGGAGAAATTTATTTCCCTTGGCTGATACCTGCCCTTGACATTACAGGAAAATAGCTGATCTCTGACATTTTCCCAGTGATCAGCTGGAGCTTGATAGCTATAATCAGGAAAACAGGAAGCAAAGTTTTCACTTGTCCTTCCCACTGTGAGAGCAACTTCCAACATGCAAATGTACTTCCCCAGCTCCCAGGGGCTGAGATTTGTAGCTGTGAAATCCTCTCTTGTGCTGCAGCTCTGAGGGACCAGAATTTCATCAGGCATTGAAAGATATTCTTGACTGAAGCCAGCTTTTGGGAATTTGTCACCCTCACAAATATTGATAGGTTAATTTGCCTGAATTTTCCTGAATTCTTCCTGTAGAAGACAGCATTGTTGAATCAGTCAGGTTTTCCCTGACCACAAAGAAGCCCATCAGGCATCTGTTGTTTTAACCATGTATTTTGACTCCTTCAATACTGTTAGCTGTGCAAAGTCACTTTGTTTTCAACTCCAGTGCTCCACGTGGTGACTAGGAATTCGTTGTGTGAGTACTGAGTACTGCCACTACCAAATACAAAAAGTTTCCATTCCAGACTTCATCATCATCCTGAATGAACATTTAAAAAAACCTTTTATCCAATTTTTATAGGTTTTTTTGTTTTTTTGTTTTTTGTTTTTTTTTTTTTTTTAGCAAATGCTGTGATGGCAATTTTTTGCTAATGCTTTCTGAAAAAACTGCACTGGGAATTTTATGGGGAAAAAAGGAGTTACACAGGAAACAGAGCTTGTGATTTCTTTAGTCTTTTCCAGTTCTAGAAGTTGGATGATTATGAGATTGTCTGTTCACAAGCCAGTGCCTGAGAATGACTGAATGGAAGCTTGCAGGCAGCAGCAGGGGACAGAAACCTTTTGCCATGCAAATCCTTCTCTCAGTCTTAAAAAGAAGCCTTGTCTTTTTAAATACTTTCATTTTAAAGTGTAGGGAATTAATGACTACTCCATCATATTGGCTACTTGTAAAGGTTTTCTAAAGTTTGGGAAGAATTTTTATAACAGAGAATGCTCTGCCTATTCCTCCCTGTCTTACCCCTGGGTTGTCACAGGCACGACCCTCACACCCAGCAAACACAAGCCTTTCTACAAATTCAGCTTTTTTAACAAAGCAAAGCCAATGTGTCAGAGCACAGAGAGGATTAGTGCACATCTTCACAAGTTTAAAATCACTGAGCTACATGGCTTAAGCCATGGATTGTCACTAAAGGTGTGCTGCATTAGCAAGAAATCGCTTCGAGGAACAGAATTAACAAGCAGAGGGCAGGATCTCCTGCAAGGATTAGTTCCTGCTCAGACTGAGTGCTTAGGCATTACTGGGTATGCTCCACTGCAGGCATTGCACTGCCTGAGACATTCTGGAATTCCTGCTTAGGAAAAGATTTCATCAGTTCTGCAGGTTATCAAGTCATGCATGTTATGCTTTCCAAACCTCATCCAGTGTGGTGGTAATGCCATACTGGGCATGTTGCAGTGCAACCATGACAGCCCTAATCTAACCAGAACAAAGGGCTGGTCAGTTTTATTAATAACTCAAAAGAAAATAATCAGAATATAACGAAATTGCAATTATAATTTACTTATATGTAAGTTGTATTAGTTTTCTTTTGGTTTGAAAGTATAAGTGAGTAAATATCCCCTAACAAACATACTGCTCTCCCATTTTCCCCAAAAACTGCCCAGGTTCAGAGGTAGAAACACAGCCTTTTTTTTTTTAATCTTTAACCTGCCTGTTCCTGTGTTCTCAAAAAGGCAAAACAAGATTGGGATTGGCTTTGCTTTTCCAGTGCCCCAGGCTGAGTGCCTTGATGTTGTGAGCTGTGCCTTACAGGGAGCTCTGATAATCCCACCTGGATTTGTCTCTGAGCCCTTGCTGTGCTCATGCAGTTCTTTTTTTAATGCAGCAAGACAGGAAGCTTCCTCCTTGAAAATGTCCCAGTGTTACTTGGGAGAGTTCAAACCAAAGGTGTAAATCACAAGGTTTGCCTGAAAACTGCCAAGAAGATGAATCCCATAATCCATGAAACCTCAAGCTAAATAAGATTGCTGTTAGGAGCATAGAGACATGCCCCCCTCTCATATTATGCTTCCTTTCTGCTGGAAGTACTTGATACATTATAAAAATCATATTTTTGGAATGATTTTCAGTGGCTTCTACTGAAAGGGTTATCATTCCTTCTTTTCCCAAAAAACATTTCAGGTTTTTCCCACTGTAAAACTAACCAAAAACAGATACACCTTTGAAAATGCTGAACTGTAATAGTAACATCAGCAGGCTTTTAGTCTATAATCACACAGTACTTATAGTTTTAAAAATTATTCCATTTTGCTGGAGATTAGCCTGCAGGATAAATCACTCCCCAGTACTGTGTCAGCAGCTCCATGCTGTTGCTTGGTGAGCAGAACTCAGCATATTAAACAGGGAGAGGTGTAACCTCACACAGGATGGTGGCTAAGGGTCCCCAAATGGCCTCACCTTTGATGCCTTTGAGGCTGCATGAAGCAGCTCAGGCTGGATCAAACCTTCCCAGTGAAACCTCTAAGTCACCTGCTTGTTAGGGGTATTCTGACAAAATGGGAATGGCTTTTGGGATCAGAGCTCTCCTCTTCCTTCTCACAAACACATTGGAGTGCAGAAAATGGGTATGTAAAGCAGGCAGCAGGGGGTGGAAGAAAACAAGACAGTTTATAGGTTATATCCTCTGCTCCTGCCTCTGATCTGGGAGGTTTGCTGTGCCCCAGTCAGGCAATTCTAAGGTTTGTGCCCATTTCTTTGGCACCTTGAGCTCTGTATTTCTGGAGCAGGGGAGCTGTGCCTGTGCCACTCTAATCAAAGCATATGTCTCAATTACACCAGCTTCCTCAGCTCTCCAGCTATAAAAAGACAGACACTACTTTTTCAGACACTACTTTTTCCACTTTTCTGCTATGTTGCAAAACTAATTATGGGTTGTGAGGTGCCCACACATATTTTTATGCATCTCACCAACCTAACATTAACTGGAGCACTTAGCAGGCACTGATGCCCTTGCTTATTTCCTATTAAGTTAGTAACTCTGGAGAGAGGTTTTTGAGGCAGAAGTGGTTTTAGAGATTTGCTGAATTCCTGCTGCCTGCTTTAGCAGTTGGACTGTCTCTGCAAAGGACACAGAAAACAAACAGAGCAGAGGTCTCGTGGAAGGAGATGGTATCATCTGAGTTTCTGAAGCACAGAAAGGACAGACTGCCCCTACTTTAATAAAATCTCTCTTTCTTCACCCCTCCAAGCTGAGGAGCATTAGTAGCATGTTAAACAATAAAAAATTATCCCTGATTACTTCCAAATCTTTCCTGGAATTAAGGGAATTATACTGCTACAGCTCAAGATAAGTTTCACTGTACATCACTCTAACACTTGCTAATGTGGGGATTTGACTTTTGCAAGGATTTATTTCAGAGGAGGTTCACTCAGCTAAGACAAGGATGAGTTAACTATACTAGGTATATGTGTTAAGCCCAAATGACTTAAACATGCTTTAAGAAGTGTTATCAGCTTTTTGGGATATACATTTATTAAATTGCTCATCAGCCTGGAATAAGATTTGAATGATAAGATATTAATTCTGCTGAGGAACATGTTCAGGACAAAAATATTATGCAAATCCCATAGACTATAATCTGTTTGGGAATGATAGTAAGTCTTAAGTATCTAACATGAAGAATTTGTGAAGTTAGCTCTACATTTTTTATAATTTTGTCATAGAGTCATTTTGGGTTATATCTATGAGAAATAGATATCGATAAAAACTCTTTTGAAATGTTGGATTTTAATTGAATTTGCATGTGACTAGAAGACTGCCAGTTGCTTCCCATTACACATTTTGAGATGAATAGAAAAGATATGACTGGAATATTCTATTTTCATGACATCTTAAATCAAAGAAATGAACTCTTGCAAAGTAGATATTTATTAATGCCTGGATCAATCCTTATCTACAGAGATGTGATTAAGTGAAGTAAGTGGAAAATGGGAATGGCCTATCTTTTAGAATTATTCTTTCAATACATCAGTGTCAGGCTATATTTCGTGTTTTAAGTTAATTTTCAAGTGGTACCATTTTCTCACTTTATTTTCTATTTTTTTATAATTCATTGTCTCTATTTCTTTTCTTTATGATTTTCTTAAAAAATAAGAGCAAGTAAGTATAGAAGCCTGGTATGTCTGATTTCACTTACTGGGAAAGAACATGAACAAACAATTCAGAAGCTTGGTTTCATTGCAGTGAAGGAATATGAGAAAACTGAAGTGTTTGCATCTAATTCACTCTGGATTTTGCACTCATAGTTTCCTGAGCATTTTGGGAACTTCTCTATAAAAGCAGTATCAAAAACAAAGTCAATACCATATCCTCTGTCTTCAAAGTGTAAAGAACTTTTAACAAGGATTTTTAGAGACTGTGTTTTGAGGTTTGTTAGGTTTTTTCTTCTCTTGATTCCATTATCTTTGTGACTACTTTTCTTTAATCCAGGCCACATAAGAAGGATTCTCCATCCAAAACTTTGTGCTGTGCCAGTCATTCAAGATGTCTCAGAAATGAGGGTAGTGGGAGCCAAAATAGGAGCCTTTCAGTTCATGAATCCATAAGCAAATCCAGTCAGTGTCCTTGAGGAGAACATAGTCATGACTTTCTCTTGCCACAGTATCCTTAGCAGAACCAAGGCCAGAGGCCTTTTCCTGTGGGCAGTCAATGCACTCACCTCCCTAAAGACCCAACATCTCCACTGCCATCATTTATATCCTAGAAATAGGGTGGCAGTGATTAACTGAAACTCTCCAATTGGTGAACTGCATACCATCCTTGGGATGCATTTACAGGATATATTTGTTCTCAGAGTCATTGAAGACTTGATAAATTATTCTGTATTTAGATCCTTTTAAAAAAGCCTCCATTTGGTACAGATAAACTTTATCCCATACTTGTTCTTAAACATGTGCTTCAATCCTATAGATTTTACTGGCTTTGGATCTTTGATGCAGATTTTCAATTCACAACTCCAGTGGTTTGCAGAACCTGGGCCTAACAGTGAATCTAATGAATTATCCTGCTGTTGAGACAGAAATAATGTCTTAATTTGCACCAAACTCAATTGATGAACTGCAGAGATGGTCTGAATTGAGCTAATGAAAATAAGCAGAGAATGACTGGAAAAGCTGGAGTACTTGTCCTGTTTATGTGTGTGTGCCTGTGTCAGAAACTGATTTCATTGGAAAACCAGAAATGAGGATTTCTGAAAGTGAAACTTTTGTAGAAAGTTAAGAGAAGTAATTTTTAACTCCCTCATCAGTGATTAAGGAAAGAATGAGTGCAGAGTTGGCTCTGAAGGCTTGCTAGATGGCATTGTTGGCCAGACAGAAAAGTTAATTGAAGTTTAAGTTTCTCTTTGCAAATTAAACTATTCCTCTGAAAGATATTTTAGTTCCTTGAATTGTTACTGCCTTTTTTTTTTTTTTTTTTTTTTTAATTATTGTATGACTTGTCATTTTCTAGAAAATGGAAAGTTCAGTATAGATTTAATAATAAAAAAAAATCTGCCTTGGCCCTTGTTTTCCAGGCATTGCAGGCTGCCTTGGATAATTTTGGTTGGTGTTGGGAGGCAGGGGGTGCATGTGTGTGTGTTGTGGGTGTGTGGGGGACAGGGAAGGCTTGAAAAGTAGAGGAAATAACTGCAGCTTCCTGATGGAATGTATGAAAATGCCATAACCTGTGAGATGTGACTTTACAAGCAAGGTGCTCTGGAGGAACTGGCTTCTCCTTTTCTCCCTCCTTGCCAGTGCTCCCTCCTTGCCACCTTTGGAATGACATTTCCAGAATCTCCTGAGGGTGGGTTTGATTTCCCACTGCTAAAGCTTTAAGGGGGAGCACAGGCACAGAGCTGACTCAGACCTTTCCCTCTGCAGGGAAGGAAGTGGCTGCTTCAGAAATGTTGACAAGCTTGGGAATAGCAATGAAATGCAAATTGCCCTAGATAGGAATATGTGTTTGGAGGGCAAGAGCTTTCTCAAAAGGAAATGAGGAGGGAGTTTCCACTGGGACAAATAAGAGTTTTGATGGCAGGTGAAGGTAGGAATGGAAGGACAGGTGGGTCAGGCAGACAGGGAATGTTTCACAGAGGGCAGGGTCACGGTGCAACCTGGAAAATTAGGGTACTAACTGGGTTTGTTGTGAAGCATTCACTGCCTAAACTGGGGACAAAAGTTTTTATGAATGACCATCAGCATCTGTCATGTGAAACCCAGTAGTTTTTCTACAGGCTGTCACTGATTTGGATTAGACCTCTATTTTTTGTGAAACAGTGAGACTGAAAAGATCAAAGTGAAGCAGAGGTTAATGGCATTGTAGAATGCACTGCCTTAAAGCAATTTAACCTGGGGGGGGCAACCTTGCAGATTTAAAAGAAAACTTTTGGTGAACATCACAGAGACAGAAGGAGATGAGAAAATAAACCCCCATGGTGTCAAGGCTAAAGGCTGGTTTGGATGAAGGGGAGGCTAAATTATGTGTTAGGTGTTCAGTATCTCTAGGCAAACATGAGCTTGAAGAAAATGAAGCAGCAAATCCATTCTAATGCATAAAATTATTTCTACCACAAATTATTTGCCAGTTACCTCTTGCTTCCATTCTGACATAAGTTGAAAGATATATTCAATTATCTCCATATACCACTAATAATGAAAATTTCAAATACATCCAAGAAAACTTGCAAGGGAGGAAGCTGGTTCTAAAGGGAAGTTAACTAATCAAAATGTTTTAATCTAAAATGTCTTGCCTGTTAATTTTTTTCCCCTCTAGTGTGTTAAAATGAAAATGTCAATTTAAACTAGATCTATATGCAAATGAATGGATTGGCCTTTTACTCTACCTTGAGTTACAATGGCTGCATGTGAACTTACAGTTCCACTAAAATATCAATGTCATTCTCAGTGCAGGCATTTTGTGCTGTGCAAAGCAGCTGTCTGCTACATCCTGTATTCTGAGCATGTCACTCTGAGAAGGAGAGAAACTAAGTAGCTGGGTTATGCTGAAAAAAGATGGAGAAAGTCACACTATCAAGAAAAAAAATGTTATTTCAGTCTGCAGAAGCACCTATAATGTGTTGTGGCTGTTCATTACACTCACATTAGGTGTGCTGTGCTGACTTTGCTGCTCAGGCTTAGCACAGGGTGTTCACAAAATGGGTAATAAGGAAAGGCCATTTTCACCAATCTGAATCTACTATTATTAGTCTTCTCTACAATTTTGCAGAAATTGATACAAAAAAGATAGAAGTCCAAATAGTATCATGCATGAAATATATAAAGCTAATGTCAAATTCTGTGCTGCAGTAGCCTGCCATTCTAGAAATTTTCTCTGAGATACATTTAATTTTTTTATTTATTCAGATGTTTCTTGACAGATTTTTCCATCTGCAGTGGAATCCCACTCCAGGTGGAAGGAAGATGTAAAGAATGCAGGAGCTGGAGAAGCACACATGCCTTGTTCTCTGCAAGCAGGCACAAATCAGCACTTTGCCCCTAGACCCTGACCCCAGTGCTCCCTTCACAGACCACAAAAATAACTTTGGTGCCATTAATCCAAACCCTGCCTGATCACTGAAAAATTCTGAGTGGAACAGGCTGCCCAGGGAAGTGGTGGAGTCACCCAGCCCTGGAAGGATTTGGAAGATGTGGAGATGTGGCACTCAGGGTTTGTGGTGGCCCTGGCAGTGCTGGGTTAATGGCTGGACTCTGTGATCTGAAGAGTCTTTTCCAACCTAAACAACCCTGTGATTCTGTGATAACTGGATATCAAATTCACGTTCAATGAAACCCCTGGTGTGCCTTTTCTCTGTCTCTCTCTGATCCTTTCTGGCTTCTCATCCCACTAAAAAGTAATACAAGTATTTTTACCTAAGTTGGACTTTTCAAAATCTATATTTTCTGTGAACAGCTCCTTTTAAGTTCAATGTCAATTTAGCAGGTGGGGAAAAAAGCAAGGGCTTATGAATCTATTTCTCCTACTTTTTTTTCCTATGAGTTACAAAGTGATTTTCTTCATTGCTATTACAAGGTTGGATTTTTTTTCCCTTTTCTTTACACCAGGTAAATACAATACATACAATAGGCAATACAATACAATTACAATAGGCATCCTTGTGATTCTAAAGCCAAGAATCAAGTGTCTTTCTGCTGAAATTTCTCCATGTGTTTTGTTTCTCTGGAGACAAATTTGTCATGTCTCAGATCAGGCAACAGTGAGAATACTTCAGGTGTTTGCTGCCACAAAGCAACTTCATCTCTAGAGCTCCCTGATGCTGAAATTCTGTTACTGTTGAGTTGGTTGCTATTAAGTGGTGCCACTAAATACGAAAAAAAACCATTTTCTGATCTGTCACTTGTGTAACAGTAACAGTTGTATAATACTAGCAGTGCCAGGCTCCAATGCACCATCCACAGAAAGTTTCCTTCTCCAGAGAAAAGGTGAAAAGGGATCATTTTGACTTAAAACCAACTCTGAGAGCATTCCATGTAAACTTCCATTGGAACAAATGGAACACCTCAATTTCACAACATGCATTTTACTAGTAACACTCCTCTATACAACTGCCCACTTATAAAAACAGAGAAGTTTCATTTACTTCTTTATGTGAGTGATACAGAAAAGAAGATTTTAAATTTCTGCAAATTTCCAAGTGAAGCAGCCAAGGTAAAGAGAATATTTGACTGCTGGCAGAGTTCTGTTAATGGATGGGGTGCTAAGGTGTGCAGTTGAGTGTCCTTCCACAGCCATTCCATTTCAATTGCAACTTAAATGGAAGAACAGACTCATGGACTTTAATCCTATAAAACCCAGTTATTAAATATGTCAATATGGATGAAGCTCCTGCATCCTCACACCTGCAAAATTATCTCATTTTATATCTTAGAATCTCTCTGGTTCCCAAAATACAAAAGGAATTAAAGCAGTAGAGGGAGGAAGAAAGAGGATGATGATAAAATTCATGATAACCAGACAGCATCCAGAAGTGTGGACAAGAGGACAGTTTTCATCCTTTGGTTCTCAAACCATGCTAAAAAGGAAATTGCACATTTGAATCAGGAGAGATCCTGGGGTTTTGGTGATGGTTTTTTGAGGTGTAGATATATATGGATCTGGTCATGGAGAACTTATGCTGTTGCTGTGTGTCATCCACCTACCTTACAAAGACAGAGAATATTTTAATCATGAACCTGCTAGGTAGTTTAGCAACCCAGCACTACATCTATTTAACAGAAAAAAAAAAGATCTTTAAAGTGAAACAAAAGATTCTGAGGAACCTGAAGGAAGGTGAAGACAGAAGACAGAATCCATGTTAGAAAATGCAGCCTGTGAAATCAAGTGTATCATCCATCCAGGTGTCTAGTGTGAGCAGGGAAGATGTGATTGTGCAGGGTGTGATAACAGCTCTTCTGTAACACTTGCTCTCCATCAGATGTGTTTGTGCCTCCCTGTTACATTTAGATGTGCACTGGAGGCAATTTTAGGGCCACTTCAGTGAGCATGTTTTTTCTCCTAAAGAATGCACTGAGGGTAGTGTAAGATGTGAGATAAAGAGAGCACTAAATACAGAAGTGCTTTAGTGCTCTAAGTCTGTAAAGATGAGTCAAGAGAACTCCCTCCCTGTTTTACCTTACACATGCTACCTGTGAAACACACCTAGAGAAGAAAATGACTGTTTTCTGCAGCTTGTTCTGTTCTTCCTCATGGAATTATGAGATGAGTGTGCTGAGCTGCCCAGACTCAGATATGCTTATTATTGTATTCAGAATAAATGGTATTATTCACTACATACTCACTTGTGGGTAGGGAAAAAAAGCAGCACTGTTAGGCAGCCTGTGATTTAAAATCTCATGGTCACTGAGATGCCTTCTCAAGTTTAGTTAGTTAAATCAGTTGGATTAGTTTTGTAACTTAGGTTTTTTTGGTTTTTTTTTTTAGATTAAATCAGAGTTGTTTAACTGGCTTGAACTAAATGATGAGTATATGAGAATTCAGTTAATCTGATTTTGGGTACTTGATCTGATACCTTAAGAGGGCCCAACTTCAATTTTTTGGAAGTATGATTTTGCAAGAAGTTAGTGTAGTTACCTCTGACCATCCTGACTCAGAAGTGTCAGAAAAGAAGGGTGTGTGTGCTGATTTAGCACTGAAAGGTTTCCTAAAATAAGTAACTTTTGAGAAGAACACGATGATGGGGATGAAGACAGTGAGCATCTAATGCCACACAGATATTTGTGTTTAAAAATATCTCTATTGTAACAAAAAAAGTATTATTGTGACAGATGGGATGAGAAGCTTTTTATGTGTCCTTTTATGATGAAAGTTTGGTGTCCAATGAAGAGTTTTCATGGCTTTCCCAAGAACGCTGGTGCTCCATACATGAAGTAAAGTGAAGGATTTGGAAAAGGAGCTGGAAAATGAGAAACAATGCTGAGCTACCAAAAGGTCAGAGTGCTCACAGCATAAACCTTGGGGGAAAATAATGTGTCTTCATTCCCTTAGGATGGCAGCAGCCAGCCAGAAAGTGAAGAAGCAGATGTAGAACTCAGGTAATTTCTGATGGAGAGATCTCCTTCTGCTTCCTTCATAACCAAAGTTGAGAGCTCACATTTTAATCATCAGACCTGGGGGGAGGAGTACCTTCAAATCCTTGCAGAGTAGGTCACTGTCAGGTATTTCTTTTGCAGAGAGGAATAAAAGGGTGGTAATTGTGTGTTCTGTTCTGTTGCATCTCCTGGTGTGTATCTCAGGTTACCTCTGTACATGATTTCATTTGGCTTTTTTTGTAGTGTTTACAAGATGCTATCTCCAGACTATACCAAGAGGATGTGCATGAAATCTGAGCTCCAGTGGGAATTATTTCCCTGACTTTACAGTAGAGTCAGGATCTAATCCTGAGCACAACTGATTTTTACCTGCACAAAATGTTGTGGTCTCAACAGAGAGAAGTTTATAGTTAAATTAGACTTTCCTGTAAGATTCTGTGCTCAGTGGAGTACAGATATTGAAAGGATTTCATTATTTTAAAGTGCTTCCTTTCTTCCTGATGATCATAAATAACTCTCTAGGGTGCTTAAAACCAAAGTCTGCTGTTTTTTTCTATCATTTCTGCACACCTTTGTTTTACTTTACTGCATACATATTTATTTTATTGTTGGGGTTATTCAGAAGAGTTATCATAATGCAGATCAGATGGTTGATTAAATCACAGCTGGCTTTTAAAAATACTCATAAAACCCCAGCATGCTTTTAAAGAGAAAGCACATATAGACCTCAATGAATTCCAAAAACAGATGTACAAAATACAGTACACAGAATTTTTCTTTTGTTCTTTGGAGTTAACCTTCAAAGTTTCTCCTATTCACTGCTCCTTTCCAAATAATTTTTCTGCAGGAAACAAGAGATGTTAGGTAGGAGGAGCAATGACTTCAAGTTCTGAGGGTGTCAGTAATTGGTTGCCTGGCAAGCAAGGTGATGTTTCCTGATATTGTGATAAACTGCTATTTTTCAGATGCCAGATTTGCCCCAAATATCTGAGTGAGGGATTTTCCCCCCAATAGTTCATATAATGGACTGTGAAAAGCTCCAGCTGGCAGTTGTTTTCTGCTTCCCTGCCCATCACAAGCAAGATCCCATCACTAGACAGGGATCTTCTTCCAGATGGTGTTCATAGCTTTAATTTGGAGTTTGCCTGGTGAAGGGAGCAGTGAATGATTAAGCACTCACAAAGGTAAGAGGTAGCTTGTGACTCCTGTTTTCTTGAGTAAATAGAGCAAGGTGTTTAATCAAGCAATGAAGGGCCAGGAGAATGTAGCTACACAAATCTCAAATGTCATGATAGCACAGACACTGCTAATGCATTCCCATCATTTGAGCCTGTCACTTCTGCAGAGTACATGGTGTGAAATGCTCACTCTAAATCTCTGTTAGGGAGCCACAGGAAGGCTCAGCACTGCAAAAACCTCTCTGCCTCATTTACCCCTGTGAATACTTCCAGTAACTTCAGCAAGACTAGCTACAGGAGTCATAATATCCCTGATTTTAGAATTGGAGCATGCATTGAGCCTTTGTGAGAAGCAGAGGAGAATTCAGAGATTTGTGTGTTTCTGCCACTTAATCTTCCCCAGGCAATCATAAAGTGATGTTGCTGTGGCCTCTTGGATTTTTTGCAGGAAATATCACACTTTTTATGTTGTTCCTGATACCCATGTATTCAGAATGTTTAGAGAAATGAGAGTACATGACAGGAAATGAAATGAAACAGTGAGTTAAAATGAAGATCTCTGCTGCAACAATGTCATAAACCTGGGGCTGATAAATCTCAATGAAAAAGCTTTCAGTCAGATCCTCAGCTTTGCCATTGTTCCTTTAGCTCTGCTCTCAGAAAAACAGGAAAAACAGCTCACTTAGCACAAAAGAGTGATGCCATTCCACCCCTCTTCCCCTGGATGGTTTGGCTGCTTATTTTTCACCAAGTGAGGGAGTGGAGGAGCAGAGCTGTGGATCTTTCTGCAGTGACCTGAGCAAGGCTCTCTCCAGAGCTCCGAGGGGCTGGGACTGAACACAGAAAAGCTGCCACATCTCCTGACCCCCAGGGACAAACAGGGCCTCCACAACATCTGGAATTACAGCATGGCAGAATATCCTGAGCTGGAAGGAGCCCACAAGCAGCATGCAGCTCAACCCTTCAGTGAACAGCCCTTACAGGAATTGAACCCACAACCTTGGTGTTATCTGCACCAGTGGAGCTCAGCTTGCACTAAACCTTTGGGAAAATGCTTTGTGTGTCCTTTGAAGTTTTTCTGCTGCCATTTATGGGAGTTCAGAGTTTCCTGGATGAGGAGAAAAGCTGGAGCAGCTGTAGATACATATAATATAGGAATAATATGTCCTTCTCCACAGGTCAGCTCCCACTTTGGCTGCAGCTTCTAATGTTTTCCCCTACAAAGGCAGTGGAGAGGTCTGAAGACAATCCTCACATGATTATTTAGCAAATGGTACAGACTGGTATAATTTTGGCAAGATCCATAATTTAATCCCATGCCTCCTAGCACTAATTATGATCCAGCAATTCCTTCCTTTCTATACAGATGATATTTTGTCCACATTTCAGGCTGTGTCAGGATGCCAGCCTGTCAGATATGGTGTGATCCCCAAAGAGCCCTGCCCCGATAACCAGGATATCCTGCTGTGAGTTCAGGGTACAGTTACACTGAATTCCTAAGGAAACTGTAACAGAAAAAGTCCACTTACTCTTAAATAAAAGGCCCTGGGAAAATAAGATGAGAATTGGGTAAACAGACTGCACAGAGAGGGAGCTGTAAAACTCTGCAATGCCCTGTTTGGGCAGAAAGATGCCTGATGGCTGTGATATCTAGTGGGGATTAAAGGCTAAAAATGGCTTGAGGCTTTTCACATAAGCACAGTATGTTCAGAGGGAAGAATACTTTCAAGTTTGGCTCCAAATATTGAAACTTAATTTAAAGAGTAGGATTTTGCAGAAATTTTGATAAATCCATAAGCTATTGAAATGCTTTTTGTGACCTCTGCTAGAAAAAAAAAGACAGAGTAAGCATTCCCAAAACTGTTCAATAATTAAATGTGTGTTTGAAGCGATTTTTTTTCCCTCTGCCTGGCTAAATACATGTTTAAATTGAAAGTTATATAACCCTGTAGAAAAAAAGGCTATGGCAGCCTAATCCTGAATTATGTGCAGAATGGTTACAACCAAGATCCCTTTAATACAGCTATTTTAGTCTTAGCACTGTGCAAATGCTCTTTGCTTGTCTTCAAGACTTGCTGCCTATGAATTGTAATATACTGGAGCAAGATTTTTTGGGGTATTTGCAGCTCCCACTGACAATTTTGTATGGTATAATTGAAGGACAGGCTTGGCTGACCAGGATCACATTTTGACTTTGGTTTCTGTGCAGTCAGTGTTGCTGGGAGCTTTTTCTCTCCCAGAGCCTTGGTTGAGAGAGATTTCTGGGAAAAAAAAGGATTGGCAGAGGAGGGTGAGAAGAAAGGAGAAGGGGGACGTGTGGAACAGGGACACTTAGAGACACTTACAGGAATTGAAGATGGTGCCTGACCTTTTTCAGCATGCAGCTAATGTGTGGAGAAAATATTAAAATATTCTTCATACACTACTGCTGTTCTGGGGCTGTTCAGGGAAACATGGAGGATGCAGGGACCAGGGTGAACTCAACAAGATGCAGCACTGATGGGCAGGGAAGGTATCAGTTTAGAAAGCAGCCTTCTAATTTGGTGAGGAATTTCAAGTTATTTCCATTTTGAAGCAGGGTACCCACAGCTTGACTCGAAACAATTTGCTTTCAAAATATTTTAAAACATAGTCATAGAAGGGCATTCCAAGTGAGAAATCAAAATATCTTATTTTGAAATGTCAGTTGTCTCAACATACTAACTTTGAAATACCTTCTTTTCTACTAAAATTTTTAACTGAGATGATGCCATTTCTATTACACAGGTTTTGTTTTTATTCTCTTAACTGCTTTAGTTTCTTTTGTTTGCTTGGTTGTAGGTATGGGTTGGTTTTTTTGCAGAGGAATATCTATCCTGAAAAAGCTCCCTTGGAAATTCTGATGGCCACGCTCCTGAGCTCTGTAAACTTCACATGTTGCAAACACACAGACACAACTCTCTGAATTATTATTTCCTCAAACTGCTCCCAAGCCCCCAATGGCAGCTGAAGCCTCAGTGATGTTACAGGATCCATCCTGTTTCTGGCCATGCCTGTGGAATTACAAGGCTGTTGGGAAATCCCTTCCATGAAACAGTCTTCACCCTTTAGAGCCAAGCTTGCAGTGCTTTGCCACTGACTCAGAATCAACAGAAAAAAATTCCACCTCAAACCACTGCTCTCCAAGGCATTTGAATTTTTTTTTTACTCCTGACCCTTCCCAAGTTTTGTTGTTTATTATTCTCACCACTACTCAGTTGGTCCAGCAGAATTAGGCATAAGTTGCCTTTAATTTTCTGAGAACCTGTTAATATTTTATCTCTGCCCTGGGTGATTGTACCCAACCATGTCTGTCATTGTTTAGCCATGCTGAGTGCTGGCCCCTAATCATTTAAATGTATGGCATTCCTGACAGATCTTCTCCTACAAAAGTCATTATTACAATCATTAAATTTACAAAGAAAAAAAAACAAACCAATAGACAAAAGGAAAAGTTCAGTTTTGAAAATGAATACATTTAAATAGTAGTTAAAAAGGTATTAAAAAAAAAACCACTGGCTGCAGCTGCTCTCTACTGTACACTAAGTACTATACCTGTTGTGCTGATGCTGAAGCCTAATTAATTTCTATTTCATCCTTACTGTGGTGACCCTTAGGAATTAGAAGGATTAAAGATCTATGACTTTCCAGCATCTTTTGGTATGAAACGATTCATTACACATGCACTTTCATTTTTTTCTGATCAGCTGATTAAGAATAGACAGAAAAAATCATGCAACAAAGGGTGACCTTGTGACTCAGAAGAAGATGAATATCCATGGGACTGCTCTCACAGGCAATTATGCCTTCTGGTTTTGTGTTTTTTTGAGTACATCTGGTTTTGATTTTTTTTTTTAAATTTTAATTTTTAAACAAAATTATTAAACAATGTAAACCTTATCCCTTGTGTTTACTGCCTTAAAATAGCCATGATATAGTTGTTTTTTCTGCTATGCTTTTGCCATGTTTTAAAACAGGGAAGATTCATGGGTTTGCAAATCTGTCTCTTGTAAAGAGGCTTGCATTTGCAAATCAATTAAATAGGTGCATCTCCACAACCATAACTGGTTGCTTCCCTGATGCCAAAGCCTAAAGAAATAGAGCACCAGGTTAATACAGGATAGGTTTTCTGTATTAAAAATAAATAAATAAATAAATAAATAAATAAATAAATAAATAAATAAAATCAACCTTTGTTTCCCTTTTACTGACACAAAAAAGTAGATATGGCACTTGGCACTGATGGCTTGGATGCAGAGACAGAGACTTGGTTTGTTTCTGTTCCTCCTCAAATTCAAAAGTTTTGTTAACCACTGTAAATATTTTAAAAGCTTTTCTGAGCTCTTGCTCAATGCCATCACTTTTCCAAACCCTGCAAGTTGCCAGAAGAGGGATTTCAGAAATACTAGCTAAAACATCTTGACAAGCTAAACAGTTTTTAGAACTGGAGTAGGTGGACTTAGCTGACTTGCTGCCAGCTCCAGAGTCTGCACACTGTCGAGGGAGATAAGCAGTGCAAGCAGAGTGGATTAAAGCTGGTGCCAGGAATCTGCAGATCCTGGACCTGCTCTCATCTCTGCCATCAGCAGCCCTGGATCCTCAGCAAGCCACATCTTTGCTGGCCCAGCCTGTTCATCTGGAGGTGAGCTAGGGGCAGGATTTACCTATTTCTTTCAAAGAATGTTTATTTTCCTTTTGAGGGTATAAGCCCTGTGACCTGCACCTATTCCTGTGCATTTGGCAGATGCTGAGCTGCTCACAGCTCTCAGCAGGATGGACCTGAGCAATGCAGCCTTTGAGGAAGTTTTTTTCAGCTTACTCAGATTTCAGTATTTTATATTTTTATGATGCTTGTCATGAACAACTGACTGAAAAATTTAGCCTCATTTTGTCTCTCTTCTACACATACTGTGGTTGGCATTAACATCTCTGAAACAGGGAACTTGAAACTTCCTTCTGGTGATGTTATGATTCCAGTTGCATCTCAATTATACAACATAATTCCCTAAAACCACAAATTCTCAAATCTTTCTTGCTCAGACAAACTCAAGAACAACATCAGTGAACAATTAGCATTTTCAGGATGCAGAATTTCAAATATTTACAACCTCCCTAATTTTTAACTCTCTCCTTGTCAAAACACTAACATGCATCTTCAATTAATTATTTTTTTTCAATATGCATTAATTCCTGAATCTGTGCAAAAGGAATTCAGCATTATCTGATATACTGTTGTATTTTTTACCCAGACCCTAAGAGAGCTTGAAGATTCTTACAAACAGATGAAATCAATTTCTTGAATTCTTTGCTGGCTCTTTCTGTATGTCAATGTGAAAAACTTGATATACAGCTCATGTCTCTTCATAGCTTTGAACTATCCATAACTCTTTTTTGGGTTTTAGTAAACACATTCCTTTAAGTCTGTGGCATTTTACTTCTTAAATTCTATTTGCATTACCCAGGGTCTTGTTTCTGTACTCTCTTCTCTCTTAGATTCAGGAATATTTCCCTATGTTTCCATTTCCTTTTGCACCCTGATCTATTGGGTTTTTTTGAGATGAGAGAAAGATGCCAATGAGGTGCTAGGAATAGGATTTTTTAAAAAAAGTGTATATATGAACTTAAACATTCAGAAGAAAGAGCAGTTTTGGTTGTTCCATGCCTAGATATTAAACATAACTATATTTGACAGCTGAAAAATAGCATCAGTGGCAGAAGCTATACACTCAAAAAGGACAAAACCACAAATTTCCCTGCTAAAATGACTTCCTTACTCTGTTATCCCCCTCATCTAAGTTGAGAAAACTCCTCAAGAAAGTTCACCTGCTTATCAAGTGCTGAGCACTGAGAATCCCAAGAGGCAGGATGAACCAGAGCTGTATTTCCAGCTGCTCTCTGTGCCCTGCACCAGCCTCGTGATGTTTAACAAGCAATTCTAAAAGGGTTTTCCTTTCCAGGGGCACAGCAAGTTATGTAAGAGGATACTTGGCACATTCTGAAAGAGAAGGTTTTCCTTTATCTCAAATGGACCATCTGACACCTTCCTGTTTCATATCTGACACCTTCTTCTTTCATGGCTTTCCATTTTATCTTGAGACAAAGCCATGTGTTTTTGCTTGATCCCATTTGAGTTTGAAGATGGAAGCCAAGGAAGTATCAACCACTTGTTTTTTCTCTTCAAACATGCCACCAGTTCATGAACAAAAAGCCCCACCTCAAACCCTGATTATGTTTTAGATGCTATAAAACAAAACATTCCAACAACAGAAACCCAGGCTAAAAATAAAAAGCATCTTTTTTTCTTGATAAACCAGAAACCAGTGTGATCTGACTGGTAGATTAAAAAAAAAAAAAAAAAAAAAAACGCTTATCTAGTTCATTTCATGCTAAAGTTGATCCACTTAATTATTTCTACCATTATACAGACCACTGCTGCTTTTTTCCTCCTTGGAAAACGTGTCAGTGTTACAGGAGAGATATTTTATGCTCAGAGGACCTGGGATTAGAAGAACAATCATTTTGATATTGGAGATTTGTCTTTGGCACCAGACTGCTTTTAAGCATATAAAAAATTTTTATGCTGACACGTGTCTGTGCTACAAAATAACTTCAAACTCTGGGATGTTACAGTCCAAAGAATGAAAACTGCTTGTTTAGGATAAAAAAACCTTCTAGTGCTATTAGAAAACATGGCATAATATATCAGTTTAATGGCATTATTTGCAGTAAAGCTGACATTTCAGGCACAATCTGCAGTGCTCACTTGAAGCAGGACATTTTGCTGGGCAGAGAAGGATACATTCTTTTATACTGCTGTGTCAAATTGGATTAGAACATAATAAAATGGAGAATGTAAAACAAAGGCCTTTGGGCTCACTGGTTAGGCAGTGTAATAAGATGCACGAGGAATTAAAATGAATTGTACTCTTCAGAAGTATGACAAACTTGTCATGTGCAGTTTGTGTGGAGCTTCTCTTTTTCTCATTCATTTCCTAGGTTTATCCTTCCTGTGTGCACTTTTTGTTGACCTACATAAAGTGAATTCCCTTCAGTGACTTTGCCCATCATTTTTCTGTTCTCTAATTATGATCTGAAACAGAACAACGTTCAAATACAAATTACTGAAAACCTGTTGCAGTTGATAAGAGTTCTGGTTTCCAACAATAAGCTGCCCAACAGGGCTCCAAACTTTGCCAGAATTTCTTTCTGTTTCACTAATGCTGCCTGCCACAGGAGTATTCACTGCAGCAAACTCAGAGCAGCCCTGGATCAGGACAGCTTCTGCTGTCAGGCTGGGAGATATCCCAGGAAAGAGAACAGGCTGAAGCTTGGATATTTAAATGGTGCATGGAGTATTTCTCATAACCTCGCAGAATGAATTCCAACCTCTGAATTTTGGAAATGTTAATTGGTAAGATGAGTACTCCACACTTTCATTTATCTGATACTCTTATCTCAGAGCTCACATTACCCAAAATTGGATGTGTCTCCCATGTACCATGAGTCACTTGATTTGAAAAGGCCTCTGCTGGCTGGAAAGCCAGTGACAAGTCTGGATGGCAGGTCATGTGTTCTGTTTGGATAAACAGGGCTACACTTCATGGAGAATTGGTGTCAGGAGGAATTAACAAATGACTCATGTTTCAGTCCTGAATTTCATTCCAGATATTACAGAAAATCTGAATACAAATGATATGCTGCAACACTTCTGAAATTTGGAAGGAGTGAATCAAAGGAGAATACCAGAGCCAATCTTCTGCCTAAGTTAAAGCAGGGGAAAGGACCTGGTCACATCAAAGCAGCTCCAGTGTGCATGCACGTTCCACTTGCAGTTGGCTGTAAAAAATGACCTTGATCTTTGGACACTTAATGCTGTATGAAGGCAGCCTTTCACTTGGAATGACTGTCAGCTGCTCTGTCACATCCTTACTTCTGCCTTGCAGCTGAAAAGCAGTAACTTCTACAAAAGGCAGGTTTATCCTCCCTGACACCAAGTGTCCATGCCCCTGCCTGTACCCTGACTGAGAACTGCTTGTGCTGCTGCTGCTGCACTTCCATCCTCGTGTGGGAGCATTGTGCAGAGAATTCACCTTAAAAGTAGGAAAATATCTGTTTTCATAAGGAATTTTCCAAGGGAAAAAAAAGCATGTAACCAAACCACATAGGTATAAGGTGAGGGTCTGAATTTAAGCAAGTTATTTGGCTCAGAACAGCCTTTACTTTTCAATGACTTCTTATTCTCAACTAAGCAGATGCTTCAGTGCTTTCCTGAACCGAGGTCTAACAAACTCACCCTTTGATCTCACTGCTAATGATGTCTGGTTTATTTGACTCTAAAATGTGCACTCCTCTGGAGTATGGTTTGACATAGCAAATGAAATATCTCCTGACACTTGGCACTGGTGCCTTCACCCTGTGGATTTCTGTTATGTATCATTCTCACTGAAGGTCTGTCCTCCCAAGGATGCATGGGATCCATCTCTAATGGCATTACAAGGAGGTTGGCTCCTGCTCTGAGTAGAAAGCTCCTTCTTTTTTGGAAATAATTTCCATGATTTTATCCCTAATCACTGTTTGGCTTTCTGCATAGAACTCGATAACAGAGACTTTGGGAGAATTGAAATAAAGACTTCTAAAAATCCATTCCCCATTTTCCCAGGAACACACCAATGCCAGATAAAGAGTTAAACCAATTCACTGAGTTTCACTGCTTCCATGGAACAGCATTGACTGAACTCTGTTTGGCTAGATTGTAGCTGGGGGGTTTTCTGACTTTATGGGAACAGTCTTTTGAAGAACTGAAGATTGCTACATAAGAAATGTTGAATCTGCAGTTCTGGCTGATTAGTGTGCTGTGAGTTACATTAAAAAATCATGCAAAACAGGAAGACAGGCAAAATAAGGAAAGTAATATTTCCTTAAGTAAATTTCAGATTAAGTAAGATTAAAACATTTTCCAGCATTTCTGCCCTATCAGCAGGGAAATGACTAAACCCACTGTCTCCTACATAAAACATTCTTCAATATATCCAAAGAACATGAAATGAGGACTGAAAATGCACTGTCAATTTCCCTGGATTAAGGTCAAAGCTTGAGAAAGAGAGAGAATAGAGTTACTTCCCTTCACAAATTCAACAGAGAATTTCAATTATAATCAGATTAGGGAAATAAAGTCAGAAACAAATAAACCTCAAAGAATAAAATTATAATACTTACATTGGTGACATATTCAATATCCTTCCAAATATTACATTCCCTGGGAAAATCTGCCAAATCTAAAAAATTATCCACTACCACTTGGCCAATCAAGTCGTGCCTGGAGAACCTGTCAAAGTCATAGACAGAGAAATGGAGTTTCCTTGTGTTGAGATCATTGTACGGCACAGTAAATAAAAAAACCTCATCAAACACCGGATTCAGGGTCTTTCTGTGCACTTTAGTCTGGTGTTTTGTTTTCCTGTCGGGGAGCAGGTAGATCTTCACGTAGGGATCTGAAGTCCCAGAGAAGTCCTTTGCTGGCAGGTTGACAGCCTTGTGGATCTTCACAATCAGCTGCTCCAGGTCACAGTCGTACTTGAGGATGAAGTTGAGTTTCCCACAGGCTTTGCTGTTGCTCCTGCGGCCGTCGTCCGTGTCCAGCGATCTCTGCTTGTACAGCTCGGGCTTGATGCGGCCGATGCCCGTCAGCTGCTCCTGCTTCTGCACCTGCTGGATGTTGAAGTCAGGGTTGGACAGGTTGAGCTGTCTCCGCAGTGAGTTGTGCCTTGGAGAGGAAAGGAAAGAATTGGAACAGGCTGTGCACACACACTACAGATCCTGTTGGTGTTTGGTGCCTTTCTGTAATGTACAGCGGGGTCGGATTTTTAACCAAGGGATGAACCCTGAGGTATAACATTAGTGTCATCACACTGCTAATGTCACATCATTTTCTGTTCCCATGTCTCCCATGATGTGTTGGGTTGATGTGGCCAGAAATGTAGATTCTATCACCACCTGTTAAAACTGGGTGGGCAGTGATTCCTTATCTCCGTGGCACATACTATCTGCTAATGGGCCATCTTTAAGATAAGGTAAGGCAATCATCTTTATCTTTTCCACAGCCCATCCTCCCTCCAGGAAGATATCATCTGCTGCTGGGCCGTTGAGTCCCAGTGCATGACTGATACAATTCCATCATCCCACTGGGAGATGCTCCACCCAGAGGGAGGAGGCAAGCCCTTCCTACCCAGGTAAAAACTGACATTTTGGACAGCAAGTTACTTTCTTTCCACTGGATTCCAGAGGAAAGCTGGACCTTTCCACATCATCCCTGGAGCTTCAGAGGAAACTGCACCTTCTCCAGGAGCACTGCTCCAGCTGAACCACATCTGCCCCTGCAGGAGGATGCAGCCACCATTGAATGGGACTGTGCCAACACCCTGACTGACTGACGGGTGTCAGCTTGGATTCTGACTCTGGCAGGGCTGGGATTGTTCTGTGTAATACTGCATTTCTATTTTAATTTTCCTAGGAAAGAACTGTTATTCCTAATTCCCATATCTTTGCCTGAGAGCCCCTTAATTTCAAAACTATAATAATTTGGAGGGAGGAGGTTTACATTCTCCATTTCAAAGAGAAACTTCTGCCATTATTGGCAGATACCTGTCCTTCAAACCAGGACATATGGTTAGCTGACCACCCCAACAATTGTTTTCTTTCTTTCTCTCACATCTGATCTAATAAACTCTGTGGTACTTTGACTGAGAAGCTCCTTTACTTTCATTAGCTGCTTTTAGTGTCAGTCCATTGAAATTTAATAATTCCTACTCACTGTGACTGAAATTTCTCCTTCATGGATGGTAACAAAAATCAAATTTGCCATCCCTGTTGAGGTAGGGAGATGTGAAAGTGAAAGCTGGATTAGGTAAAACCCTAATCTTTTATGAGTTATATTTTATTGTCCTACTCATATGCAGCAATCACTCAGTGTATTGGAGCACCAGGAGCTCAGGTTGAACTTAGAAAGAGCACATGGAAAATGCCAGCACAGGATTAATCCAAAGCTATTTATATGGAATGTAATCAGCAGTAGTTCCTCTGCTATAATTGTTCATTCATTCCTGGTAAATATCTGTTTACCCATGCTTAAAGCAGGAACAGCCTCTTATGTGCCATCCTAATTTTTTTTCTCATGTTGCATAATAAATACATAATCTTATGGCTCTACATTAGTCATTTCCAGTATAAAATATTATCATGTCACCGAAGGGAAAAAAATTAGAAATTTAACTCTGATGCTTCTCATGGCAGTGAGAGGTGCAGAATATCCTGTGGAGGAATAAAAAGAAGAGGCTAGCAAAGAGCTATTGGGCTAGTGCTGTACCTTCTACAGCTGAAGTGCACCTGCTTTGACTCAGATATTTACTGGCTCTTCACATGCTGATCCTTATTCTTGGTGTATGAAACATGATCCTTTTATACCTGCCCTGCACACATTCTCAGCCTGCCCCTTTCCTCTTCCCTCGTGTACTGGTTCTCCAGTTCTCTTGGAGACTTCACTGGCTCTTGTTCAGGCACACTTCCCCCCACAATTTAGGCATGATTGTGGCTAAAATCTACAATTTTTAAAATCCTATTTCTAACTCTTGCAAGAGTTTCATTAGCTTGCCCTACTTTTCTTCTTTGGAAAAATCTTTGAGGAGATATTACTGAGTGTTCAGCACCAGTGTTAAGTGCAAATGAATATGCTTTACAAGCTAAATCTAGCCTGTCCTGGTGCTTTTAAGGGATGCAGGGCTCTGTGTTATCCAGCTCCTGAGGGAAAAGCACCAATGAGACAGTAGTTGTGATGCCTTAGGGTTTCTCAGCTTCTGTATTTTCCACATATTTGTAATCCTGCAATTCTTTAGTGCACAACTCTAAACTCCATTTAGAGTGTTAGCTACCAGTTTGGTCAGACACAACAATTCCTCTCCAGGCCTGGGAATCAAGGACACCTCACTGCCACAGGCCCCAGAAATGTAAACAAAAGTGAGTTGGGGGAGAGCAAACTTGGGGTAAATAACTTCATTACCTGAAGCTGTAATTGGGAGATCAACCTGTAAAAGTTATAAAAGTGTGAAAACCCTTGACCCACCGTCCATTTTGGGTGTAGCTTTTGGGGGCTTTGTCTGCCCAAAACATACCTGAAGGCCCTCTAATAAACATAACTGCTTTTTATTCCCTTAATATTGTCTGGCCTCTGTTTTTAGGTAACCCCAACAAAGCACTGGTTGAGAGAAGAGTGGAACAGGATTGTGACGCTGTCGCTTCAACCTATGAGGTTATCCTCAATGGGTAACTTTTGTATATTTTATCTTTTAAAAGGATTGTGGCAAGCAGATGGTGCATGAGATCTATGACACTGAGTGAGCTGTGCCTGCTGGGTGCACTGATGAAGAAGAGGGAGGATGACTGGGGTTACTGACCGTGCAGACGCGGTGGGCTCGGTGACCTGGCGCTGCACGCGCGCGTTGGGCAGGCAGTTCTCCCTGGCCCCAGCCTGGCTGTCCAGCGGCAGGTCCGGCGAGGTGTGGCTGATCTTCATGGAGGCCTCGGGGAAGGCGGCGGGCTGCCCCAGGAAATCCTGGCTGTACTCACGGCCATCGGCCTCCGCCTCCGCGTACCGCAGCGGCTCCTGCTTGCTGTCCTTGCTGCCGAAGGGCAGGCCCCGCTCCCGCCACGGGATCCAGCACAGCTTCCAGGACACGAAGAGGGACACGCCGAACAGAGCCAGCCCGCAGGCTGTGACCACCAGGGACAGCAGGCTTACGGAGATGTCTGCGGAGAGAGAGGAGCGGCCGCGTCGGGGCTGGGCAGGCAAACACCTCCAAACCGATGGCAGCGGCCAGAAAACACTAACTTACTGAAAGTGATGCTGGAGTCAGTGAGTTAGGGTCTCTCTGAACTCTTCATCTTGGAAAAGATGAAACAGAGGAATTTTGCAAATATGAATGCTCAGATTTTGGGAATATAGAAACTATGAACGAAATTGAAATGAAAGCCACATTTGAGATGCTAAGCTTTAGTTACTAAATAACCATGAAACAATAGGATGGCCCGCTGAAGTTAATCTTGTTTTGATTAAACAATGCCCTCTGCCAGAGAGCAAGACCAAAGGTCACAAAAAGACTTGCTAGGGTCCAAAGATTAGATCTTAGAGTTTAAAATGTAACACACTATGCTAATATAAGGATTCCTATAGGCTGCATGTAAATGCTATAGAATTTGTATTTTGTATTACATTCGTTAATGGAAATTAGAGTATTCATCATGGAAGAAGATTTATTGTAAATGGGAAGTTGGTCTTTTTTTACTCTCTCTTTACTCTCTTTATTCTCCTTCCTGCCTTTCCTTTCTCTCCCTCTCTCCCTCCTTCCTGCTCTCTTCTCTCTCTTTTACTCCCTTTCTTACTCTCTCTCTTTACCCTCCCTCTTCTCTCTCTCTCTCTCCACCCTTTTTTATCTCTTTATCTTATTTGGGGCTTTGCCGGGCAGCCCCTAGCAGCATCTTTTATAATAAACTGCAACTGTAACCTTTAGCTTCAACAGAGCGCTTGAGTTTTGTCTTACACCATCTACCCCGACACAAAGAATCCGGAGACTCCTGCAATTGAGTAAGTCTTAGAGTGCATTCTGATGCTTTTAGTAAGTAAAGGACCTCAAATACCACAGTAGCAGAGAGTGTTCTGCTGAAGGCTGCAAACATTTTGATATCTTCAGTAGAGGCTCCAGAACCACAGCTGTAGACAGGACTTAGACATAACAGAGCTATATAAGAATATATGTAAGAATATTGCTTACATTTCTTAGATAGAACACAATAGAGTGTATGCATAGTGCTATACGTAACCTGGTGTGCTAAGAAACTAGAATTCTAATAGGTTAAAGAGTAGTGGTCTGAATTTGCATCTTAGCTTGTTGGAGAAATCCTATATAACAGTATGTATTAGGAGAATTGCTGTTTTAGCTATTCAGCTTCTAGCCACTTGCTTTAGCCATTCTGGCTTCTAGCCATTTCCTTGTTGCTGCTGCTTTTGCCATTGCTTGCCATTGCTTTTGTTATTGCCTACTGAGACTGATGTGCTGTGTAATAAGATGTGCTTTGTAATAAACAAACTTTTAAACTATTAGCTGCTTTGCTTATTTAAGATTACCCGACAAGTAAGAGCCTAAGAGCTCAGAGTTAGGGGCCTAAGTTCTAACTTCCATCCCCCCAAGGGAAAAGAAAAAGTTTGCAATTCGGTATAAAACCTGAATCTAGCTTAAAATTTCCCCCCGAAAGCTGGGTGGGATGAAATTTCACATTATTCTAAATATGAAAGGGTGGTTGTTCACTTGCTCACTCAGCTTCTTACTGATGAAAGAGTACTGCCTGCAGTACATTTTATCTTTTTCTTTCTTTTATTTCATGTAGTGCAGTTTCCTCCACCTGTTTTGCCAGTTCTTACTAGATTCTCTTCCAGAGCCTGTATTGGACTTAAACACCATGAAAATATGCACACAAGCACCTCTGTGTATCTTAGTTTGTTATTTTAATTCCATTCCATCTAATTTTAAACTCATTCCTACCTTTGGAAATTATTTTTAATTATCAATGAATAGCTTGCTCTTCATAATTTAATTAGGATACCAATATCTCTTCAAAACTGAGGCTCTTTCTTTTCTTTTTCTGAATTTCTGGTATAAAAAGGGATGTGGAGATGAGTTTTCTGTTGTTCTCCCCCACATTTCCAGCATTATCCTACTCCATCAACACAAATAAGTTACAACTGGGAGTGAGTTTTGCTCTGTTTTGCTTTAAGTTGCACGTTGGGAAAATGACTCAGTGGAACAGATGTTTTTGTGGTTACAGTGTTTTTGAAACGAATCTCTCTGTGGATTACACAATACATCATGCCTTAAACACAATTAGTGAGGATTCTATTTTACTGCCTTAAATTATAAACACAAGCTGATCAAAGCAATTTTTCACACTGTGTGTAGGTTCAGAGTGTCAGGCTGCATCTCTCTAAGCAAACAGCTAGCCTGAATTCTCAAGGGATGGCAGAGGGTTGAAATGTACTGCTTCTACTAAGACAATTATTTAAGAATGACAATTCAGATGAAACAGCCCCAGTCCATTCCAAAATAAAAATAACTTTTTCTAAAAAAAAAAAAGTGGAAAAGTCAATACCTTCTGCCCCTGCTGTGAGTCTCATTCTCACCAGCCAGACAGATTAAATTTCCACAGTGGGGGGAGTGACACTGCAATCCATTTCACACAGGAGCTGTCCAGATTATTTTGCATGCTGCAAACCAATTTCAAACAATTTTAGCCAGCATGGTCCTTTCTGTCCTTCTCCGAGTCATATGAAGACAAAGCTCATTAAGAGTGGGGACAGCACAGCAGCTGCTTGGAATTACAGCAAAGAGTTTTTTCAGAGCTGAAATTAATTAAAGAAATTCTTCCCGTGCATAAAAGGGAATTTGGGAGAGAGCAGAATGGTAGTCCTTGATAATTTTTGAGTATTTATTGGTAAACAAATCTGGCAGTGGAGGTAGAGCACAACCTCTTTTTGATTAAAAAGCTGAGGATCAAGGATTTAGAAGTGAAAGAAATCCTTTAGAATAAAGCAATTTGTCTTGGATTCCTTGGAGAAGAAGCAAGAAATCCATCAGAGGTCTGCAAAAAGGCCATTTCTTTTAAAGAACTGATTCAAGTAAATGATCCAGCATTGAAAGAAATGAGAAATTTGGGGCTATCAGAAGCAACCAGAAGATTACAAAGTGAGAACAGAAGACTGCCCAATGATAAGGGTGTGTGAATACAAAGGTGAGGAACAATTTGAAAAGCAGACCAGCAGTCCCCTGTCCTACCTTGAAGATGACTTTAGCAGAAGAAGTTTTCTAGAGAACAGACCATGAGAGAAAACATGTGAGGGTGATATGAACACTTTTTCATTTGGAGACTTTGGGGGGCTCTAATAACATATATAACACCATTATATCACAGCTTGCCTGCAGAGAAGATGGGTGAACAGTGCAGGCCACAGCATGAGAGGGGAGTGTTTATCCATCATCTTGGGGTTCCTTCTTCCTGACTCCTTTGTGCCAGAGAGAAGTTTTAGAATGGGATTTTTGTTTCTGTGGGTAGAAAAGGGACCATCATGTATCTGCCTTACTTTTGTGGAAGACAGCAGACTTAAGGGTAGTGCTCTAAGCTTTTCCCTTCCATCAGACAGCAATTTTCACACCCTGCATGCCTGGCTGGCAATTTTCAACAACAGTGCAGTTCCATTGTGAATAGGTGAGCACAGTCCCATGTCAAGAGATTTTTTTGGCTGCATCCCAGAGCTGCTTTTCTATTACCACTTGTACTGTTACATACTGTATTTTCTGTATAATTTTAAGCCATCTTTCCAGATGTCTCACTTTTTCTAAGCCTGTTTATCTGTATTCTCCTGTGGTAGGAGTACTCATCTGATGCCAATGATTTCCTCTGCTTTGTAATGAGAGCAGGGTAAGTCTTTACTTTTTTTGTCCTCACAGAAATGAGATCTGCAGCACAGAAAGTGTTCCTCAGAAATCCAGCTGCTTCTAAACTCCCTCTGTTAATGCCATGACACCAGCCAAGCATCCTGATATGAATCCAAGCCAAAATTTCATAATTCTACCTTTTTCATCGTGGCAGCACTAAGAGCTGAGCTCCCAAATTCCAGCATGTCAGAATACTTGGATTATAGCATATTGATTACAGCATCATAACATGTTTGTAACATGTGACCCCATTGTTAGAGGGCTCAGGAGGCACTGCTGTTATTTCCATGCTGTAATCCAAGGAATTCAGCCATGGTTTCCAGGAAGGACACAGGTTCTCTGAATATTCTGCTTAAGGCATTATCTTACAGATATTCTGATACAATAATCAATTTTTGACCAGTTTTTTTTTCTTTTGTAGCAATCACAAGGTTAAAAATGATGTGGAAATAGCAAGTGAAATGGAGTTGTCTACCTATGGATCACACCATCAGATCTCCACAGCCTGGAGAGATGAACATGGCCTTTCTGTCTCTGACAGATTTTATTACAATCAGTGAGATTAAAAAACCCTCAGTCCTTTCATCAAAAAGACTCAGTTTGGTTATTGCTGAATATCTTTGAATTTTTTTACTTACATTTTAAAATAGATCTGTTACACAGGAAAGAAAAATCCCATTTTTTATGTTAAGAGATTGTATGGCAGGAATACAAACGACCTTCTCTTCAGATTCCCCTATGAAAGAGAATCACAGAACCTTTGGAGAAGGGAACTTTCAGACCACTCAGTTCAACACTCTACCCAGTCAAGGTCACCTCACACAGAATACACCCAGATGAAATTTCTCCAAAGATGGAGACCTCCCCAGACCTATTCCAAGGTTTGAGAACCACCAAGTAGGTCCAAGTAGATAAAATACTAAGTGGGTAACATTTTTTACATCACAATAAGCAAAATTTCAGCAACATTGTACGATATAACTCCACTTTCTATTCAGATTTAAAATTTTAGTATAGATCCACTGAACATAAACTTTTGTATTGACTTTGAATAAAATCATAGATGGTTCTAGAAGAATTTGAATAGTCTTGAATTTTTACATACATGTTGCATGAGTGTTGTTCACTATGGAAGGCTGTAAGACCAAAGATAAATGTATAATGATTCCATTCTAATACTGACAGTACCATACAGAAAGCCTGTGACTTTTTTTTTTCTGGGATAAATGGTTGTGCTTTATCCTCTAAAAGTCTGATGCTGTAAAATCTCACAAAAAAATTAGACAAGCAAAATACAGAAATGTGGTGGCTTTGTCTTTTCAAATAGGAAGCAAGGATTAAAGTATTTTTCCCCTTCTTGTATTTATTAAGTTACCATTTGGATTGCTAAATATTATACAAAATAAAACATCTAAATTAGCCAGCAATGGGAAAGGCCAATAGCTAATGCAGATCAATTTATGTGTCTAGACATGCAATGAGTTATGGAGTAAAAAAGTACAGATTATACTGTTTAGATTCATCTAACTCCAAGAGATTCAAATAAGAGCCAGCATATGAGAAATAAAAAACAACTGAACTGGGAATTTCTCATCATCCAGGCACAGAGAGGTCATTTATCAAAAGCACTGCTGACCAATAATGTAATTATTTAGTCAATCAAGTTGTTGGTTGCCTGGATGTAACTGGTGCTCTACCAAATGAACTCCTTTACAACAAACTGCTGTCACTTGGTTTAACCTGAGGTTGAATGAGTTTTACTGGGAATCCTAACTGGGAGAATTCTTTACGCATTCTTACCAAAGTAAAACAAGCTTTCTTCTCTCTGCTGCTTTTATTAAAATAACTATTCCAATATTCCAGCAGTATTGTAATATACAGTTGATCTGCTGGGTGAAGGTTACTAGCAAGTGGTGAAACAAATCTTAGCAATTCACAATCTTACAAAACAGATATTTTTAGTCCAAAAGAAGCAATCTTCCCCTATTTATACCCAACAATTTTCAAAAGGCATTCAAATAAAATAAGAAAGTAATTTTTGTTTCTGAATAATCATATTACTAGGCTATAGGTTATATTGGGACAGATCAATCTTTGTGAATAGGATTCTGTCTAAATTCAGTGGAAATTTCAATCTGCCATTTCCTGATGGAGAAAAAAAATTCCACCTTCCATTACTTTTTTGTTGTCTGGGGGGAGATTTTTAGGAGTATGTTTAGAAGTCCAGTTTCTTGAAATACAATAAAAACATAGGTGCCAATTGCTTAAATCCTAGAAGTCCAGTTTCTTGAAAAACAATGAAAACATAAGTGCCTATTGCTTAAATCCTAGCTGTGCTTTTGACAATCTAAATTGTTTTTCTTTTGTGCAAATACATCCATGGAGGGTTGGCAGCCATCATTCAGCTCAGTAGTTGTACTTAGGGAGTAACAGGAGGTTTTTTTCAAACCCAGAAGTCTAAGAACCAAAGTTTTCCAGAGGAGAAATGTTCTTGGGATCAAGTATCCAAAGCAGTTTTAACCTGGTATTGCACTGCAGTTTCCTCTGTGCTTCACAAGTTTTCTTTAATTAACACAACTGGCACTTGTTCAGGATGGAAGGTGTCCCTTGGCAAAGACTCCTGGGACAGAGGAATAATTCTCAGCTAATGGATTCTTCTCTGAAAATCTGTTAATTATCCTTAATACTGTGTTTAGAATCTTTCAGTGCAATTCTTTAAAGGAAGGCAGCTGAAAACCAAGGGAATGAATCTCAAATTATATTCATTTTATAACACATATGTGCTCCAACTGTGTCTGATCCCAAAATTTAGGAATGTGGACCAACAAAACAGGCCTAAATGACATCAGTGTCAGGGCTTCACAAGGTAGGAACATTCTCCATGCTCTGAAAATGTATTTGTAGCTGGGTCTCACTGGTATTTGAGGCTGTTATTAGCTTTTAGTGATTTTTTTTTATTCCCTGGTTGTGTGTTCTACATCTTCTAGGTAGGCTTTAGGGTATGTAAAGCTCTTGTGTTGGTTAAGACACTGTTCTAATCCTCTGAGTGGTTTGCATGTCTTTTTCTTCCTGAAAAGTGTTACAAATTCTATTTTATCAGTATCTGCTTTCTCTTCATCTGCTTTGCTTCAGTTACAAATTTGTTTAATGCTTTTTCCACATATTGCTTAACATTAACTAAATCTGCCAAATGTAATCCTAGGACTTCACCAAGGTACTTGTCAATTAGTTTCAATCTACATAAATTTCCCAGCACAACTTCAATATGAGATCAGAATAACTAAAAGGCCATACAAGATTCTCACAATAACAAGTGCAAAAGCAGTAAGTGATTTGCTTGTGCAGAGTATTTTTCTAGCAGGAATCACTGTGATACAACTCAAAACTGACATAGATTGACACACTAGTTTATTGATAAGATCACAAAACTAAAGCTTTAAGCAAAACAAAGAAACCAAGCCAACAAAACATGAAGCAAATTGTTCATGGATATTAAATAACAAGGAAAAAGTACTCAAAACATAGTAAATTACACTTTTTTTTTTGTTTGTTTTGCAAAAAGAAAGTTTCACTTATTAAGAAGAAAAGTTATATAAGCAGAATGTCTTGTCTGTAATTCAGGTAAGGTCACTTCACACCTAGATAGCTGATTAATTACAATAAAAATTGTATGTGAACTTGTTCTAAGAAGAATTTATTACTGTTTGCACACCTGATCTCTAATACACTTGGTCTGCATTAATGTGAATTTCTTTGACAGCTTAGCTGACACACAGCGGACACATAATACTGTGCTCCAGTTTGTAAGTGACAAAAAAGCCTTCACTAATCAGACAGCTGGCTGAACCACTGAGCAGTGATTTTTAAGACACACTTGAGAGGAGCTGTGTGTCCAAGGGCTTGCATTCCTCCCTGCCATCCTGCAGCAGGATCTACTGACAAAGAATGATGCTGTTCCTCAGGTGGGAACTAAAGCTTCTGCTCCACAAGTGACACAGACACAAAGTGCAGGAGAAAAAAGAATTTTTCATGTCTGCATATACACGACTGCAGTAAGATTTTCCCAGGTTGCCATGCCTCATTCTTGGTCCTTTTTGCTTATTACTAAATTCTCTTTCAATGCACATTTCACACAGCTGATAAAATGTGCAAAACTACTTTATGTTTTCTAACACCCAGTGTAAAATATGATAAACTGGGAAGGAAAAAAAAATCCATAAATGAAAACATAACAGAAAAGAGGACAGCAGGTCTAAATTGTTGCCAGGTTTTCAAGTACTCAGTGCAGAGATGGCTTTAATGGTTCTGTTTTACCCTCTTAGGCAGAATCATGGAGAGTGATACATTTGCAGGACAGGAAAAGTAGCTGGAGCGAAGGACCACAAAAATCTTCTAAAAGCCATTTGGCATTTGAGGCATGCTTGTGTCTCAGCTGAAAGGGAAAGCTGGTGATATTACCTGTGGGAAAGACATTTTGGGGAAGGACACTCACACTGCAAATTCCTGTCACCATCAGGCCTGTGAGGTCCTTCACAGTGAGTTTTGTTTTGTAGGAATAAAGTTCCTGTGACTTTTCTGTGTCTTCTCTGCATGCTTTAAATCACAGAACCAGATTATTTATTCCAAGAAAACAATTAATAGGATACACTAACAATTAACAGGATACACTTAGACTTTTCTTTCTTTTGCAGGATCTTTCACAAAGTGAGGGGAGCTGTTAATTAATGCTTTGCAAGGGTTTATCCTGGCTTTTTTACACTATAGAAATAGAAGTTCATGCAGTAATTGAAGAATTTAACTTCTCATCTAGTCATGCAAAATGACTAGTCACTTTTGGCAAATACTGTGTATGTTGCCTCATTAGCAGAATGAAAGGTTTTAATAGCAAAATGAACGATGGAGAATGAATAAAGAATAACCTAGGAGAAATTTTGGAGCAGAATTTTTTTTTTTTTTTTTGACAAATAGTGTGTGCAAAAAATTATGAAACCATCGAGATTTGTGAATATTTTAATGACTAAGCCATCCGAGCACACATTAATCTTGAATATTATGACCCTATGAATAATAATGAAGAGAAATTGACATTTATTTCTGCACTAGATAGCCAGCAGCAGGAAGTCCACAGGTTATGGAAGAACAAACAACTTATTTGAACCATGCCAATAAGCTCCAAGTTCCATTATGGTCCTTGAAAGCCCAGTAAGTTGCAATAATAGTAAAGTGTTTTAGAGTACTGCAGGAAATGACAGAGCAGCATTTCATTTCCCATTTGTATAAAACTGTACAGCAATATTCCACCAAAGTGCTCAAAACAACAGCCAGAGAGATCATAAAATCATAGAATGGTTTGGGCTGGGAAGGACCTTAAAGATCATCCTGTTCCAACCCCTGTGCCACAGGCAGGGACACCTTCCAAAATTTGTGAAATTAAATTAATACAAAGGACTGGGAGATGAGGACAGAGCACTAAAGAGTATGAAGGGTTGTTTGAGTTTTAGCAAAATTTGAGTTTCATATTAATACCTAAAGATTAAATATATACACAAAATTCTATAACGTGATGAATATGATTAAAAGATATTTTCACAGAGACAGCCAAATGGTTAATAAGAGTTGCATTGCTCATACAGCTCTAGTCAAAATCTGCATTTTTCTTTCAAGCTTTCAATCTTTTTCCTACTAGAAGCACTGAATTTCACATACCAGTGGTCTCTCCTTCTCTATAATCTTATTAAGTCTAGTGGAAACCCTCAGCCTTTCTGATTTTGAATAATCTAATGAAAAATATCTATTTTTGAACCTTTCTTAATTTGTTAGGGTATTTTTGTTTTGGGTTGTTGTTTTTGTTAAAATAAATACATAAGAAAGAAGAATTCTGGACAATTTACAGAGAGTGCAAGTGCAAGCTTCTCTTTAAAGTCAGACTGCTTGCAATGGAAACGAGGTCAATTATTTCATTAGCTTCCTTTTCAGAATCAACTACTCTAAGCCTACATTATGGGAGTTTGGCACTTCACAGTGGTTCAATATTTACAACACTTGCTTTGCACTTCAGGAAGAGCCAAAATTCATTTGCTTTCTCTATATTGGCAGATCATAAAAAGGTTGTCACAACTGTGGAAACCTCACAAGGGACTTCAAGAAAGTTGCCTGCATAGATACGGATACAGAGGAAATTTACTGCTTATTACCATCACAAATCACTAACATCTTAAGCTGATTAAATAGCCTGATTTTCCTTTTAGGTAGGAGTTGCTGGCACAAAGGGAAAAAAAGGCAGCCTTGAAAGCATTTCTCTTTCTCAGATGAGGAGCCAGATGCACTGCAATGCTCACATTGACTTCTTTTAAAAAGTATCTCAGCCATGGCAAATGTATTCTGTGTCTCTGGTTCTTTGTGAACTTAGGGTTCCCACTTTATAAAAGGAAGGTTTTTGGAATGATCCATAAGAATTAGGGTGTGATGGAAGCATGACTGGCAGGGATATTTACTACTATGAAAGATAATGAATTAATAATTTACCATCAAATCATGTCTACTATAAATTCACTGTTAGAAAAAAAACCAACTTATTTTTTTCCATTCATACTCCATTACTAGAGAGCAGAAGAAATAGCTTAAGACTTTCAGACTTATGAGTGGGTAATTCTAGAAGTCATAAAATCATAGAATCATTTGGCTTGGAAAAGATCCTTAAGATCAAGTCCAAATGTCTCGTCTGTCGCCAGCACTGTCTAAGAGAAAACTGCAGAACAGATATGAAAACAGAGAAAATCAAGGGAAATCTAAAGTGAAACATCTTAGGAATGTAGCAGCTAAAGAACAGAACTGAGAAACAGATTTTGTAAAATTACCATTCAGACTGCTCTTCTGCTTTTTCATTCCTAGACATGGATTATTTTAAAGCTGAGATGCTCTTGGAAGCCTTCCTAATTTTGGCAAATTTGAATACAGAAAAGAACTTTAACTTGCTTATTTTTGCAAAGCATATACTAAAGAATTTATACTTTGAGTAACATTTGAATATATCTGGTTCTTTTCTTCCTGGGTTTAATTGTCCAGCTATGCAAGACCTTTTATTAAAAGAAATCTGTAGAAAGAACAAGTAGCTACAATTCTTACAAACTGAGCAATTTCTTATTAACTGAATTGTTTCATGTTGTACTTAGCTGTGAATGTAAAATTGAAACTGGACACCTTGAGGGGTTTTTCTTTTTGTATTTCTCACCCTACAGTGGGCAGGAGACATCTCAATGTGCAGCTTTCTCAGGGAACAGCAAACTGAAGGTGCTGTAGCTCACTGAGGGATGAATTCAAGGCTTTACTCTCTACAGCTGCTGATTTAAGTACTTTGATTGAGCTATGATAGATTTAAAAGAGGGGAAAAAAAATCAATATGATAACAAATCTGAGCCAAGCACTTCAGCATCAGTGAAGCAACCCTGGGATTGCTGCTCTCCAACATAAATGTCAAAGTTCACGGGTGGGATGCAAAACTTCTGCCAGTGACTCAGGAAGATTAACATGCCCTTAAATTCCCTGAGTCAAATTCTGCACCTGAACCTGGAGAAACATGGCCCTGGCCCACACTCAACAAATCACTTACTGTGAAAAGGTCAGGAGCTGCTGAGAAACTGCTGGATTCATAAGGAAAACAAATCTTTAGGAGACAGGTGGGACAAAGATGATATAACCCCATGTGCTGTCAACTTTCACATTTACTGATCCCTCTTGTACCTCCCTGTTAGCAACACCCATAGCTTTGTACCCATAGGAGAATAAAACAGAAATGCCTCACAACAGTATCAATAACCAGTTCATCAAGTCTAGAAATTCTGGCAAATATCAAGATTAAGATGAAAACCAGCCTATTTTTGCCCTTCTACCTCTATTTAAAAGCAGACATTTCCCAATAAATACAGTCCTGCAGAATGGCCTGTTGTCTCAGAAGTTAATTTATTTCTCATTCATGTTGACATAAAGGTCAAGATAGTAATGCTTCAGCATTTTTTTAGGCTTTTAAGGCTGATAGCAACTTCACCAAACACATTAGCCTTGCATGTGTCAGGAAGTTTCAAAAGCTGCAAGGGGCCTTGTGGTGGATTTTGCACCTAAGAAAATCAGGAGGTGTTTTTATTTCAGATATTTATAATCACTGTGAGCCACAACTCCTTTGTCTTCTCTGACATACACACTCACACACGACCATCCCAAGTTTAAGATACATCAGCATAGGTGGAAAAATAAAATTCTGAAATATGCATTAAACACATATAAATTGATCACTAACATAAGCTTAATAAACGATGTGGCCTGTAGGGCTTTGGTGGTCTAAAAAATTACTAATGGTGAGTAGGATAGACCTGTATAAATTCTGATTTAAGGAGTCATTTAATTACTCTTCAGGAGTGATCAAGAGAAGGAGTTGACATCTTTCTTGTCCCAGTCTCCAGACCACCTCTCTGATGCCCAGTTATTTTATTCATGTCATCAACTTACAATATGCCTCTTGATCTCCTGGATTATGACATGCAGGTCCATTAAAAATATTTTTCTCCTTTCATATATCATATGAATAGGAAAATACATGAAAACCCAGATTTTTAATTGGAAAGATGTAATTTATAGTGTTTCAAAGAGCAATTTGCAAGCTATTTTTTGCAGTCTTTATTTAAGTTTAGTGACCTCTGCCATATAGCCACATATCTGAGACATAAGTGACAACCTTCTGTCCTCATTTAAATAATCAATGAATCTGACATTGTTGATAGGGTCTTTTTTTTTTTTTTTTTTTTTTTTTTTTAATCAAGATTGACTCATAAAAGCTGTGAGAAAACATTAAAATGTGCCTGGACATATGCAGTTTAAGGTACTGTGAGTAAATCTGTATCTGAAGAATGTTAGTGGAATGTAAACAGCACAGAAATGTGTTCAGAAATCCTAGTGGATATTTGAAGAATTGTTTGTTTTTCTATTCACAATACCAAGCAGACTGCAGAACAAAGCTGTTAAAATTAACTGTTTATCACTAAGTAGCTTTTCCCTTTATAAATGTCAAACTTACTTAAATGTCTTTATAGAAATAGGAGCAAGATGCAGCACAGTTCTCAAGGTGAGCCTTTGTAAAACAGTTGGAAAAGTTAAAAATGCAACCTGGATCTTCTCACTCCTCACAGTGAGTCTACAAACTTTCCAGTTGCTTCTACAGAAGGGTGATGCAACTGAGTAGAAGGGACACAGGGAGTTTGACAAGCATTGCTTAGCACACAAGCAAGTATTGACCACTGGACAGATGGGATAGCTTCTTCAAATAATCCAGTTAAAAAGGAGTTAATGAAATAACTGAGTCCTGAGAAAGCTGTCATCTCTCCAAATGCTTTCTGGGAGGTGGCAGGCACACGGCCAGCACGTGAAGGACTGAGAGGATGAACAGATTTTGGAGAAGGAAAGTGATACAGGCAGCTGAAAAGCCACGTCACCAACCCTGCAGAGTGAAAAAACTCATGCTGAGCATCAGTCCTTAGGTTGTAAAACAGAAGAATTTCTTTTTTTTACCCAGAGTTTATTCCAGGAAGACTGAAATACCACGAATCATAGAATGGTTTGGGTTGGAAGGGACCTTAAAAGTCATCTACTTCCAAAGCACCTGCCAGGGGCAGGGACACTTTCCAACAGACCAGGTTGCTCAGAGCTCCCTCCAGCCTGGCCTGGGACACTTCCAGGGATGAGTCACCCACAACTTCTCTGGGCCTCACCACCCTCACAGCAAAGACATTTTTCCTAAATCTAATCTAAACCTACTCTCTTCCAGTGTGAAGCCATTTCCCTCTGTCCTGTCACTTTGTAAAAAGTCCCTCTCCATCTTTCTTGTGGGCTCCCTGCAGGCACTGGAAGACCATAAATAGGTCACCTTCTCTTTTCTGGGCTGACCAAACCCAATTTTCTCAGCTTTTCCTTGCAGGAGAGATGCTCCATCTCTCCAATCATCTTGTTGGCTTTTCTCTGGTTAACGTCCTTCCTGTGCAACTACAAAGTTCCAAATTAATTATAATCAATATCTGTAATAAAAAAAACCAAAACAAAACAAACAAAAAACCCAAACTGAAATAGAGGTTTTGATATTTGTAGCAATTCTGGAAGATCTAAGCAGAAAATCCAAGGAATGGTATTTAATTATGGTATTATCTTAAATGATTCCTACACTAAAGATTTGTAGCTGTCTTTCATGCCCCAAGTGATGCACCCCATTTTCTGGTGGAATATGCAATTGTAATGGTAGATGCAACTGCTATCAAATTAATAGCCTCTTTCAAGTTGGAATTCTGCAGATTTCAATCTTGCTGCACATTCTTCTGAGGCAAACTGCAGCATTTCTTTTATAATCTTTTATTATCAAAAGGCCATTTTACATATTACATAAGAACCTTAATCTGATAATTAATTTAATGGAGAATAGCAAAATAATTAACTGGATTAAAAGTAAGATCTAAACTGGTTTGAATATTCTGGAAATAAGTCCATGGTATTTAGGCTTGTTTTTTAATTTGCAAGAGTTAAAAAAAAAAATAAATTAAAAATTCCTCTTTTCATCCAGCATTCTGATAGAAGATATTTTTAATGTTTTAGACATACAATTACTGCCACCATTTATCATATCCAGACTCTTGGAGATATTTTGTGCTTGCAGCAAGTAGAATCTACACTCTCTACTAGAAAATGTATTCTACTGGATTTGCATTTTCTTTAATTAAGTTAATTTAGCTCGATCTGTATCTTATCTCCTGAAATTATTTTCTCCAGAAAAAATCAGAGCAGCTAGTTTCTTAACACGAGGAAGTGAAGAGTATCCTCTGCTTTAGCAAGGACAGCAAGGAAATCTCTGATTGAGTCTTCCTTGAATAATCTCTACCCCATGAAAAGGGCAGGTGCTCTCACTCTAAACTTGAGAACCTGTCCTCCAGCACCCAGCCCCTGGGTGACACAGCAGGACACAATGCAGCTCTTCATTCCTGGGAAGGAAAATTCTGCAGATTCCTGTTGTTGATCTGAGAGAAGGGCTTCACCTTTATTTTTTTTTTTTTTTTTTAAATTTTTTTGCTGTCCTAGATTGTTTCTTGGCAAAGCTCTTTGTTTTACTGAGGTTTCTAGACAGTCCATGCTAATTCTGGAGCCTTGGCTGTTTAAATAGAAAATATTGCCAGGATAAACTGGCAGAGGAATTCATGTGAGCCATTCAGTGCTGCTTCTACCTTGTGACCTAGGGGATGTGGAGCAAACACATTCCTTAAAGAATTCCTGTCCAGCTCCACATGCAGAAGGAATTGCTCTTGCTCACTTCAGTCCATGACCACCCTGGTGGGCAGAGAATCCAGCTCCTCTTGCTGTGCCCCTCAGGCTGGGAATGGAGATTGGTTTGTGCCTTTTTGCAGGAGTCACTGTCCCTGAAGTCAGGGAGATTTCAAGCACAAGGAGGGCCATAGTTTTCCACTCTGAAGAACAGTCCCTCACCACAAAGGTGCCCTTATTTTGAGCTGTGTTTTTGCAAGCAATTAACTCCCCATTTTGGAGAAGCAAACAACAACCCAGCAACGTGCTGTGCGCTTTAGAATAAATACAGTATAGCAATTTCAGTTAATTGCATATGAGATTCTCAACGAGGCTGGGGATGAAACAAGGGTGACAAGCAATTTACCAGACTGCACTTTCGGTGCCAAAATCAATTACAGCATTCCAAATCCTGTAAACATTAATAGCAAAACTATGTGTCATTGTGCATCTTTGACTGATGTCCAGCATGTACTGTCTGGTTGGCTTTAGCTGTGGGGAAGATGCAGAAACAACTCATTTAAAAGCCAGTCTACAGCACATATTTATAGAGGGAGAACAAAATATCTGCATGTACATATATTGCTGCTGCTGCTGCCAGCAGCTCCAGTGTGTTTAGGCCAGCCCCTGGATGTCATTGATAGCATAAACACAGAGTAATAATTAATTTCTAGGCAATGCTAACCAATGCAGACTGAGGCTGAGTATCAGGCTGAATTCATAGCAGTGAGCTTATTATTCAATTTGGCTCGGTATTGGATGAGAGTACCAGGGGATTACAAATCCCTCTGAGGGTTATTCTGCAGTGAAACACCACCAGTTGCACAGCATCCTACTTCTTCTAAAACAGAATTCCAAATGTGCTAGCTTCACTTGAGCAACAAACAGGAGAAGATAAACAACCTTACCAGAGATAGAAATTATAATCATGGGGTAGGGCAGAGTTTTTTTGAGATGAGTTCAATTATAATCAATGATACACTTTCCACGTGATGCATGCACCAGGCTCTCCAGGTGGGTGCACACAAACAAATGGGATGTAGAGAAGGGAATATCAGCCTTGAAACCACCTTCCTGCAGATTATCCTGCTCTTCCTGGGGCCTGTTCCAAGGGGAGAAGCCCTGCTGTCCTCATCTCCCTCCCAGAATGACAGGGAGTGGAAAGGAGATGTCAGAGAAACCAGAACACCACTGCTGGGGGATACTGAAGAGAACAGTGGGAACACTGAGCTTCCACATCTTCTCTCTCCTCCCCCAAGATTTGCTCTCAAATCTGGGGGATTCCTTGCCTTTGAAGAACTTAAAATGTTCTGCTGCTTCTAAGGGAAAACCAAACACAGTGGATGGGAAATTTATAGCCACAGTTTTTTCATCTTCTGGTCCCTGAAAATAGTAATGGGGGCTCTCATTTCTCCAGAGACAGCTACATCCCACTTTTCTTGCTAGCTGGAATACACTGATGGGATCTGCTAACTTTTCAGCCACTTCAGTGGAATGATTTTAGAATAATTTTTTGAGAACTGGGTACTTTTTTCTTTGTCATCCAACACAGGTAGATAAGGCACCCACCAATATCTACTTCTTCTCCCGGCTTCACAAAGCCCCAAAAATAAATAAAAAAAAAAAAAGAGGTTGAAAGAATAAAATAAAATCACTTGTCTGACAGCTTGATACTATTAGAAAAAAGCATAATCAAAACTGAATTACATGAACATTAATTTAAATCTTTTCTTCAGACTCAGGTGCTTGTACACATCCTTTTCTCAGAAGTCCCTGTGATCCTATGTCCTTAAAATCAAAACCATTCCCACCATTGAGCTGACTCAGATTATTGTAGGGCAAAAAAGGAGTAATTTTTTGAATTACTAAATGTGAATGTTAAGAAAATAGAAAAAATTTCATAAGCATGAGACTACATTCATTAAGAAAAAAACTGACAAGAAAGAAGAAAAAGGGAAAAGGACCAAGCCCTTCCAAGAACTGCCTGTTCCAAACTGCCAGACTTGTGAAAGTTGTGCTGTTAGTGGGTTGTTGAGTAGAGTTACCCATTGAAATTTTCTAGAGGACTTTCATGTAAGGGGTGGGGAATTAATTCTGTAAGTTTCCTAAACATGAGCACAACATACATTAGGGTATACTGAAATGAATAAACAAATAGATAGCCTTAAAACAAGGAAATAGAGCCATTAAAATATACTCTTTAATCCCAAATGTGAGAGGGACACAAACTGGAAATGGGGGACATTAAAAACATGTCCCTCTCCAAGAAAAATATGTTATTCTGCATTTCTGCTACAATAATGTGAGCAGGATTACCATGACCATATTCCTTTCAGTTTCAGTCTCAAATTATGTCAGATCAAGATGGGCACATGCAATCCAAGCCAGGCCATGAAAGCAAACACTCAAAACTCTGAAATTATGCTGAAAATGGGGTAGTAAATGGCAAAATGCTGGGATATGCAAAAGATTAACTAAAGTTACCCTGTTGGAGCTGTGGTTGTGTCAGATATGGGCTGGAGTGAGTGGCAGGATTTGAGTCTGAGAATGTAAATCCAATCCAAAAAGGTATAATGAATAAACTCCACAGCTAAACATATGAAACCCAGCATAGAAATAGAAGCTTTGAAATGCTCCTCATGCTTTTAGTTAGTCCCATTTCAATGTGCATTCCACAAAATCACTGCCTCTCAATTATGGCTTCCTTGCTGATAACAGAGGCACATTTCTATTTGCTAACCCACACAGGAGGAAAATGTATTCTGTTTATTATTTATAAGAGTAAAGTGCTGAGAGGCCCCAACAAAGCCCAGGCTCTTATTTTGTGTTTGCTATGAAAATAGAGTGAGCCATACTCAGGCAGGCTACTTTCCACCTAAATCCTTGGGCCCACTGTTTTCTCCTGGCTGCTTTTTAGGCTGTTTTCTGCTCAGTGCTTTACTGACATCACACTTGAGACATGCCCTGCTTTCTCTGCTGATTACAGACATGGCATTAGATGGAATTTTTTACTGAAAAAGCAGCTGAAAGGGCGGGGAAAAACAGCACTGACAGATTTCTACATGATCATATCTCAAGTGCACAATTAAAAAAACAGCCTTAGTTTTCACAGCCCCCAACCTATTGTAGCCAACTAAAACATGACTCCTGTCTCTAAAAAACATTCCTGAGTCAAACACTTTTGTATTAACATATTGTTGAGTAATATTTGGTTAGCAGGATTTACAGGCAGGCTGTTTGGTGTGTTCACAGTCCTCCCCTGCTGAGGTAAAGTCCTTCCATTACCTTGAACCAAGTGCATCAGCATCATCACTTTCACTCAACTGCTGAGTCAGGAAATACTCTGTCAAAGCTTGCTTCTTCCCCTGATTTTTTTCCAAACAGGTAAAAGATTAAGAAACATTTAAAACAAACAGTATTAATATTTATCTCAGGATGGCCTAGGGATTTAGGATCTATTTGCTGTCAGTTACTGGGAACAGTACTTCTAGAAATGCTGCAAAAGGGGTGCCTCCCTGCTCATCAGAGCTGGTTATGCAACACTTCTAACATTTGTTTCTATTCCTGTCCTAATAAAACTATTTTTATTTATTAGCAACATCTGCAAATCTAGCAACCCCAGGACGTGCTATACTATGTACAACGAATCCAAGATCCTACATGGATATCATTGTGAGGTGATGCTTCTTTCAACAATGATTCTATGATTGCAATTATTAGTTGCCAACCATGTTTCAAACTGCTAGGACTGCCACAAAAAAGAAAGAATTGCTCTTCTTTTACAGCTTGGGAAGTTTTTTACTGCTGGAGTCCAAGGACTTACATATTTCCCAGATGCAGCTGGCTGTTCTTGCTGTCATGCAATCCACCACACTCCTTTACTGATTGCTTTATCACATCCAGTTTGCTCAAATATCTTTGAGATAGAATTTTAAGGCACTAATTTTCAGCTTTCTGATCCGCTTTGCTTGGTGAGCAAATAAAAAAGGGATTTTCACCAGCCTTGATGCAGCAATGAAGACTTAAGAAAGGGAAAGAGTAGAGGATGGAGGGACTGCACAGTTTCTTTGCCTCTCCATCTCCTGTACAGCATGTGTCATAGCAGATACTGTCAACAGGGCTGGAGAAGAGAAGCAGACAATGGAGAAAGAAAAACAAAGGCAAAAACATCTCACAAAGGCAGCAAGACTGTCCTGAGAGGAAATCAAGTGTGGAAGAAAATTAGGGATGCTGCTCAAGAGAACGGGACCTGGAGAAATAAAAGGCAGGACTGATTTGGGGTTTTGAATTCCCCAATTCCCCTCCTCCCTGGCTCTCATGATTTTGAATGAAACATTAATACTGCTTCAGATGCTTCTTCCCTCCAAGGCCAATCAGCTGCTCGGCAGGGCGTGAAGCGCTTGTTCATTTGAACAGCTAACGAGGGAGTGGAAGGACAGAGCTAATTCCAAGGCTTTTCCAGCACTGCTGAAGCTCACATTTGTCTTGACACACAGGGAATGACCTGAAGAGCCTCTCTCCACTTTGGAAGAAGAGGAGTGGTGTGTTAATTCTGCATAAACAACCCCGAGTTGTCAGAAGGGATCATTTTTCACAATACGGCCGTAAACATCCAGTTTTGAGAGCGGAGTAGACACCTCGTCCTGCTTAGTGCCATGGCAACAACTACCACTGGAAATCTTCCACACAGGGAGGGGTACAGGAAAAAGGGAGGTAAAACTGCCAAACAACCAGAAATGTTAAATGCCAAGCCTTCCATTTTAACAAAATTCCTGCTTCACCTCTCGGTGTGCAGAGCCTTTAGGATAAGAAGTGAATCCCCTGCTTCCCTCTAATCTGGGAAGGAAAGAAAAGTTGAAGATGCTGCTGGTCCTGTTGCTATTAAGGTCTGTTCTGGTTTCCAGGTCCCAAGAAAAAGAGAAAAGAAGGAAGAAAAATCCATCAAAGGAAGAAAGAGCGGTTTTGTTCACAGTGCTGGGTCTGACTGGTAACACTACAGAAGGACTGATAGAGCAATCACTATCAAATCACTCTGGCAAACCTATACCTGTGCACTGCTATTCTGGGAACTGCTTTTAGCTATTTTATCATCACTGGCTCCTAGCAGCAGCAGGAAAGAAATCATCTTGACTAGTCAATTCTCTCTTTATAACACAATGACAACAGAACAAGAGACAGGTACAGAACGAATAAGGTAGGCAGGAACAAGACATTAACTTGAGAATGAGAGCAGATATAAAAATCTTACACCTTCTGCAGCTAAGAGAAGCTGGCAGGAACAGTGGTGCTGCTGCACAGAGAAGGCTCAAGGTGACAGCTTTTCCATACTAAGGGAAGCCACAATGGCCAAGCTTTCTCCTTCATGATTAGCCCAGCCCAAATGTCAGCATCAAATCATGATTTCTCAGGCTGGGTTAGAAAGCTATTGAACCCACAAAAAAACCACCATCAATGCACAAACTTGTGATAGGACTCCAAGACATACAAAGAATTTGGACAGACCTGCTTTATCTATTGTTTTTTTCTACAGCAAACTCCACAAAAAAGCTCAAAAGGCTTCAAAAATCAGGACCAAAAAAAAAAGAGGCAAGTTTTGGTGTAATATAAAACAGAAATAGAAATTCTTACAACAGAGGTATAACATGGTACACCCACAGCCCTTCCTGTTCACTGTCCCCACAGACAGGTGCTCAGAACCCCAGGCCTCAGCTCTGCTAATTCTAATTTCCAAGTGACAGCAAGTGTGCTTGGTGCCTTTTGGTCCCTCAGGAATGGGAGTTTTATCTCTCTCTGCCTGTTCTGCTCCTCAGTCCATCTCCTGAGCAGAACAAGTGACAGGCACCAAGCTCGTGCCTGCTGCACCTCGAGGTTTCACCACTCTCTGTTTGTGAAACACCTGTGAACTCAGAACAAACAAAACAAATGGACAAAACTGGGTCAGCCCCTCACCTTCTGCTTGCCTGCTATGCCTAATTTCTCACCTCTGCCTCTTTTTAACTTTACATTAGTCATCTTTAATATTTGGGAACTTAAAATGAAAACAAAAAGGAGGAAAAGTTTCCACTAGATTTTTGTTATCATGGATGCCTTAGTGGCATCTGGAGAAACAGGAACCTTTCTTGGTGGCATGATCTATTGCAGGAGAGAGCACAATCACAGAAATAAACAAAATTTGAGCAACTAGTTTAGATTTGTGTCTTGTACTACCCTGAGTAAACTGGTATAGCTCAAAAAAAATAGAATTGTACCGATAAGAGAATTTTTGAAGCAATGCCAGATCAGTTTTCTCTTGTATTTAGTTGCTAATGGACCTAAAATCTCTTTACAGCAGGTAATGCCACAGCTAGACATAACCTACATCAGCCCTACTACAGGGAATAGGACAGCACTCAGCAAGAACAACTCAATACCTGCTGCATTTCCCTGCAGCCAGGCTCAGGAAGCTCTTTTCCTTTCTGCTGTGCAGAGAGAACTTAGCATAATGAATACTTGAGATCAGCCTATTTAGGGTAGGCTTCCCAAAAAGAGATGGAATAACTAGGCATTAATCTTATCCATTTCATTTCTCTAGGGGAAAAAAATAAACTCCTCTTCTAAATGGGTAAAACATCTGCTACAAATGGCAACAGAAGATCATAAGACTGTTGGTGTCATTGATCATTTTCTAATTTGCATTGTACATTCCTTTCTATAATAGTTGGGTAATTTGTATGGAATTACAAGTTGTAATTATTTATAAAATTGGGTAGATGTGAGAAACAGCTTTTGGAATGTCTTAATATGTACTGGTGAAAGCATGAACTCCATAGCCATGAACCTCTTGCAAATGACAAAAGAAGCAGAAAGTTTGAAAAGGGAGTTCTAAAGGAATTTTATATGGCTGCAGAGAGATACCCAGTGAGACAAGTGTGGAAGACTAAAGGGTCAAACTTTATGTACTGACTGATGACACAGCTACTGAAACTCTTACTGCATTCTGAAATTTCACTATATGTGAGAAGAAAACAAACTATATGGCTGAAGTCAGAGAACTAAAACAGAGATGAATTTAAGAGATTAAAAATGGGGCAGCAAATAAAATGATGCTGCTTGAGAAAGGGAGTGGGAACACCCCAATGGGCAAACATGTGGAACACTGGTGTAAATACACATTTAATTTAGAAAAGAGATGGAGAAACCAGGCACAAAGCAACCTGGATGGGAATGATGAAGACTGGTTTACCAGAAGAAATTTTCAAAGACAAATATTTAGTATGTTTACACAAAATTCTAAATATCACACAGGAAAGGTCCATCACAGGGGGAAAGGAAGTATTTAGGGAGTTTCACAGACTGTAAGATAGAAGTAGGATATTCTAAACAAATCCCTGATGGACATGTAACAAACTGAAGAAATTTATATCCAAGGGAAGTCAGTAAGTCTTTCTTTTTGCGTGCATGTGAAACTCAACAAAAAGAAAGTGAAAAGTATCCTGGCAGAACTATCCCAGTTCAAAACTTCAGTCTTTTTATTTTAAAAAGAAATCTGGAAGGTTTTTGAAAGTTTTAACTCCAAAATCATCAGTGCCTGGCTTTTTTTGTTTGTTTGTTTGTTCTTTAGGATAGTGGATTTACAGCAATAATCTGAAAGCTTTTTCTGACAGATTAGAGACTCCTCCAACATTTATCTTTGGTAGACACACATCAGCTGTAAATTGGCTTAAAACACACATACACACATGCCAGTTTTGACTGCATCTACTGTATTTCTGAATTCCAGCTAACCTTGGGAGGCACACAGGATCAAATCCTGCAGTGTGCACGCCTGCCAAAGGAAACCAAAGTGATCTCACTTGGCTAATGAATGCTAAATCCAAAACAGAGAGGCAGCTGAATGTCTTGAGCAGCTTAAGCCACACAATACCCAGTGTGACTATAGCAAATGTAAGAAATGTGCAAACCACCACCTGTTATATATTACACTTACTTTTTGTACTCTCCAAATAAATGTATCAAGTACTCTCTACCTCACAGTACTACAAAGCATGCAAAAAAAGATTGAGCCTGTAAAGTGATGAACTTTAAGAGATGCAGCTGCAACTGACAGCATCTGTAATTAATTATTCTAAATTCTTATCCCTTGGACTAAAATTTTGTTAGCAATATGAAAGGGACATAAAGCTTTAGGTCAAAATAATCTCTCTTTATCTCTCTGGTCTAAATAAAGCCACAGAAGAGCTTAAATGAATGACAGAATATAGCAAAAGACATACAGTGCAATGTTCTTAAGTACAGCTTTGCACTGCATCAACAATGATCATTATTTTCAGCAGGGGAAGAGCTAAACCCTAGAAATGTGGTTTTAAACAAAAATACATAAATTGCAGTTTGTGCTCAGCCTCTACATATTGCACATCAAAGTTGGTGCAGAGCTGCACAGCCTCGAGACTGAGTTTAAGCAGATCTGCTGTTATGACAGCAATAATTTTGGACTTACATTTCTAGGTCTCTGAATTGTCACTGTAATTAAACTCACACAAATTAGTTTGGAAAGGAATTTTCCAGAAAGCTATCCAGGGGAATGTGTGGCTGATCATTTGTAGTTGGGTCACTAAATCTGTTGATCACACAAATATCTAACAATTCAGTATTCTACCATAATAAAATTCTAAAAATGTCATTATTGTAACACAACTTCATGGGGTTTTTAGGAATTAATAATCCCTAAATCTGTTCTAGTAACACCTCTGCTTAGGCAATCAGAGCTTTTTGTGACAAATTTCGTGGCCTGCACAAAGATAATGGGTAACTCTAAGGAAAGCATAATTAGAAAATTCTTTCCTCACTACAAGGAGTGTGCAAATCCCATTGAAAGAGGAGCTATTGACAAATGCAGTGATCAAGATTTAGTGGCAAAACCAGTTTGTATGTACAAGGGCTAAATTAACCTATTGCTCTTCATCAGCACAACTGGCACTTGGGAGAGGAATCCAGGTGTAAGACAGACTGTGTGCTATCCAGGCATCCTAATTTTCAAAGGTCATTACTCTTCAGGCTGTTTGCAGTGATGGATATTTTGTTCACTGCACACTTGGAAGAGACTGTGTGGCTGTAGAGAACACTGATTTCTGATTCAGTTGGCACATTAACTTATAGAATCACTTCACAAATGGGCTTGCAATGACTTTTCATATATGAGTATTTTTGTATTATTTTTGTATCTGAGTAAAAACATTTTTTTCCTGTTGAATACTTTGCTATAGTTTCAGGGTATAAGGGCAGACCATAAACAACAAACATTTGGCAAAATCCTAAAACCAAAATGGCAATGGAAACCCCACAAAGCTCCTACATTCCACACTGGATGCAGAGCCCAAGAAGGGTTGGAAGGCACCTTCCTCTTGCCTTTTTCTCACAGACTGAAACATTTCTGCTCCCCACAGTGTCCAGGAGTGAGCTCTGGTCACAGGGACTGCAGGACAACTCCTCATGTTTGGCTTCTCAAGTCCCAGTGCTGCTACACTGTCTGGAAAACACAAAGTGATCTCAGCAGAGCAGGGCTCTTTCATATCTGAAGAGTATTTAACATGACTGTGTTCCAGCCTGATCAAAGCTGGGTTTTATCCTGAGGAAAATCTTTGTAGTCATCCTTTTCTCTAGTTCTGAAGAGTAAATTGTAACTTAAACACCTATAATTCTTTAGGTTACTTGCAAAAAAACCCAAAAATGCATTCCAGGAAAATGTTGTATGTGGTTATGATAAATTGAAATCTTTACTTTTATTTAAATTGATTTACCTTAATTATAGTTTCAAGCCATTATTAAGTGTACAGGTAGTTCATTTACTTTGAACACGATTTGCTCTTTTCTACAATTCGTTTCAAAATTGAGCAATCTGTTTAAAACAGAAAAAACAGAGCCTTTTCCAAGGAAAAAAACCTCCTCCAATATGACAGGAAAGTTTCTGAGAGCCTCTTTGTTTAGAGGGAATTAAACAGCACAGCATTTTAGAATTGAAGCAACAGGAAATAATTGGTTTTGCCTTCTTCAATCTTATTCCTGACTTTTCAAGAGAGAAAATCTTTAGTCTAAAATACATATCATCACTATTTTTTTCAACTCTGGAAAGAGCATTTTGGTTCTCAAAACCCAAAGGAAGTTGGGCCTCACACATGTTCATTCATTTGACCTCAAGAAGGAAATATGATTTGCACTTGTCCTCTATCCTGCAAAACCTTGCACTAGCAGGACACTATTAGGAAAAGAAAATTTAAAAAAATATGGAAAACAACAGCTCATAGTGAGGAAAATACAAAGAAAAAAAGATGCTGGAAGTTATTTCACCCACTCAAATGCTTTTCATGTCTTTAAAACTTGTAAATGCTTTTTGCATTTATCCAGATAAATCTAGATGTGCTTAGGGTCTCAGTGAAACTCTGCAGATTGATATGCTCCTAGAAGATTTGGGGAGTGAGAAGGGAATAAATCAGGAAACAATTTAAAGTATAAAAATTTTAAAATACCTTTTTTAAGGAATCAAACTACTTTCTGAAACAGGTTTTGTTTTTGAACCCAGATCTAGGGAATGAACAGTCTATTGGAACAACCCTCTCTACAGAAAATCTTGACTCACATTCCAAGGAGGTCTGGGAGGCCACATTCATGCCTCATTGGCTTTTTGTTTCTTCGTGCTTTTCTCTGTCCTGAGGTTGAAAATAAACATTAAAAAATAAAGTACTGATTCATAAAATGCTGAAATTCTACTGCCATACCATAATTGCAGTTTCCCTGTCTTCAACATCCATCCCATTTCCAGATTTTTAAATTTTTTTTAATGTCAGCTATCTCTACCTCCATCAGGTACTAAAATCTGGCTTTCTGTCATGTGAAAAATCTCATACTTATGACCTGTAAAACACTTTATGCCTAATGGCCATGACTATGCTCACAATTTTCATCATGTGTTCTGTTTCAGCCTCTATTAGTCAATTTTAAAGAACATAATTAAGAACCTTGATGGCTCATCCTCAAAATGTGCAATCCAAAGCAACAAAAATGAAAGCTTTATTTTTTTATTTATATTCATTTTTCTACTACAAAATTAATGACAATTCACTATGATAGATGGCCTGGACTTTTGTTAGAACCCTTATCTTCATAAGCAGCTTTTTTTCTCTTAATTCCTCTTTTAATGGTCAGTGTCTCTATCAAGACTTTCCACTTTCATGATGTTGTTGTTGTTTTGGTTTACTGGGTTTTTCTTTTTTTACACATTGAAGGACTTCTTCAGCTCATTCCTCCTCTACAATATTTGCTTTATCATGTATCATGGGGTGATATTCCACAATCTTGAGTGATTGTTTTCAACTGCCCATATGACAAGCATTGTTTTTCCTTGAATATCTCTGAGAGGTCCATCTGACTCTCCTTTATGAATGTATTACCTACTTGATGTGTTCAGACTTTGCAATTCACCCTCATAAAGCCCTTCTGTGATACAGAAATATTATTGACATTTTACAATGGAACAGAAAACGAGTCAGCTTATTAAGGTATCTAAATGCTTAAGGATGCCTCTTGGGATTTTCAAGGTTGCTCTGACATATAACTCTTATTGAACTAATTGAAGATTTTTCACTAAATGCCTAATTTGCATTTTTAGTTTTCTAAAAAGCTTTAAAATCTGACTCACTCGTGTCACCCCTGAAATCCAGTGGACCAGCATGTTAAACCCAGATCTCATTAGCCCTTCAACTCGTGCTCAAAGCATGTGCAGCACCCCCCACAACAGGGAAAAAACACTGAAATACACTGAAAAACTGTAAAGTAAAAATGTGGCATGCACCAAAAGCATGCAGTCCCCTCCTGGCCTGAGTCCCACAGACAGCAGGGAGCCACACAGCCAAGTGCATCAGGTGCCAGGCAAGAGAGGAGGGGATCTCCAGGGATGTGGGGCTGAGGGGCACTGGGAGGCTGAGCTTGGACACAAACACAGGGCTGGGTTTTTCTAACGAGTCCTGACAGAGCACAGAGCCAACATCCATGCATGGCTTCAGCCAAAGGTGCTGCAGAATTGTCTGTACCCACCATGCCACCGGGTTTAGGCATGTTTCATTTCAGAAACACTTTTCAAAGCATGTCCCCATGCACCAATTCCTGTACAACACCTAATCATGGACCTCATCAGACACTTAATCATGCACTTTTCTCCAATCTGAAGCTGTAGATCTGTTTAGATCACTGTTTTGGGTGGCCTAAGAGCCAGTTACTCAGATAAAGCACATCTCCTCCTCCCTCGAGGAGCAGGAAACTGGAGCAAGGACAGCTCATGCCTTGCCCAGGTCTGATAAGGAGACGCTGTCCTTCAGCACCACTTCTGTCCACATCCCTACCTAGGCCTCTAGTGGCTGGAAAGAGAATGGATGTGGATACGGATAAAAGCTGTCAGGGCTTTTTAAGGCCATTCTGCCCTTGTTAAGTCAGTGAGACTCACTACATAAAGCAAGTTTGGTCAGTGTGTTTACTGCCCTTTCTCAGTGACTCGTGTTGTTTCATTCTGGAAGTCGTGTGCTCCTGCAGCCCACAGCACCACAACTAAGGACCAGCTAAACAAGCCATACTGGGATAATAAATACATTTTAATCAAAGAAATGCGAGATTAAATAAATTTACAAATTCCTGACATGACTACCTCACTGAAGTATTTCCCAGGTCAGGGTTTCTGGGTAACATGTTGCCTGCTAGACCCTCTGAGACTGGCTGCAGCTGCAAAAAATAAAAACGTTCAGCTTGAGGCCAATGGGAAGATGCTGCCTGCAGCATAATTGCTCAGTGTTGTTATACATTGGCTGGCAAAGGTTAGGGACTGCTGCTCTGTGTAATTGAGCAGGTTTGCAACAACACCGGAAGGCTGTTGTGTAATAACAGTTCAAGCAAAACAGGTAGAAATAAACACACTTCTTTTTTTTTTTTTATCTTTAGGCAGAGGTGATAAATTTTTACTGAGCACACCATGTTTTAAAATCACTCCCGAACAGATGTCAGGTACTCTTTTTGCCCGAGGCTGATGAACAAAAAAAAAAAAAAAAGAAAAAAAAAAAGCAGGTAGCTTCTGAAAGAAATCTGAAAAGCTGTTATCCAAGTGGCAGAGGTTAAAGTCTCCATGTGCATTTCAAGTAGTTTCGTATCCACAGCAAGCACTGCTTTAAGCAGAAAGCTTCAGAACCATGACCTGATACACAAATACATGACTGATCTTTTAGTAAATGGAAATTACAGAAAATCACAGGTGTCTGTCATAGAAATTACTGCTTATATGAACAAAGTAATTAAATCTGCCTGTATGAACCAAACAATTAAATTTGCCTACTTTTAAAGAATCCCTATCAAACACTGCATGAATCACGCCAATTTGAATATTTTAAGTAGCGAAAAGCCAGAATGGCTGCAAGCAAACTGAATGATGGAAAATTCCTTATTCATTTATTGTGACAGCACATCTTTTCCCTCCATTGAGTCTTTATTTACTTAGTTTCACTTGTTTTCTCCAGGCCTCCAGCACATCCAAGGATTTGTCAGGACGTTGCACGCTGAGTGTTACTTCAGGTTACCAAATTACAGAAAAGTATTTAAGAGCAGAGTGTCATTAGACTGTCCTATGCTAAACGGACTGATTTATCCCAGAGAATATTGAAGCAATGAACACTGTGCTGTAACAGCGCTGCAAACGTTTATCAACTTCTGTCTTAGCTCACTACATTTCTCCTCACACTGAGCAAACTCGATGATGTAAAAATAACTGCGATAAGCTCCTACTCCAAACTGCAGTTTTGCGCCCAGAGACAGACCCTCAATCTTTTCATGTTTTTGTGCACAAGGAGCTCAGCTTCCTTATGAGAAAGCATCCTTAAGTTAAAGTTTTTAAGCAGGAGTGCTATGCCACGATGCGGAAACAACACACAGAAACCAACCCAGCGTACATCCTGTCCGACCTACAGCCCGCACATCTGCTGCAGGAAGGCGAGGAACAGTCTTTTTTAGCTCGTGGCATACGGAGCTGGGTTAAACCGCGCTCTAGTTAAAATGGGCTGAACCCCGAGGGCCGGGGGAGCAGCGGGGCAGCCCCGGATCCCCCCGGCCCTGAGGGAGCGGCTCCGGCCGGGGCGGCTCCGGCCGGGCAGAGGCCGCGCAAAGTTGCAGCCGCCGAGGGCTCGGGCTCCGCATCTCTAAAACCGAGCCTGGCAGCAGCACCAGCAAACCCCGGGGCATCCCCCCCGCCGCCCGCAGGCCGCTCCCCGCCCGCCCGGGCTGCTCGCCCTCCGCCCGCAGCCGGGCCCGCGGAGAGGCCGCCGGGGGCAGCGGCCGTACCTGAGTCGCTGAGGCGGGGCCGCGCTCTGTCCCGCAGGTAGTAGATGAAATCCCGGCAGTTCTCGTTCTCCACCGCCCCGACGGAGCACAGCTCGGCCAGCAGCTGCAGCGCTTTCTGGCAGATCTCGTCCTCCCTGTCGCCGGGCATCGCCCCGCAGCATCCTCGGGAGCGGAGCGGAGCCCTGCGCTCAGGCGCCGCGCCGCTGCCCGCCGCCCGCCTGCGGCCGCCGCGCCGCCGCCCGCATCCTCCTCAGCCGGGCCGTGCCGAGCCGGGCCGGGCCGGGGCCGCAGCGGGGTCCCACCAGTTGAACGCGAGGCCCGGGAGCGCCGGCGCCGCGGCCGCCCAGCCGCGCTGGCGCAGCGCTGCCGGCGGAGCGGAGCGGAGCGGAGCGGGCGGGGGCCGCCGCGCCCCTCTCCGCCCCGGGGGCAGGGACTGCCCCGCCGCCGCCGCCCCGGCACACGCCCGGGAACTTCAGAGGCGGAGCAGCGGCTGGCGGAGCGCGGGGGCTGAGGGACAGCGCCCCGACCGCCGCCTCCCCATGGCGGGCAGGCCCGGCCCTCAGCGCGCTCGTCCCGGGCCGTGCGCCCTGTGCCCCGGGAGCGATCCCGCCCAGCAGCGATCCCGGCTCCTCTGGGGAACAATCCCGCCCAGCAGCGATCCCGGCCCCTCTGGGGAGCGATCCCGCCCAGCAGCGATCCCGGCCCCTCTGGGGAGCGATCCCGCCCAGCAGCGATCCCGCTGGCTGTGCTGCTTGGCCGCTCCTCGCTATCCGGAACGCGCGCCCTCGCAGTCGTGAGGGGAAAATGTTGGAGCTGCAGCCCGGTCTGGCTTCGGCACATTCATGTTGGCGGGTTAAAAGGAGTTAAAAGCGCGGCTGGGAAAGCTCAGGCGGCGGAGAGGCAGCCGTAGCTGGAGGGGAGGGCAGGAGCCTTGGAGGAGGTGGGGGCTGAGGAGATGTCTGCCATTAGGCATGTTTATCCTGCCGAGTAGGAGATCCGTAAGGTGCTGCTTCGCTTTCTGGGCTTGTAGGCTGGGAGGCTGGGTGGGTGTCATGAGGGGAGAAGCTGAGAACTGGCTGCTCCATTTAACTTCTTTTTTTTTTTTTTTTTTTTCCCCTCTCTCTTTCTCTCTCCCTTTTATAATAGTTTAGGCAAATATCAAAGGCCGCGGTGAGCTCAGAAAGTTCAGGCCGGTGTGGATGTTCAGCCTCCTGTTTAAAGGCTGCTGATAACGGTTCTAGAAATAGCAGCATCTTCTAGTAGAAGCTTTTTTATTTTTTTCTTCTTGAAGCAAAAAGTATATCATCGGAATGAGATGCATTTTGGGAAAGGAGAGGGTATTAATGAGAAAAGTTGTTTACTTGCCTCCGAGTGCTTTGGAGACATTGCTTATGTCTGAAAGGCATTCCCCCCTCCATCCCCCCTTTTTAATAGAAAAGTGATGTCTGTAAAACACGATTGTATAAGCCAGGCATAATTCCACCAGTAATCAGGCAGCTCACTCAGCTGCCTTGTCGTTGTTAAGCATTAATAATAGATAATAAAATAGTGTGTGGCTGTTACAGTTGTTACCACTGTAATCATATTTTTGAGGGACAGAGATTTTGATGGCATCAGTGTATGTTTTCACATCTAATCGTGTGAAACTCTCTACTAGCCTCAATAAATGCTGCACAAATACTCATCCTGGTGCTGGAAAAACCAATGTCGTTTGTTTCTCCAGGCGTGCAGGGAGAAAGACAATTTGTAAGAGGTGCTGTCAGTCACAGCTCTTTCTCTGAAGCTAAGGATCAGGCTTCAGCAGTCCTGCTGCTTAACCTACTGCACTGAAGAAGGGGCAAATTTTAAAGAACTTGGTAGAGCTAGAGGTACCAGAATATCTTTAAGGGAAAAACAGGCTCAGGAGGGCTATCAAATTATTCATATGTATGTAAACTCTCTAGAGGCAGAAACTTTCTGATTTGTCACACAAAATCAAGTCCAGGTCAATGCTGGTGATGAGGAGGGAGGACAGAGGAGCTATCAAAGACAACTGACAGAGATATGTGTAAAATACAAAGTCCAGTGATAATGTGTGACCAGATTTTGAATTACTGCATACAATTTGACCATCATTTTCGTATTATTTTACATATTATTTAGCTATAGTTTGGTAGTTTGGCAGTGACCAAGACAGCTGTGCTGTTCTATAGCTTGACCTCTGTCCAGGACAGACAAATACATCAACTGCAAAGTGATATTAATGCATTTACCAGAGTGTGGTTTTTATCCTGTGGGACCACAAGCTCATGGCTAGTTTGGGATTCAGGCTTGCTGCAGAGTGAGCTCTGGACAGCCTGGTGATGAAGCAGTAATTTCTTTATCCTTCTCTTGTAACTAAAATCTTGCTTTGTGCTTTTTTAAATAGCAGCAATTTGAAGGTGCTGAGATGTTTGTAATACAGGTGCTTGGAGATGGAAATTTTTCACTCTGATGGAGGAGAGAAACTATTTGGACATCACTGCTTGTAAACAAAGGCATCTATTCTCCAAAGCTCTGAGCTCTAAGTGCACTGTGTGAGCCAATGCCCATGTCTCTGGAGATAACAGCAGTAAATGTAATCAGCTGTGTCTCAAAGCAAGTGCAACATTTCCTTCCTGATCTTTCCTGTGAGAGCTGGGTTATATTATATCTGCCATTTTGTTATCACTGATTGCATGTTTGTCTTCTTGCAGGCACTCCTAGTTTACTCCTGTGTCAGCTGCAGATTTCCCCAATCAAGGGGACCATGTTACATCCCTAATGAATGCTGCACTAATTAGCTTTGGTCCTAGAAAGTAATTGAATGATGCAGTGGGATGCTCTTATTAACCTTATCCTGAGAGTTACAATCCATACTGACCACAGTAAGTCTGTTTTGTTTTCTGTCTAGCTCAGAGCTGCCCTCACACAATGCAGTGTGCTCAGAAGTAAGGAAAAACATCCCCAAGCCTGCTACACACTCAGAATAAGTTTAACTGTTTGACCTACAACAGTTCTGTCATCATCAATTGACACATTTGTCTTTCTTTCCTTGAAAAAAAGCTTTTCCCCAGTGTTCTGGCAGCAACACAAGGATTGCTGGCCATGAAGTCACCTTCATGAAACAAATGCATTTCTGGAAGCAAGTAAGGCAGCTTGCATAAGAAATTTTTGTTATGCTGCAACCAGAACTTACCAAGTATTTGTGTTGAGTGTTTATAATTGCTGGACTTACATTTGCATAGCTCATCGTGGGAGTACCTTTTTCTTTAAAAAAAGGGGAGAAGGGAGGCCAGGGGTATTTCAGGAAATCAAGAAAACACAGACTGATTAAGTCACAAGCAGCAAAATTTATTGTTCACTCCAAGAAATCAAAATTTGTGAATCTGTAGTTAAATAGGAGGATGAAATGACTGAAAGCAAGGAGAACATTGCTGTGGATAAAGGAGCCCATTTCACCAAAGGCAGTCACCTGCAGTCCAGGCTGGAGGAAGAAATGCCATTGTAGGCTCAAAGATTGATACATCTATCAAAAATCTTATATTGGCTGTGCCAGACTTTCTGCCTCACTCCCCCTTTTATATACAGTTACCTTCTATTATTAATGGATACATCTGCTGCTGAAAAGTAGAAAATGTTTGGGTAAACATAGAAGAAATGGAAATCTGAATGATTACAACTGGGGTTTTTTTTGAGATGATGATTTTTCTGAGCAGTGTCATTCTTGAGTTAGTTCTTCACAGAAGGTATTAGGAATGCTTTTAAGGGGAGGTTAGTTAGAAAATAGCTATGTGCCCATTTGGGCTTTCCCTCATCATTGGCTTCTAGAGGTCATATGGAAACAGGTTAGTGTTAACTAAAGGGAAGGTGGTGCCACCACTTTGATGATGCTGACATTAGACAGTAGCTCTCCTTGAGTACAATGGAGTCATTTGAAGATTTTGAGATCAGAATTACATGCTCTGATGAAAGAAGGGATAGTAGTGTGGTTTTTATAAAATCTTAGGGCTTTTTATTTGTACTCATGTGTCATTTATTGACATCTGCTCACATTTTTAAACTGTAATGCATGAAACCAGTGTTAAATGCTAGGATAGTACTGCTCTTTGTACTTTGCTCTGCAGGAGGCCTGTGAGCTGTTCCCATGTCAGAATGAGTAAAATGTCATTTGGGGCTTTTCTGAGTGATGGCAGGGAGCTTCCTCACAGCAGCTCCTGAAGGAAGAGCAAAGTGTCCCTCCTGAGCAGAGCAAAAGTGTGTCAGAGCTCTGAGGTGTCACCAGAAGCTGTGCTGTACCAGAGGATCAGGAGTGTACATCTGACAGCCAATGTCCTGATACAACTGGGGCTCAGCTGCATTTTGCAGTGAGCTGAAGGGATGTGGATAATGAATGAGTTGTCTGGATGAAGGTTATGAGCACAAACAAGACTGCAGCTCATCAGTGGGATTTTTTGTTCCTTTTTTTTTCTTGTTCAGTTGTTCTTATCCCCATGTTGCCATTGGACAAAACTTTACTGCCTAAGGAAAAGTTGCAAGCTCTGAGTAGGAGATCCTGCCCAGAAGACTGCAAACAGCTTACATAAAAACCAGAATACAAGCTCTTTGCTATGATGACAACTTTCATGACCTCTTTATAACAAATTACCACTTTTTGCTTGATTTTTATACTATTCACATTGTTAATAGAGAGTACTCTGGGTACTGTAGCTTGTCACATGCAATTTTAATCTAGTTTAAGAAGGCTTCCTTAAAAGTTGAGAAAGAGGGAGGAAAACACATCTCTTCTGATTTGCCTTCTAATTTGACAATCTCTTCCTTGACAGCTTTTGCAAACTCGACTGGGAGAAAAAAAAAGGAGTGTACTGAATAATTCAGCCTTGAGAGTGAATTGAGCTTGAGGAGAATTGTTGAATTCCCAAGTCTGTGGTTTGTGGTTTTTGTTATTGACTGCTCACATGGATTTAAAGTCCTGCTCTGCAGTCAGTGGTTTTTATCTCCCCTCTGGATTCTGCAATTTTATCTGGCTTTCCATCCCTGAACACCAGCTCTGTGTTCTTGCCAATAAACACACAAGAACCATTGAAGGACCTTCCTGCTTCCAAGGGGAGCCATAGATAGGCTGCCACACTAATAAATCAGAATTTAACTTTGGGCCTGAATGGTGAAGATAGTCCAGTGAAAGTTGATGGAGTCATCATGCTAAGTATGAGGCACTCTTCCTACTCCTCATGTGCTGGAATATCCAAATTCTTAATGAAGAAGAAAGTTTGATATCAAAAAAGAGCCTCTTGAAAATGGGGTGTCTTAACTCACCCTGAAATTTGTTATTTATATGAGCATGCTAGTGAGAGCCAGACAATAACAATAGGAGCTAATCCTGTGTCTTATGCATTGGCAACCAATTAGTAAAAAACCCCAGGTTAATATAATTTGAGAATTTGTGCATGCATAAAATATAGAGCCCATTTCCTGCAAGCTGGAGTGATGATGCAATACCTGTCACTGAAAGTAGTGTGCCCAGAAAAATACTATAATTGTAAGAGTCTAGCCAGTATTCAGGACTCTACATAAAACCTGAACCATGCTCTTCATTTCTTAAAGCCACTGAATAAAGTAAATGTTATTGCCTCTAAAGCATCCTTTTTCCAGGTTCAAAAAGCAGAATCATCTGGGAAAAAATAGTCTGAAAATTGTTATCACACTGTCTAGTAGAACTTCTCTATAATTAATTCTTATTGACAATCTCACTGAGTGATATAGTTCATATGAGTAAATATCTGAGCTCAGTCATAATGTGGACTGCAGGAAAGCTCTGCACAGTAACATTCCCTAAACAAAAAAACAAACCAACAAAAAAAAAAAAAAAAAAAAAAAAAAAAAAAAAAAAAAATGTTGGGTGGTTTTTTGATCAATTTGTGAGAGAATGCTAAGGAAGTGACTTTCAGTGAGGAGGATATGGTCTCTAAAAAAGGGAAAAAAATAAACCAAAACCCAAACAAAATTCCAAGGAACAACCCCTCATTTTTTATTCATGGTAAATTAGTGCTTTGTGACTTACAGGTATCACTAGTGTTTCTGTAGTCATGAACTTCTTTGAAAGATAGCTAAATCTAGAAAATTTTTAAAATTAAGTGACAGGTCAGAAGGGCTCTGCTTGCAAGTAAAAGAATCCACAAATCTCCTTGTGGATGGATGAAAATTTTTATTCCTTTTAGATCTATCTTTCATTCTGATTAACATATAATCAAATAAACTAGAATCTATCCAGAAGACAGTATTGGTTAAAAATAGCCAAGAATATGATTTCTGTGAGGTATTTTTGAGGTAGGAAATGTACAAATGGTGTCTGTTCTGGGCTCAAGGCAGAGGTTGGGTGTGAAATGCCTTTTGCCATGAGTAGGAATTCAAATTGGAGTTGAAGCACATGCATGCAGGCTGTTTCAAATACCAGAATACTTCTGGTTCTAGTTAAAGGGAACAGCCCTGGAAAGGTGGTGTGGTTTGCACCACTTATTTAGTGGTTTGTCTGGAGTTTTTTCTGTCTTTACTCAGAGCTAGGATTAAAGAATACAAGAAGAAATCGGATTTTCTCATGTTCTGGCTTGCTTGTTTATTAAATCTAATTAAAAGTACAGAACGTTCAGCAACACTTCTAGCTACCAGCTAGAAGTGAGCAAAATGGAAGATTAATCCAGCTAACTACAAGGTCTCTTAAAGCTAAACAGTCCATTATAGAAATAACACCTATATTGTTTATACTTTTAATCCCATAATCAAATTCCTGCCCTCAGTGCAGCACTGACTGTCCAACCAAAAACTACTACCTGAAATTATGAAGAAGAAAGAAGATCACTGAGACAACACCCAAAATTTTGTCTCATAAGTAAACTGGAGAAAGACTCTTTTGGAGATGGTAAACTGATTCATTTCTGTATGTTGTCATTGGGAAAGAAAAGAGGGATTTCTGTTTTGTTTTTGGTTGTTTTTTTTTTTTTTTGTCTTTACATGTACATTCACAAAGGAACATCTCTTTTTCTTTAGTGTAACAATACATCAATATTAAAAATCAACCACTGATTGTTTTTTGTCAGGTCTAAAAGAAGCTGCCAAGGTCCTTACAGGGAATTATTTCTGGTTCCTTTCTGACCTTACCAAAAAATAAATGAATCCAAAACCAGCACATCAAGGGAATGACAGGAATAACCTGTGCAGCCACAGGACCCAGTGCTGGGCATCCATCTGCACAGGACAGGGAGATTTTTATGGGATCTTGGGCATCTCCCTCCCCAACAGACAAACAGCTCCTCTCCCCACTGCAGTTGAAACATTGGGGGAATAAATGATCTGTGCTCTTTGTGAGATACTTTGGAGGAGAAGAGGTAAGCTGTTTCTTTGGCAGAGGCATAATTTAAACTTATGACTGAGGTCCCTTGTGTAAATGAGTTTTTTCAAGACTTCCTGGCAGCACAATATAAACACTTCCATCAGCAGAACAGTGTTTTTTAGAAATGTATCTCTTTGTGAAGCTGAGGCAAAAGACTGCAGTTTGCTTTCCCTGTTGTAATAATTATAACCTATACCTTAGAAGAGTTTTTTCTTCCACCCTGTGATCATCTCCCCAAACAGCTAGGAGCTATTTTTCCCTCTCTGAGGATGTTCTGATGAAGCTGATGCTGTGTGGTAGGTCCTGGCCACCTGCTTTACTCGGTCATGTGAATGTTTTCCTGAGTCATACTCCCAAAATACATTGTTGCCTAAATCTAGGGAAAACTGACAATCGGTAGCAGTTGGACTTTCATATTACAGCAGAATTTATGTTAAAAATAAATTCTCACAAATGATGACTGTCTGGAAAACATGAGTTGCTTGCTAAGAAACTAGGTAAGCACCTAGTTCACCATGTGAGAAGGGTTTCTTTTGCCATTAATTACTCCAGGAGCTAAAGGCCACACCAAAACACCACATAGGAAATTGAGATTCGTGTTCCATACTTTTTTGGTTAAATATTGAAGCTGTCAGAGAAATGTTCTCCAGCCTGTGTCAGCTGCTGTTAGCTTTCAGAGCTATGTTCATTCTTCTTTAGGCACTGAGATTTTCAGTTCTTTTCAACACAGTCATATCTCTGCAGCCAGAAGAGTTAAGCTTTAGCAAGCCAGAGGGAACATCTATAAGTTAAGTTGTTCTGTGAGCCAGAACCTGTGGGACAAAAAATATTTTCTGTGATGAAATGACTCCTGGCCCCACCTTTTCTAATGTGATCTACACAAGGTGCTGTTATACTGAAATCCTGCTGTTTTGGCTACTATGGGTTTTGATTTTAACCCTCCTGGAGCAGTGCCTGCCTTTGGGAGAGGATTCTGAGCAGTGTTCTGGGGGGCTGATGGAGCCCAGCTTTCAGTCTGGAGGGAAGAGGGGAGGTGTCAAGTGTGGTGCTGGTCCCAGTATTCCCTTGGGCTGTCTCTGCAGTGGTGCTTGGAGTGAGTTCATGCCAGAAAGCTCCTTGGTCAGTAGCAGAGCTCATTTGAATTTTGCTGAGGTGTGTGCCTGACTCCATGATTTGTAGGTTAAAGTCAGTGGCTCTTTTTCCCCCATATTAGAAAATAAAAGGTGAAGAATGCATTATCCACCCTGTACTTGTGCTGGCTAGAGCAGGGTTTGGAACACAAGCTTAGGCTCATGGGGAAAAACAAACAGAGTGAGCTGACAATGTGAAGCTATTGCAAAAAGAGACAAATGTGACTCTGCAGTTTGTGGTGAGGAATATTGCATGAAAGACAAAGGGTGTAATTATCCTGATTTGAAAATGCTGAAGCTTCAGCTAACACAAATTTTGGATACTGCAATTTCTGATATAGACGAGTTGAAGAGTCTCCAGAAAAGAGCAACAAAAAAATAATCTTACAAAATGATGGTTTGTAAGCTTTGCCTGTGAGAAAAAGCTAAAAGAAATAGGTTTCATAAGCTTTTCAAAAAGAGAATGATGTTATAATGGTAGAAAAATTGTTGGTTTTCTGGCCAGGTTTTCTGGCTTCTTCAAAAAGAAATTGAGTATGATTACATAGAAAAATGGGTCAAAATATAATCAACACAACATGTAGGAAAGTAAATGCAGTTTTCTGTGCAATAGAAGGTGATCTAACCAGATAAGAAAAGAATTTAAGTGAGAATGCATTTTTGTCTCAAATGAAAATCGTGTAAAAGCATTTTCCATTGATGTCTTAAAAGTGGTTTAGCTTAGCAAAAATTTATTTTGATTTAAAATATTTTTTCTTGAGTAAATAAACATGCCTTTTGCAGTTGCTGTTGACTGTGTATTAAGTTTAGAGAAAACATAAAAGGTTGTTTCAATTGTTCCAAATGCTGCCCATCTCAAATCCTTCAATATTTGAATATATATATTAAAATATACTCAAAGTGGTGACTTTCTCCACACTGTACAACAGCCTTTACTCCTCAAGCTGGGTAAAAGCAAAGTGATCTGTGGTGGTGCCTGTGTTAATGCATTTCAGTACCTTGCAGCAGTCAGTTCTGACATTTCTTTGTCTGTGTGGGGTCTGGGGATTTTAGTTCAAGATGGATCTCATCCTGTCCTCTACATCTTAGGTTTTTGTGAATTGTGGCTTCACTTCAGCACTACAGTGTTGCATAGAACCAAAGGATTAGGAGATGAAACCTTTACAGTTCTTTCTTCTGAATCACACAGTTGACTTAACTTATCACACTTGCTCTTTTTTCACTTTCACTCCAAAAATACAAAATTATTAAACCAGACAGGTATGTCTACTTCTCAGTGTATACTTTATCAAAGTACAGATGTGAGCAAACTTAGGAATGTGTGATATGATTTTTTTATTGATAGTTCTCCTGACTGAACTGTCAATTATGTCTCTATGTTACATAACAAAGACGTTATTGGTAATAACTTTGCTCTTCCTTGGCAGACATGCCAAATATCAAAGGGACAGGAATCTAATCTTGTTATTGATAGCAACTAGACATTTTTAAGATATTCATCAAACGATCTTGGAACTTTTTGTTCTGTCCAACAATTTGATACTCAGAAAACAAGGAGAAATTATAATGAAATATGATCCCTGTGTTTTTTCCAAATGCTCATCTGTCTCTCACAGGAGTTTTTTAACCTTTGATCAAAGTATCTAAAACTACACAGTAAAAACCTTGATAATTACCGGGTCAAGATTTACACTGAGTTATGTCTCTCAACATAAGCCATATTTGTGTGAATGTAGAAACAGTGTCTTCTGACTGGATTTGCTGCTTTTCACATTGAAATTAACATTGATTAATAAATGTTAATTAACTTACTGTAGCCTTACATAATCAGTGTAATTTCTTAAGCTGAGAGTTACTGACCTGAGAGTTATATTTACAGTTTGTACCTGAATTTAAACTTTCCTTTTGTTCATTATCATGCAGCCAGAGAAGGATGAGAAATGCCTTTCTGATTATTTGAAATTTGGAGGACTTTCATGTAGCTCCTGTTTTAGCATGGGCAGAAAACATGCTTTTTTCAGAGTGTTTTGGAGTTTTTTGGTTTTGTTGATAAAAGTGGGACTGTCTTCACTGAACCAAAGATATCTTGAGAAGAATGTGACTGTCCAGGATCCAGCTGGGAGGAAGGAACTAAGACTCACCTTTTAAATTCTTTTCTCCTTGACTTTCCCAGAACGTTTTTTTTTTCTTACTGACATTCCTGAACCAAATGAGCACACTGGCATTTCCTTACAGAAACCTGTTCAGTGAAAGCATTCCTGGCAGTTTGTGTTGCTGTGTCTCGAAGGCTTTGTCAGAGCAAGCAATGAGTGGGACTTCTCTATTTTGGTCCAAATATCTGGATTAGGGTTGACTAACAAGATTCTTCTTTCTCCCTTGAGACCTAAGATCACTTCCCATTTCTCTGTATCTTTTGTTGTTTTTTTCCTGTGGTTGTTTTTTTTTTCTCTTGTGTAGCTCATAAAGTCTTTACTCACAGAGACAAGGGGTTGGATTATCTGCTTTCCCCAGGAATCTGAGCTCTTCAGTCCCAGACTCCTTGTTGCCATGAGGTCATCAGACTGGTACCAGCCTGCTTACTGCAGATTGTCTTCACCCAGGGCAGCCAGCTATTTTTCCCTCAAACCATGTGGAAAAGGAGAAATGATCCATAGCCAGCCACAGTCTTTGTTTTTTCCCTGCTGTTCAGTTTCTGTTCATGCGCAGGCTTTTCAATTTCATGAAGCAGCTTTACATGAAAGCTGAAATGTAATTGCATCCTCCTGAGTAAAATGGACAATTTCTGTGCCAGCCATGTTTTTAAAGAATAAGATTACAGCATTCACTCTGCTGTGTGCTTTCTCTGCAAGCGAATCCCTTTGCTGATGTAAAGGGATTAAATATTCTAAGACACCAGCCAGACCAATTCTTTACAATTCCCTAAGTGTGGAGAAGATCACCTTCATTATTTTTGTCAGGGGAAGAAATACAGCATAACAGGGAGGCCTCTTTCAATACACCTTGCTTTACTCTAGCAGATACAAGTGAGGATTCATTTCAGCACACATTGTGCTTGCTGTTCTTCTCCTCTCCATGTGAACTTACACTATGATTTCCTTGTGGAGTTTGTGGCTTTCTGATATACCTTGTAGATCTGAGGCAACAAAATAAGTATTGTGCACTTTGCAGTTTTTGCTTCTTTGTTTTGAATGGAAGCCCTGGAGTGTGATGACATTTGTTACCCTAGAAAAAAAATGAGAAGTGCAGGGTTGCAAATGAAACAGTTTCAAATATCTTTTTATGCCCTACTTTTATAGTTTCTAGCATTCTTTGTCTTGCTCATGATATCTTTATATGGCAGCAGGAAAGGGGTGGTTTTCAGTATTTTGTCTTTCATTGATTGCACCTGGTGAGATTGTCAGACTCTAATGCATTTTATGTTTGACTATGGACAGCCATAAAATAGTTTTCTTACAATTAAGTTGTGAGCCTAACAATGGCAATGTATCTCTCTTTCTTGAAATAATGTATGGACTTCTTTTCTCCATGTCAGTTGATGTTGCAGACTTGCCAGAGAGAATACTTGCTATCAAGATGATGCAGTGTGGTTCTTGTTACCAAAACTGTGCTTCTCCATCTCAGATCTGCACAACCCTGCCCTTAACACTGAAATCTATTCTCTCAAAGCCATCTCTGGTATCTCCCAGCAGCATAAAGAAGAGAGGTTAGGAGAAATAGCACTCTGGCTATTTTGGGAGAGGTTCCTAAACTCAGGGCAAGCTGAACTCAGGAGAGACTGGGGAATACAGTTCTACTTTGGACACAGCAAAGATAATTGGAGGTATGGGTAAATTGTATGTCCTGTAGTCTCCTTTCAGGAGCTGCTGAAGGGCTAATTCCCAGTGGTGTACAGCCCAGCAGATGTTGTGTGTCATGGGGTGGAGGGGGTGACAAGCTGCCCCTCCTCTGGTTATTGCCATTTCTCCTCTCTGCAGGTGGAGCTGCTGCAGGAGAGAGCCCGTGGTGCCACATCAGGGGCTCTGTGAGCAGCACTCAAACAGCCATAACCAGACAAACCCTAAGGAGGCATTAGAGCCTGTGCCTATAAAGTGAGATTATGTTCTGAAAGATGCTGAGCAGCTCTGAATAAAATCAGCAAGAACAGAGAGTGTGCAGGGCAACACAGAGAAATACACTGTGAGTCTAAGAGCATTGGAGCTATGAAATAAACTGCTATGAAATTAAAAACAGTGAGATGTATTTAACTACACTACAGCAGATCAAATTATAAACCAATGTGGACACTGCTACTTAGGGGTTTGGGGGAAGAGGAGGTGGGTGGATCATCAGAAGAGCTGAAAATGCCAAGAGAAAGGACTGAAACATCATAATACCACAACATCCTCATGTGGTGTCAGATTAATGAGTGAAAGTTTAGAATGTGATTGTCATCTGTGTGTCTGCTTCTGCATGTGGAAATCTAAAGGGTTCTGACAGCTTTCTTTCTAAGGAAATTCTGTAATTCCTTCTTTTTCCCCACAAAAAATTGTAGAAATTTTCTCTGAAATGTAAAGTGCTACAAGTGCCATGATTTTTTCCTTCCCATTGCAAAGCACCAAAAAAAAAAAAAAAAAAAAAATCTGCATTTCCAGAGACAGCAGTTCACAGAGTCCTAAGATTACAGCAACTTTCCTGCAGATCTTAATGCCAGACCTCCTTTAACAGTGACCCCTGCCTAAAACAAAAATGGGAGAGAATGGAGGGGTTTTCCCTTCCAAGCAAGCAGTTCCTTTCTTTCTTCCCAGTCCAATCCTGTAACTACTTCAACCTCACAAGGTCTGCCTTTCAAGAGATGCTTAAAAATTCCAGAGAGGTAATACTTGAAATCTGTTTTTCTATCATCTGCACTGCTTATGGTGCAAGAAGACCTCTGCTAGCTGGTAAAAAGAAGAGCACTTTATTGGAGACTGCTGACTATTACTTGCTCTTTTATGAAGCACTGATTTTGTGTGGAGCATTACTTGAGTCTGATGTTTAGTCTTCTATGGCAGAAATTTCTGTTGCGCCTTTAGACCTTTCCCACTGTACTTGATTTTTGGGAAGGCAGAGCCTATGCTGTTGGACAAGTGCAAACTGAATTAGCTGTGCTCAGCACTCAAAGAGCAATAGGAGCCTTCTGGGGGCTCTTATTTCTAAATCCAGCCTTTTTACTACCATAAATTTTTATCTGTTTTAAACATGGTGATAGATTTATTCCCTCTCCCCCCTCCAGTCTTCATTTTTTTTTTTTTTCCAAGTGAGGTTTTAGACAATCACCATCAATTTCAGTTTTCCAGCCCTGCATTCCTAACTTTAAACTAGCCTAATCTCTCCTCTGGGTTATTCCTGAAGGCTCTGTACCTGCTATAGCAGGAGTAGTAATTCCTCTATGGTTTGCCATAATTAATTTGCCATTTTTGGCAAATTTTTTTTTAGAGTTTCTCTGTACCTGCCCAGCCACAGCCCAAGCTGTACCCACAAGTCTCACACCAGCTTTAGGAGTGACATTACATTTCTTCCTGCTTCTCCAAGCTCCTATTTTAGCTGTGTGAGCATGTCAAGCTCTGTCACTCAGCTGCATATGCTCTCCTTTTCCTGGCTCTATCCTCATCCCAAATTCCATCTCCCAGCCCGGCAGTGGGGCTTGCTTGTTTGCAAGGTCACCTGCAAGGCTCTCAGCCTGCAGCACTCACCTCACTCCTGCTCTCTGCTCTCCTCAAAGCTGCACCCCAGTGTGGGGATGGAGCAGATGCACTTGCAGGGCTGAACTGGAGTGACAGCTCACTCAGCCCTGCTTCCTCCAGCTCTCATTTTGGGAGCAGGACTGAAGGTAGGGCTGGATCTTGGAGGGATGAAGTGAGTGCTGTGGACAGGGCAGGAAGGCACAGTCCATTCTGCAGGGGCTGGGAGAGGCTCAATCCTGCTGGATTTTTTAACAGGGCTAAAATACAAAAATACATATTTCAGGTATAGTTTCTGCCTTACTTATATATTTTTATCATATTGTTACCTGTGGTCTTGCTTGTCTTTCATGATTCAAGTTCATGAGTTCTCCTTCCTTGAGCCATCCCTGACTACAGTCTCAGCTATGGCCATTGGGCTGTTATTTGTCTTCCTATGCTAGAAACTCTTTTTAGATCTAGTCCTGAAGACTTTTTTTTCCCCTCATCCTTTAATATATCCCTGGCCACATGACTAGCACTTTCCATTTAAATTATAAATCATTAATAAATCATTAACTTGTGCTTACACCATAAATGTGTCAGATGGAAGAAAGATATATCTCTTACTCTGGTTGAAACTGAGTATTTGAGTTACATTTCAGAATACCATCCTCTGTAAGATATCCAGCTGGAGCAATGCTTAAATATGCTCTGAATTCCTATATAAAGAGAGCTTTTTTTCTCATTTATCATTGCTAGAGTCAAGCATCATCTTAGGGCTTTAGTCCCTGCTTTCCTGGTCCCTGTACATAGCCTGAGCCTTATTCCAAATAATAAGCCTAACCAGGTGATACCAATCTGATCCTCTAGGTAGCCAGCCAAGTAATTTTTGTCCAAAATAGAGGTCCAATCCAAAAACAATTCTAGGTTTACAGGCCTTCCTGTGGTGATCCTTAGTAGTATTTAGTCCACCTGCTCTTCCTCACAGCCTTCAGGCAGTTGTGTGTGGATTACTGAATTTAGTTCTTTACTCTGTTTTCTGGACTTCTGATTTCCTGCTTGACACCTTTGACCTGAATTATATAACTGTTAATTTCTGTGCTTTCTATATGCTGTGCTTACTTTGGTAGATAAATCAAGTTTATACCTCAGCAGGAGAAATCATAACTAAAATTTTGATTGGAAAACCCAATTTACATAAGCAACTCAATCTACATGCACACATTTTGGATGGTTATTATTTGACAGAAGGATGTCCTATTCACTAATAGCACTAGCAGTGTTTGTGTGCAGCCTTTCCCTGTGCAATTACATTTTCAGAGTGTAAGGAGAAAGGTCCAAGCTCTCCACCCACCCCCACCTTCCCTTTGGGTTAGATTTTTTCAAGGAAAACCTCTTTTTAGGAGCAGCACAGGGAGTACTTTGTGTGCTGTGCTCTCTGGAAAAATGTGTCAGCCTGCTATGATCTCCCCATGGATCTCTTGGAAAGCCTGGCTCCCATCCCAGTGAGCCAGGATGGATGTGTGTGGTGAAGCCTTCCTCACCACCAGCTCATCCAAAGAGCTGCACACATGATTCTTCAGGCAGATTAAATACACTCCAAGCACATTTCCACTGGTGCAAACACTTCTCAGGAAGTGATTTTTCTAGGCAGCTGCCCAAAGTGTGTTTCTTCAACAATTTGAATGGTAGAATTTTAAAAATATTTATCCCTTTTGATGGTGAAGGATATTTATAAAATATGTTCTCTCTTGAAAAAACTAAGTTTATCAATTTTGTGAATTTAAGGCAATATCCTACCTGTAAATAGCAGAATTTAGGTTGGAAAGTCGATGTTCTCAGAGTAGATTGGGAGCAGAAAACCCAGATTAGAGTAGATCTATAAACGGTTTGCTAATACAACACCAGCAATGGAAAATTCAGGATCAGTTTTAAGATCTTGAGCTTTCAGCAGAATGAGATCTTACCAGAATTGCATGACCTTTGTGTTGGTTTTATTAGGAGATTTCAGGAAATGCTTTATATCAAGGCTAACTGCAGGCACCTGGTTATTGTCAGCTTTAAACTCTTTTCTAAAAGGTACAAGGAGAAGGGTAAAAGAAAGCTGGCAACACCTGAGATTCCTGGAGTGCTCCAGATGTTCTGAGTGCTGATGCTTTGCCAGCATCCTGGTGCCTTGGAAGATCAGCAGGTTGGTGTTTGAGGAAGATGCTGCTCAGTGATGTCAAGCTAAGTGCTTACACCCAGCAGCTGTGAGGCACTGGAAGACTTTCTGCTGCAGGGATCCTGAGCTGTCCTATGACAGATGAGAGATAAAATAGCCAATTCCATCATAAATTTACATTATGGCAGCTAAAGTAGGTCCTTTACTTCCCTCAAATTGAGATGCAAATAGAACTCACCTGTTTATTGATAAATCACACAGGGCATGGGCCTGAAGAGCTCAGCCAAATTATACTGCAGCTTTTTGATTTCTAGCTCTATGACACACTGTGGTTACTTTGCTTTTAGTTTGAGGACTTTTGAACCCAGTCTGATGCTTTGTTTGCCAGCAGGAAGGAGAAGACCTTTTGTAACAGCAGCAGTTTTAGTGAGAATTCCATGGCTAAGGTTCATAATAGTCAGACCTTTCTTTAAATTGTAAGCTGCAGTCTTTTTATTTTTTTTTGGTGATGAAAGGAGAAGGTTTGATAACCCTGCTTAGCCTTTCTCCATGCTGTGTGATTTACTTTAATAAAGTCTAGCCTAGGGCTTTCTGCTGCCTGTGCTGTGAGACTTGTACCCCAAAATGTGTTTGTCAATCTCTGTCACATCTGTTCTTATCTACCTCCATCTCTCTATTTATGTAACCTTCTGTATCCTCAAATGCTCATCAGCACAGAAATTCTGGAGAATCCCCTCTCATCTTGCTTGTGGAGGGATGCTGCATGCCTGTGCCACCTTGTGCCTGGTGATTTGGTGAGGCTGGAGAAGGGAGAGCCAGCACAGGGCTGGCAGTGCTCAACACTTGATTTCTGATTCAGTTTCTTTTCTATCCCTGTGATGAGATACAGGGAGATGCTCTGTGAATGAGCTGTGCAAATTTCCCAGAGAACCTCTGAGGCAGGGAAGCACAAAAGTGGTAACTTCAGCACTTTTTTCTCTAAAAATAAATTTCTGTGAGTGCTGATTCTATTTGTCCTATACAAAGTGAAGGACCCCTTCATGCAAACAGTTGGGAAGGAGAGAATTACTAACCAAATGAGAGTGTAAGACATGCTTGACTGGTCATGGGGTAGAATATGATAGAGCAGTATGTATATGGCAACAAAAGGATGTGAAAATGTAGAATTCTGTAGCAGAAAGAAGCCTGGATTACAGCTGGTGGCCTAAAACTCATCACAAATAGCAGTGAATAAGAAACCTGAGTGACAATTCTGCTGTGGAGTTGGTAGGGGCTGAAAACTCTGCACCTGAGCATTCACCAGGCTCCTGCCTTGTGGGTTTTCTCTGTTCCTTCCTCTTCTGTTTGTTTTTTCAGCTGTGGGATCAAGGGGAGTAGAACAACTAGATCTGTTTTCCAGCAAGATACCCATACCATTGTGTGTGTTGGAGTTTTGTGTGGTGTTGGGATTTTGCTGGTTTTATTTTAAACTCTTTCCCTTATTTTGTTTTCTCTTATCACCAGCTGTGCTCAATATCTGATCTCTTAGACTTCTTTGAAGATGAAGCAAAACAGGTATTGAAAGTGTTTGGGGAGTTTTGCATTTGCAATTTGTGTTATTGGAGAAATCCTGGATTTGCCTAGATCTAGTTTTTTATGTTTCTTGTTGCTATTTGTGTCTTTCCACAAATCCATTTCACACTGCAACCCCCAATTCTGGCATTACACATTTTTTTTTCCCCTGTTTGTCAGCATTGAGCTTTGTCTGATGCACCTGTGAGTTTGACCTGGAGCTGTCTTGCTCCTGTTCAGCTTTTCTCACTTCTTATTTCCTGCAGAATCATTGGCACTGTCTCTCATGATCTCATTCAAAACACCTTCACACATTTATATTCTCAAACACTTCATTAGTCAGGTCTAAAATAACAGTTTCCTCCAGCTTTTTTTTTATTTTTCTATCTCCTGAATCAAAACTTTTTCTCATCACCTTTCTTGAATTTTTGGTTAGCCTGTGCCCAGGTAGATTTTAGGAACTTGCTATCAACAGTTATGAGTCTCTCAAGGCCACTTTCCCAGACCTACCCCACTAGTAATACAGGGCTCTAAAGCTGATTTTGGAAATACCACAAAGAGCCCATTAATCTGCTGCACAATTGCAATGCAGAACTGCTGTCTAGGGTTTTCACATATTGTAATGATTTTTAAATTTATTTTTACTTGATTTTATTGCTGCCAGCTGAGCTAGATTAGGACAGGCTGAAATTAGTCATAAGTTACCCCAGGCTTGCTGTTTGCTCCTGCAGCTCACCATCTCCATGTCAGCTCTACAGAATCCTGCCTCAAGTGAATCCATGGAAGAACAACAGCAGGAAAATGAGAGTGAGCCACACAGGGAAGCCAAAATGTGTGAGGTGCTTGGGGCTGGGTGTTAAACTTCAACTGGAGGAACTTGAAGCAGTTTTTCCAAGAAAAATCTGGTTCAGTGTTTCCCCAGTGTGTTGATAACACTCAATAGGGACGGGGGGAAAGACAGTGAATCTCTTTAACTGTGCACTTTGCCAAAACAAATCTGCTTTTTGTAGATTAGGAAGGCATTGAAAATGTGATTATACGTACTGTGGGCTCCAGGAGGTTTCCTGAGCTTGGCTGAGGAAGAAAGCAGAATCCTCCTGAGATTCTGCAATGCTTAAATAGAGAATTGCTGATACAACATAAATGTTGTTTGAGGTGCTGCTGAAGGGCTGGGCAAGGATGGATTTTGGATCTCAGGAAGGTTTGCCCCATTTGCTAGAGTTAAATTATTGCCCCTGCTGTTGGTTGTTCCATACTGGAGCCTTTCCTGCCTGTTATTTTCCCTTGAGGTAGAGATTGGTGGTGTCTGTTACAGAGAATGCTCTGTTAAAATGAACCTTGGGGCTGTGTTGGCAAACTACCCAAGTTGTTAAACTTCAGGTTTGAGCAGCAGATTTTCTCTGCATTGAGCTACTTTCTGTGGCTTTCATGGCTTTGCTTGTATGATGTGACTTTGATGCACTTGTTAGGAGAAGTCTATAGAGGTCACTTGTCTCCTTGGAAACCAGAAGATAAAATAACTCTAGTTGTATCTGTATTTTGATATAAATAAGCTTTTTCTTCTCCAAAGGAGAGCTACCTAGACACTGAAGCATTAACAATTTTGTAATGATTTTCTGTCTTTTGCAAGGTTGAGGGGGTCTTACAGTGGAAGAACAATAACAGCACTCTTAATTGACCATCTCAGTTGTACAATTTGCTGCAAGCATCTTGCATTCTAATTAGAAATCAAAGCATTGCAAGTTGTTCCCTCACCTCTTACTCCTGACACTTTGTGGAGTTTGTCTTTTGTCCAGTTTTCTCATCAGTGCAAGGTTATTTCTATGCCAGTGCTTTAAATAAAAGCCTTGTGGAATATGTTCTTCCTATAAAAATTTGGCTTCTGTTGGTGAAGAGATAATTGTTAATCTGTGTCACTGAAGCAGGTGTTATTATGGAGTTACTGGTGCTGCACTGGAAGGAGAAGGAACATGGAAAAGTGCAAAGAGCCCACTAACTGTAGGTCAGAAATGCTTTTAGCAGATTAAATAAAGAAATATATTTGCTTAAAAAGAAAGATGTAGTGTGCCAAGTGATTTTTTTACTTAAGGGAGTTGTGGTAAAAAGCAGCAGCTGGACAGATGTGCTCTTAGGAGATTCTGTCTCAAAGCATCTTTATTTACAGGACTGTTTCTTGTACATTGCAGGGAAAATCACCACCTGCAGGGAGCCTAATTGGGTTTGATCTGTATCACAGCTATTGACCTTATGGTTTGGCTCCAGGCATTAGAAAGATGAGAGTGTAATAGGAACTTTCTTCAGTATAGTATGTAAACATACAGTGTAATAAATGCACTCTAAAGTATGGAATTGCTCCTGCCATGCCAAAAATTCACTTTTTCATCTTGGGATGCATCTCTGATTCCTCTCCAGATGACACTTATGGGGTGTCACATAGGTTACAGCAAAAGCTTGAGCTTCTTGACTCCTAATTTCCTCTGAACCCTACTTTGTTTGTGGAGGGGAAGGCACCAGGTTTGCTTCTGTACTCAACTATTATGAGTACCAGAACAAATCCATTTTCAGGACTGAGCAGAGCAGTGCATTGTGTGCAGACTTTGGCTTGAGGAGATTCCAGGTGATCAAAAACCTAGTATCAAATTAATCTGCTCAGATTAATCACAAGCTAAGACAGTCTGAAAATCCTCCTGGAGAACAAAGTCACACATCTCTGTGGGAAAGGACATATTTTCTTTTTTTTTTTTCCTTCAGATGGATGGCTGAATGTTTTCTCTAGTCAGTTTAATTTCCAGGAGTGTGCTGCACCATTCCAGAACAGCAGCAATGTTTATGCTGCCCCTTGTGCTCTGGAGCTGACTATTTCACACATTTGCACTTTATTGTGGGCTTAGGCTGTCCAACTGGCAGATTATTTCTCCAGTGCTAATAACAGTTTTGTAATTAGTGCAACATGCAGTCCAAATTGTCTCTTGTGCAAAATTCAGTCTCTGAGGCTGCTCTGTTCTGCTAAATTTCTGAGCTACTGAAAATTGGCAAGAATTGTCTCACTGGTACAGTGTGTGTTTCCTTTCCACTCTTGTTGTATGCCCTTAATTTTTCTGGGCTCTTGGGGGCTGCTGGTGATGGCAGAGTTGGAGACACCCTGATCCCAGCAGCATTCTCTTTTCCTGATTCTCTTTCTTCTGATTTTTCCTGACCAGCAGACTTTTTCCTGTGCCCATGCCAACCAACAGCAGCTCATCATCCAACATCTTGTGGCTGTGTCCACTGAATTTTAGAAGTTCAGACTTTGCATTGGTGAGTTCTGCTGGGGGCAGGTTGCTGTAGAGCTAGAAATGGTTTGATGGAAAGCTGGGTCTGGAAGGGAGTTTGGGTGTTGAGTTGTGTGGCACATGTTAGATGGCAAGTCATTGTTTTGGCATTGCAATAGTTTGCATACATGTTATTTCTGTCACTTCCCAGCTCAGGACCTGCTTTTGGTAATTTTTAGGTGTTCTGATAAACAGTGACTGGAGCCCAACTTTCAGTGCTACACTGATTCTCCTGAAGGGAAGCCTTCTGTAATTTGAAATAAAAATATGAAATAACTATTTTGTGTGGTTTTTTTGTGCAAAGCCAAACTTGTTAAGGGATTTCTTTGTGTTCAGGTAAACTTAGCCATGGAGAAATGGACTTGAGTTTCTATTAGCTTTTAATGTTCTGCAGTATTTTCCTGTGGTTAAACATTAGTGAGCTCCAAAGTGACAGAAATGGGAGAGAATGAGTAAATTGTGCACAGGGATGGTCTTTTATCATTTATATAAAAAGCTACTACTGCTTCTTCCTGACTTTTAAAAAGGGATAAGATATTGATCAGCACTAAATGTAGAAAGATACCCCTGTCTAAAACATTTCCCAATTTTTATTCTCATGGAATATTCTGAATTGAAAGGGATCTACAACTATATCCAAAGAGCAGCTCCTGGCCCTTACTTCTGCCTTCACTCAGAATCAGGATTAAAAACACAAAGGAGATGAATTTTCTCATGTTCAGGCTTGGTTGTTTATTAATTTTATCTAAAGTACAGAGTTCTGCCACACTTTTAGCTACCAGCTAAAAGCAAGCAAAAACTAGCTAGTTATAAAGGTTTTTAAAGCTAAACAATCCAATAGAGAATTAACACCTGTATTATTTATACTTTTGACCCAATAACCAAACTCCTGTGACCCTCAGTGCAGCACTGTACAGAAACTACTGCCTGAAATTATGAAGAAGAAGGAAGAAGACAGAAACAGGCATCAACCAAAATTCTCCATCTTGTCCCATACCCATTACTATATTATAAAAACCTCAGATTTAAAACCCTTCACCATGTGAAATCACACACTTCTATTTAACTACACACCTGTGGTTTTAACTCCATCACTCAAATTTGGAAGTTTCTCCAAAGCCTCAGGTCAAAAGCAGTGTTCTGCTGGGGGTCAGTGCAAAAAAGCACAAAAAGCTCAAAAAAAAAAAAAAAAAATCCCAGATTTCTGGGATCCAGCACTGTCAGGGAAATATTTTCAAAAGTAACAAATCTCAAGGCAGCCAAGTGCATGGATGCTGGAAAAAAAAACCCCAAAAAACCATCTCTACAAACTTCTATCAATGCCCTAGGTGCCTGACCAAATCAGTTGGAATTTTCTCTATGGAAACTGGAAAACTGTTGTAGGAAGTGGAGATTACAGAATTTTTATTTTTTTTAAAGCAGACAGGACTGACTTGTTGTTGCCCTTTTTGAACTAGACATATAACTCCATGTAATTTAATTTAGCTTGCATGGAAATCAATTGTGAATTGTCTCTCTCCTTCCCTGTCATTACTAAAGCATTTTAATGGTTCAGGATTTAGCTAATGAGCCCTGGAATAACTTATATCAAAGTGGTTTTGTAAAGACTAATTTAATTTTTCTGACTAATACTGACAGTATTTTAGCCTGTTGGGAATAGCCCTGAGAGCTGAGATGGGTTCATAAAGCCACTTCCAGAAAAACTCCAGCTTCATGCACTTAAATTTTTTATCACAATTTCCAGTTTGTGTCCATGGTTCTGGTGTGAGTGTTCAACAGCACAAAGAAAGCAGCATTAATAATAGAATTAAAAAGTGGAGTATTGCAATGATAGTTTGGATTTCTGCTGAAGATAAAGTTTGTGTAAAGCAGCTCTGCTTTCATTTTGAAGTCAGAACTTTCTGACTCTTGATAGATCCTTGCTTTCTGGAGGATCTCTACAGCTAGATGTATTTTAATGATTCTGTTTTTCTTTGCTGTGCACAGTTCTATTAGTTACTAACTGCAGCTTGGCTTGAAATATTTTTATCCCACCCAGAGGGAACTGGGAAAAGAGGCTGAAAAATAAAAGCAAACATTTTGTTCTAATACTAAGGCATAGTTTTCTTTGGAGTTTATAAAAACCCTGGAACTTTTAAACTATTTCCTGCATAATGCTGTGAATTATTGACACAAGTCAAATTTAGCTGTTTATCAGCAAGGTGGAATTTTCAGCGTGAAACTCTTTTTTTTTTTTTTTTTTTTTTTGTTTAGTTGGGATGCTTTGGGTGTTTTATTGGATTAGCCCAACACTTAGGTTTTGAGAGACTTTGCATATCTCTAAAAAGCTTTTCCAGGAGACTGCAAGTGAGCTTGCTTTCCAAAATGCTGGAGGTGAATACAGCTGGAATTAATTAGAATGTAAAATTTGGTGCAGAACTGCTCATGTTTCCTGTGTAACAGATATAAGTGTGTAGGAAAGGCAGACTGGGGCTTGTTCTGTGGAAAGGTTTTTACTCTGTTGAAACTTGGTGACTTTGATAAACTATTTGTAGATTAAAGGTCTCCTGAGTATTTTTAATATGGCCCTGAGGGATAGGGATGAAGTTTTAATATTGTCTGAAAGAAATGTATTTATATTATTCTAGTCATCCCCTCTCACTCAGTTCCATCACTTAATGCTGTACAGTCTGTTAAATTCTAAGAAAAATCTGTTTTTTAAACAATGTCTTTGTACAAATAGAATTTTGTTAGGTTACTGGGGAAACCAGGACTCCACTGGGGTGGTTTTCCAAACAAAACAACTCATTTTGTAATTCTTTCAGTTTATTTGTTGTTGCTACTGAAATACCAGAAGATAATTTACTAACTAATAATTTACTTTAATTTTACTACCAGAAGATAATTACCAGAAGATAATTTACTAATTTACTCCTAATTTTTGCATATCCTATTGACCTATTGATTTTGTAAGTTTTACAGAAACTTGAAAAACATTCTAGGTCTTAGAAATATTAGATTTATCTTTCTTGATGGTTTAAAAAGAGAAATTGGAATGTTGGCTGCATTAGGATATTGGTGCTGTTTGCTGGAATCCATTTTTTGGGTAATAAAAGTGCTAGATTAAGTTGTGGGAGGCAATGGAAGTGCTGATTCTACTTTTATTTAGATAAATTAAATAAATTTTATTTATTTATTTATTTATTTAGTTTTATTTATTTATAATAATTTTATTATTGCTTTTATTTTTATGGGGGAAAGACACAACAAATGTTCAAGAGGATGTTGAGAACATAGCATCCAGCTTCTTCTTTTGCCTTGCCAAATAAATGTGGCAACAAGTGCAGTTAATGTTGCTGTTTGACACCAATCTCCTAGAGTCAGTTTGTTTTGTGACTTTTTATAATTTATCATGACTAGTCAGGAATCATTAGATGAGAAATGTCCTTTGGATGATGTTATTTGGGTTTTACTTAGACCAAATCTGAGCAGTTGCATGCCTGGAACCCAATAGAAGACCCCCAGTAGAGATTTATATGCAGATAAACCACCATTAGGAAAACATAAATATGAAAAGTAATCAAATATTACAGCATTTCCTGAAGAGTCAGGAGAAATACCTAAAATACTTGGACAATTTACTGTTTTTTTAATTCATTAAAAAAGGACATATTCATGAGATATGCTGTAAAATCAAGATTAAACCTCCCCATGCAGTTGGGTGCAGTGTGCAGTAAATGGGTGGTGAAAGTTGAAAGTCATCAGATTGAAGTGCTGCTCTCCATTACAATGAAATTAGTCTCTTTTTATTTTTTTTGTATTTTTCCCTCTTTCTTTAAGGCAATTTCTGAATCAAACAGAAGTGGCTGCTCCCAGACATTCAAAAGAAGGAATGAAGAATTAGAATATTACAGCTGTGTTAACATCAAAGTACACAAATCCTTGGAAAAATTTCATTTTACCCAAGTCCCTCTTGAGCTGTTGGCACCAGCTGTGTGGGATGCAAGCTGAAAATCTCTGCTGGGAGGTAACTACTCAATGCTGACTGAATTTTTTTCTTTCTTTATTATCCCTCTTAATTCTATAATTTTTAATCTGTACTGCAATATACTGAACCATGGAATGAGAACCTAAAAGGTTCTAAGTGTGGGGTTTTTTTAATACATCAGTGCTGTGCTGGAATCTTACAGTATTTATTTTAGAAATATGCATCATTTGAGTGCATGTGGGGAAAAATACAATTAAAATTGGAAAAGAGCATAATTTTTGGGCTCTAGCTACAAAGTTTCTGTCTCTGGAGTCAATATCTGGAGTTTTTTGTCCTCTGCTCAAGGCTGAAGTAGTTCTGTACAGATGTGCAGTGTAAATGTGGAATAAAACCAGAATTCAGTGTCTGGGCTGCTCTGACTTTTGTGGTTTAGTTTTGTGTGGTTCTGAAAGCAGCAGGGAGTTTGGCCTGATGATCCTTCCAATTTGAGAAGTTCTGTGTTAATTTATAATACTTTTTGTGTGTGTGTGTGTGTGTGTGGCAGTGCTGCTTTTCCTGGGTTTTGCTATCAAATTTCTGGGCAATGCTGTTGCAACAAAAAGTTTTGAGCTCTTGGGGATGTTTTGTTTTGGTTTTCCTCTAAAACAATTAATTTTCTTTTGCAGGATGCAATAGGGAACAGAACTAGGAGTTCAGAAAGTAAATTTAAAACCCTAGGCTGAAATTCAAAAGGCTTCCAAAAGCAGATTTCCAGAAGCAAGTTGTCCTAGACAAGAAAACCCACCTTGGTTTTTGTAAATTTTTTCCCCTCAAAGATGCTCTATCTCTGTTGGAGAATGATGAAAATACGTATTATAACTCTGTACTGAGGTATTTAACTATCTGGCTGGGTCTTTTTTCACACCTCAATGTGTTTAACCCTTACTGGATTTGGATGTGGAAAGAATAAAGAGAAAAGGATGGTGATGGGGAAGGAAATAATGGTTTTGTGCCACGCCTCTCCAGATGAAGGCACAGATCTGGCAGGCTGCAGACATCCTGCATGCTGCCATCTGCCACAGCTGGCTGAGCTGGAACAGTTTGCCCACTGCTCTGCCTTATTTTGAAACACCCTGATGTGTTTAGGAGTGATTTGACATCAGCCTGCCAAACCTGCTGACTTTGAGCCAGATGCTTTTCCAAATTATTCACTTACCTGCTGGATAATTTTGGCAGGGGAAATTCTGTGCAGCCCACCTGTAAATAAGCCATGACAGGGTTTCTCATTGCAAGTTTGAGCTGCCTGGGTTAGGAGGAAATAAAATCATGTGTTGCTCTTCCTTGATAGGATGAGGCAAAACTTCAAAATAGCAAACAAGAGATGCTGCTGCTTTTTTGGCCACAATTTTAACACTGTTCCTTGAAAATGTGTGCAGCATCTCTTGTCTTGGTGGTGGTGAATTCATGATTCCACATCCCTGACTTCAGAAATGCGATGCCAATGTTAATTCATCTTGGGAAGGAACACTGCAATAGCTGTGGAAATGCTTTTTGCAATGTGCTGCCTTTGTAATTTTGTTATCACTCTAAATACCTGCATTATTTCTGAATAAATATAATTAGAACTATGTTATGGAGTCTTGTCCATTCTATTCTACACTGTCCTCTGTTCTACATTGAAATTTCTGTCTCTTCTTGCCCCTCACTATTTTCACTTGGATTAGCAAGGAAGATTTGCCTTTGAGGCTGACTTGCACAGGAATCTTCAGTGTCTTTAGAGTCCAACAATGACCTGCTGAACCATCAAAAACCATTAAAACTTTATAATGTGACTAGGAATAATTTAGTAATTCATATTTTTTGTATATTTTTACTTGTGCACAGCCCACTTTTGGTGCTGAAACCGATGAGGACACTGGGCCCAAGTCTCAAAAATATGAATTTGTGGTGGGTGGAATGGTTTAATGGTCAGCAAATACTAAATGTTGTTAAACCACATTTTACTTCTGCTTCTGCCTCAAGGCAGCAGAACTTCCTCTGAGGTATAAACATTGCAGAAGCTACCATTGTATTTCAACCCCTTTGTTTCAGTGTAAGAACATAAAATCTGTGTTACCTGTATGAACACAGGCAGGGATTTCAACAGGAGAGGTGAGGGAATAATGCACAGAGCATCTTGTTCCATCCTTGCAGCTCAAGGCTTGTAAAGGCATCTGTTAAATGCTGGATGGAGATATGAATGCTTTGGAAATGCTCTTTTTTTTTGTTTGTTTTCCAGACACCATCATCCTAAATTTCCTGGAGACATGCTCTGTTCGTCCTGATAGCAGAATTTCAAAGAATGATTGACTGGTTCTCTTATTAAAGACTAAGCCCAAGAGGAAAAAGCTGCTCAGTCTTTTGTCTGTTGGATTTTTCTCATTGCCTTCTATGTGTTTTTGTTGATGTAAGTGCTCATATTAATTACAAACTGCAGCTTTACTTCAAATAATGTGTTTTTGAAGGTTTAGCAATGATGTGTGTTTGTACTGCAGTACAAATGTAGGATCCCAACTCAATTTCAGTAAACCTTTCAGTACCTAAGGGGTGGCTGAAAGGTGGGCACAGATATTTTAGGGCTGCATGTTGTGTTGGGACAAGGGGTGATGGTTTCAAACTGGAAGAGGAAATTTTGTACAATGAGGGGGGTGAAAAACAGGAACAAGGAGATGGGACTGTGAGCAACCTGGACTTGCCAACACAACCCACAATAAGTGATGGGTTTGGGACTCTACAAAATGAAATATTTTAGCTCTAACACTTAAACACAACCCAAAACCTTGCTAACAAGGATGGTTGGGGTTTGTTGCCTTTCTTTCTTGGGTGGCATGGAGCAGGATAGCTGGATGGTTCTCTCCAGATGGATATTAACCTGAACCTGGGGCATCTTGGAGTGCTTTGGGGCATAGCAGAGCTGCCAGAATTGTGCTAAATCTGTCAAATTCAGTGCCTTGGGGACTTTAATCAGCCCAGTTGGGTCAGACAAGGCCTCATGGCTGGCCCAAAGCATTTAGAAGAAGTGACAAACCCATTGCAGATCTTGTGGTTTTGGTTTCTCTTTTTTTTTTTTTTTTACCATTCTCTCCCATTTACCCGATTAATTTGGGTCACTGCTTTGAAAGCAGATTTGTTTTATTGGAATGAATTAATAATACACTTGCTTGTTGCTATGTTTAAGAGAGTCTGTAGAAATGGAAGAGTCATTTGGTTCTAAACCTGGGTGGCTTAAAAATAGGTGTGGGTGACTGATTGTGTTGTAGCAATATAGTGTGAAAACATGAGCTGAAGAAAGGACAAATGATGTGAAGTGTTGACTGCATCTTATAAAACTCTTTTGGTGAAACCCTGGTGTCTTTTTCAGTGCAAGCTCAGTTTAGCTTAATGTTCTGTGCTCTGGAAGGCAAAGATGTTCAAGATGACTAACTTACTAAACAGCATGTCCTGCTGTGCTGGATCTGCCAGGCAAGAGTCAAACGTGGCAAAAACATTCACCAGCAGCCTTGCAAAGGAAGTTTTGTGAATTAGATGTACAGTCAACTTCCAAAATCTCCCAGGAAGAATATCCACAACATAAAAAACCTCAGTAAATTGCTAACAGCTACTTCTGAAAGCCAGGCTTTGGGACTTTGAAGAGGGTACATTGATCAAAGTTTCATGAAGCAAAATAAGTTCAGAAAGAGGAATTTTGAAATATTCCAGTTCTTTCAGATCTTCATTAAAGTGTTTGGTAGCTGCTTTGAAAACTCTGTGGCTAGTAGAGGAGCCAGAGCCATTAAACTTCAAACAAAGCTGTGTTATTTCAATTCCTGTTTCTATAAATAGCAAACCTACAATGAAAAAGGGTCTATGCTTAAATGGTTCACAGAATGTTAGTGAATGCACCTTGGGTTGTTCTTTTTCAGGAATGCAGTGTATACTATTAATTATGCAGATTAATTATGCTTTATGAGGCAATATATGTCTGCTGATTAGTTACTAAAATAAACCTCAACAGTTTGGGGGGAAACACTGTCTAATAATGAGCCACAGCTTTTAGAACATAAATATTAATTTCTTGCTGTTGTGATTTTGGGTTTTTTAACTCAAGACTTTGTCTGCTACATGCACAATATCTGTAGAGGCTCAAAGGAAATTAAAGAGCCTGTGGAAAACTACTCAGTTAATGAAAGGTAAATGAGAAAGATCTTTTGGAAAATAGGTTATGTTTGGTGGGGAGAGAACTGTCCTGGGAGAGCCTGGAAATAAGTTTGTTTTAAAAATTTCTGTGCATCCTATCTGCTTAAGCACAAAAAAAAAAAATTCCTTTGCTTAATTTTGAAAAACATTTCTTTAGCTGCTCTTTACAGGCAGCAGTGTACATTATCAGAGATGGGAGTGTTGCATTAATATCCTGTGGCAGTGTGTGGATTTAGAAGATGGAGTACATTGTTAGCTGCTTAGAAGTTCCTCTCAAAGGACAGATTTTGCTTCAAGTTATTGTACCAGCTGTAAGGAAGTTAGGTGAAAGTTAAGAACCAGCAAGGAGAGTAAATTTTCTACCTACACTCAGCAGCTTTCATGCTTTTTTTATTATTTATACCCCATGAATATTCTAATGGAAGTAAAGGCTGCTTAGGAGAATCCAGGTGGGAAAGGGAGATGGTAGAAAAAACATTATTTTATATTCTGCCTCAGGATTATAACTATTCAAAGGGCAATGTTTCCACCTAGAATAGGTGGAAACAAAAATTTAAAACTAAGCCAAATAAGGAGTAAAAATTAACACAGAGGTAACAATCAGATGGCAAATAAATCCTGACAGCTGCTCTTTTTTTTTTTTTTTTTTTTTTTTTGTAGAAAAAGAACATAAAGGAGTTGGAAAATCAGGTCTAATATTTTTCAACAGCACCATTGACACAGTTTCCATCAGGAGTGTTTGTTCACTGCAGAAATGCTGCACAGAAATGAATCCTTGGAAAGAACAGATATTTTTGCTGGGTGGGTGCAGTGTGGCTGTGTTGGTTTTTAACCTGGGACAGGCACAGTTCACCTCCCAGGGGGAGGCTGAGGTACAGCTGGGACTTTTCAAGACTTTTAGAAGTTCTGAGTGATGCTAAATGTGTGAGCAAAAATGTCAGCTGCTCTCCACATCCTGTTTTTTGGCTGTAAGGGCTACACAAAATGTGGCAAAGCCCTTTTAGGGTTTGAAAATCTCATGCCTTTAAGCCCATGGTTGAGATTTGTGCACATCACTGTTTGCAGTCCTGCCAGAATGTGGCTGGAGTGAAAATGCTGCTCCAGGGTCCTGACTGACAAACTTTTGTTTGCTTTGAAGTAAGGGGTTTGATCAGAGAAAGCCCAAAGGTCCCTTTCAAGCTTAAAATTATTCTCTGGTTTTTGCTGTTGGTTGGAAGAGCTGGAAGAAGTGCTGGCTGTAATAATCTGTAGCATTTCAGGGACTTCTTATATGCTTTCTGAGGGCCATTTAACATCTATCAGCAAGCACAAATTACTTACCAGGGCCTTTTATCCACTAATGGAAAACATTTCTTTGCAAATCCTAAAGCCAGTTCAAAATAAAGTCAAGCCAGCTCTGCCATGGATCATCATCTCAGATCATTAACTTGCTTAATTATGGGCTTCACACAGAACTCTGCAGCTCTCTGATGCTTTTGTGAGCATCCAGAAGTTCCCCATCACTGATTGCTCATCCAGCAGCCAGGCAGGTTTGGGAAAGGGCTTTTTGAAAATGATCATGTCCTTTGTTTAGGGGTAGGAAGGGGCAGATGGCTTCCTGCATTGCTGTGCAGTGTTTGAATTCCTGTGTCAGATGGGTCCAGGAGGGCTGCAAGGAGGAGAAAGAACCAGCAGAGAGAACAGCTAATCCTCTGCCAGGCTGTCACTTGGCTGTGGCAAAGCATGCTGAAACTTAAATACCTTTAAGAGACACTCTGAGAACAGGTAATGCTGTAAAATGAAATGAAAGAAGTGAAATGAAGTGAGAGAGGCACCACACACTTGAAATCTCTTGGCAGCCCCAAGGGTAGAAATCAACTTTTCAGTATTTATGAATGTACAAAAACCATGCTTTTAGGGGGTTATGCTTCTTTCTTTGGGAGGCTGATAGGGAAAAGTAGGAAAAAAATTCCTAAGCTGCACCATGGTTTTATGCTGGATGAGTAGTTCAGTGCTGTAGGTGAGAAAGGATACAGGTAAAATAATTTAAGTTTTAGTGGTTAGTGTGCTGATATTTCTCTGTCACAGCTACTGCAGCTTCCCTGGGTGCTCTGCCAGCCTTAAATCCCAGATACAGTGGATTTCTCTATCCCTACCCTTAATTCTTCCAGTTTCACACCTTCCAGTTTTTCATGTTTGAAATTTGGTGGCAGGTTTTTGATTTTTCCTTTTTGTGTGTACTTTTTAAGCGCTGCAGCTGGAATGATTTGTGCTACAAGCTCTGCTCACCACAATGTTGTATCTGGAGATATTCCTCCAGGAGGGAGCACAGGGAATCCTTGTGAAATTTTCAGGCAGCTTTACAGGGAGTTTTTACAGTCCTTTTAGCTCTGTTGTAGCTGATCACTGGGTCAGGAGCTCTGTGTGTTCAGAGGATGCAATAATGCATGAATAAATAGAATATTTTGAGAGAATTGAGAAATGAAACCCCAGCTGAAGGTTAAAAGCCTCTTCAAAACACGATACCTTAAGGAGCTTGAATGCAAAGAGGGAAAAAAAAAGAAGCAACACCATCTTCCTCTTATTCATCATGAGACTTCAAGGAGGCTTTTCATGTAAATAACCATTTTCTTTTTCCTTGGTTTAGCTGCAAAACAGGTGGTGACACAGAAGTCCACGTGAGAAGAGATGTTTTAGCTGCAAGTGTGCCAAGATTGTCTGCACAGTGGGGAAATCGTGTCAAGATGTTGCAAGATAATTATTCTTAATCCTGATAAATTTATGGATAGAAATTATAGGATTGTAGCTGCTCAATTGTTGTAGAAAAATAGCTGCAGTGTTTTTCTCCATTGTCTAACCCAACAGTTTGTCAGTTAATCAACCCAAAAATCAATGTATGCACTCAATCAATATTAGCAAACAGATGTAATTTTTTTTTGTTAGTGTTAGAGACTCGACCCCTTGGGAGTGCTGTGGGTAATTATGCATGGATCAAAAATTGTCTTCTAGCAGGAATTGTTTTCATCTGTTTGAAAGAATAGTCAGTAGAAACTTTTCTCCCAATTCACAGGGTGTTTAAAAGCACCCTGCAGCCTGAGAGGCAAAACCAGAATCATGGTATGGATCCTGGGGACAGGAATTGCTGCAAAAACTCCTGAAATAAGGTTTTTTTCTAGGTAATATGTTAATCCCATATCCTAAATTACGTTAGAGTAGCATTACATATTTTCCTTTTCTGAAACACTCAATACTAAAACATTTATTTGAAGCAAATAGTAACCATATACCATAAAATCCATGCATTTTCTCATTCAATAATTAATATTTGTGTGACCAGCAGTGTAATGTCAGTAGTATTTAACAGTGACAACTTCATGGTGTGGACATGATGTGCTGTGGGTGCTTTGCCTTATTCCATTGTGGAATAACCTGAAAGGTCTGGGTCAGATTTTGGAAGATGAAGAAACTAAGGATGATGTTTAATAGAATAAAGGAAGTATTAGCAACTGTTTGTCTTCACAAGTTTAGAGAAAGCAGTTTTAATGGGGCTTTTATTTTAAGGCTGTTTAATTTTTGTGTGTGTGAGCATCATTAAAATTCACTTTCAATGGCTTTTGGGGTAGACTGGATGATGTTTCAGACTGTGGAGCTCTAAGTGGAGTTGAATCTCTGTTTTTTTGGAGAGGAATTCTCTTTTTTTCTGCCTGATGTACCAGACTCCATGGTGTACAACAAAGCCTGTGATTATATTTTTAAGGCTTTCTTTCCTTTCCAGGCTCCTTGGCAAGCTCTGGCTTTGGGAGAGCCTCATTCTCCCCAGCACATTTGGGTGAACATTTCACTTGATTTTTAGGTTTCCTGGTTTTATAATAACTAAAAATGGCCCCTAACTTTTTGGTAAGAGTTCCCAGTGCCCAAGATGAATCTGCTTTGAAGTTGAAAATAGCCAAATGGTATTTTGGGCCCTGCAGCAAGTGATACCTTGGTACCCCTAGTTCACTATGAGTGACATTTTGAAATATTTTACAGTGAACAGCCAGAGGAGAAACTGAAAGGATTGGATTCTTAGCTATTATGTGCCATGAAACAAGAGAAAAAAGCTGACTGACAAATGCAGTTGTGTTTAGACCTCAAGTGGGGATATTTCAAAGCAGATCTCTGCTCAGCTATGCATTTAACTGTGATTTTTATTTTGTTTTCTTTCAACACTTCAGCCTTTCATATAGAGAGATGTATGTCACAACACAGTGATTAACAGCTGAGCTGTGGAAGCTTTTGGTGGGGATTAAGAGTGATTTTCTTCTCAGTGCTGAGAAATAACATCCCTTCAGAATGGCAGCACTGCTTTGATTGATACTGAAGGTATTTTCTGAAAATATTCATTGACATCCATAGATTTATAATTTAATATGTACCTTAAGTCATCAAAAGAGGTTCTCTCTGTACTTTGGCTATAGCCATAACTCACTGTGATCTCAGATATGTGCTCTCTTTAAAGGCACTTGTGAGGCTTGTTATTGGATTTTGGCTTTGTTGTAGCTGGGAACACTTTTCACATGGCTGTGCACTGCAATTCCACTCTCAGCTCATGTTTAACATCCCTCATGCCCATTTGAGTGGCAGGTTTTCACATGTCCATGCAGCCTGCCTTTGGAGGATTCTTTCTTTGAGTCCTTCCTTATTCTTCCAGCCTCCTGTGATCCTCCTGTGCCCTGTGACAGGCTAAGGAGTCACCCCTCATCATTTAACTGCTTAGATTTTCAAGTCCTCACATCCCCCAAAAGAATATCAAATGTGACAGCAGAGCACTGTCAAGGTGCTGGGAAACTTTTGGTTCTGTAAGAGGGAAGAGCCTTGAAACAGGATGTTTTTTGATGTCAAAAAATGCAATTTCTCTCTTTTCCAGACACTGATCATCTTCAGGGGATCTCTGTTTCAGGTCTGCAGCCCCTCAGGAGTCATTTTAGAGAGAGAAGAATGATAGAAAAGTGATGGCATAGCTGATAAAAGAGTCAGGCTGCATCACAGAAAGCAAAAAGGAATTCAGCTAGAGAGAAAATCAGTAGATTTAGGGATGAAGAGATAAATTCCATGATAAAAGAGATAATGTAGGCAGCTGGGGGAAGAGTAAATACAGAGATGTGGTATTAGTATGAAAATGAAGAGAATATAAAGCAGAAATCAAATTAAATTGAACTGAGGATGTTTCAAGAAATCACCTGAAAACAGAAAAGAAAACTAAAGAGAGGTGGTAGTTAGGCATCAAAATGAGCTGTGGAGAACAGCTTGAAATAAGGGAATTAATTTTAAAAATCCTGTGATGTGTGTAAAACTTCCAAAAGTGAAAAATGGATATCTTGCAGCTCAGTCTGCATGTTCCCTGGAATTAGTGGATGCCTGGGACAGAATTAAAGGAATAAAGCAGAGATTTATCAAAAACCCTAAAAGGATTCACCTTGGCCAAGGCTACACCCAAGATGGACCCAACTCATGAATTTTCACACTGTTATAAGTTTTGGTCCATTCCCATATTTGGGGTTCATTGTCCAATTCCAGCTCCAGGTTCTGCAGATTCTCTCCTCAGTTTCCTGCTGTTTGCACTTTTTGGGGCTGGAAAAGGATTGTTTTGTGTGACTGAGCTGAAGAGAACTTTTAACACTTTCTACAAAGTTCAGAGTCTCACACCAATGCAGGGCAGAATCTGGAAAACACAAAAGCTGAAACTTGAGGCATCAAATTTCTTAGAAGCTCTGCTCTCCTCTTTACCACTCACTCCAGCAAGGATGACCTCTGTTGTTGCACATTGCATATGTTCTTGTGAGTTCTCTTGTAGCTGCAGCTTTTCCCCTTGTCAGTTTGTTCCTTTGGGCTTCTAAATTTAGCTTTTATTCCTTTGAACATGCATTACTGGCCTCACACACTGCCAATAGCAAGAAATAGATTGGGACATAAAGAAACCGTGGTGGATTATAAAACCACTAATGTTTTCTCAGGTTAATTGTGTGAGAGAGAGTGAGCAAAATACAGTGTCTAGGCTTAAAGGAGTGCTGCTAGGAATATATTTTTAAATTTGTATTCTGAACGACCCTGCAGTAAATGTTCCTGGCTTCAGATATATTGAACATTTATTTTTTCTGTATTAAGCCTTTGAATCCTTGCTGCTGCTGCAGAAATATTTTTGTTATTAATTTTTTTTTAAAGTAAATTATATTTCTTCGAGTTTTATCAATTCATAAGAAACTTTAACCATTAGATGTATTTGCACTGTGTCATATATAATCTTTTTATAGATGACCTCCAAGATTTATTTATTAACTAAATATTTGTTATCATCTAGAAGTGCTGATGGAACAGGAAAAGCTCTAAGTGTTTGAAATTAAAGCCTCAAACTTCTCTATTTCTGTGCTAGGCTACTTAAGAACAAAAACTAGTTTTTGTGGGGAACTTTGCCCTGGGGTGCAGTTTGTGGTACAGGAATATTTGCTTAATTTGAGGTTTAATGTGCCTAAATCCAAACCTGTGCATGCAGAGCTGCCATGGTGAGTGCTCCTGGGGAAATCAGGAGTCAGCAGAAGCTTGTGAACATTATTAATAACCTGAATATTGATACTGATAACTCTAGGAGGCAGATTTGCATTAAGTATACAATTTCAGTCTCTATTGCAGTGTGAGTTACTGTATGGGAATGTTATAAAAAATGTGATTCTTGCAATATTATAGAAAATGTGATTCTTCCAGGCTTCATTATGCTCACAGCTATTTTTACTCTGAAGTCTGTTCTTTACTGGTTGTAATGGAAAAAAATCCCTTTGAAAATCTCAATATGGATGTTAAATTCCTTTTCCAAAGACATTTGGGCTTGGGACAGCATTTTCTGGGGGGAAATGGCCATGCTGGATGTGGCTTTGCTGCAGAGCAGGTTTGGCAGCAGGTGTTACAGCATGTTTAGGTTCAGATTTTTGGATCCTGAGAAGCCACTGAGAAGTGGGCATCCATGAATTAACCTGTGCTGCAATCAAAGCAAATTCAAAGAGCTGCTTTACCAGTTCTGATGGTTCTTGTCTTCATTTTCCCATTTTGTGTTTGTGTTGGTACTGGGTGCACGTGTGAAAACACACATTTATTCCTCTGACTTTTGAGGGCAAACTGAAGGGATTTTTCTTTGTACAGTCTGTGACAGAATTTGTTCACTCTACTCAAAGATGAATTTGAAGGAAATTGGTATTTCAGTTATATTCTTTAAAAAAAAATAGTAAAGAGGTTATTTGGTGAAGAGTGCATCCAGCTGTTTAAGAGATCCACATTTTCTTTCTGGTGATGATTTGGACCTGGGTAGATCCCTGGATTCCTGATTCAACTAAACATTTATTTTCTTCCTTGTGATGAAATTACCTCAAATGTGAGACCTGCTCTCCTGTTCAAGTTTCAGCTTGGGCTGTTTGCAAAGGTGGTGAAACTTTCTATGAAATACATCCAGTGCTCATGGATGGGGTGGGCAAGGAGCTTTGGAGGCAAAAGTCTTCTGATTGTCCAGAAAAATACCTGGTGGATCACTCTAAGCTCTGGGTGGTCCATATACAACTTTTAACCTATAGAATTTAACAAAACTGTGAGTTTATTTGGGTCCCCTCAGCACTCTGCAGCAAAGGGAATTGATGTTCCACGTTTAACTGAGGACAGAAATCTGCAGTTTGAGAGCTGAACTGGAGCCATGAGTGCTGCTCAGGCAGGCAGCCAGAACACTTTTGGATAGCTGCTTCCAGGAAATACCTGGAATTAATAATGAAGGCTGTGTTTCAATTGCTGACTGAGTGGTAAAACGTGATGTTCTTTAAGCCTTTCATCTGGTGATGGAAGTTTTTAGGGTCAGTAAGTTTAAAAACACAATTTCTTTCTTAATTTCTGTAGAATTTCTGTGTGAAAACTAAACTCATGTTTTTGGAGAGCCAAGTTCATTGTGCAGCCTTCCCTGCCATCAGTGGGACTGCAAAGGTCTCTCTCCCTGAGCATGTGATGTAGTTTTTAAACACTTCCAACACCTGGGGATTTTTACATCTCCATTGCATTTAAGGAAAAATTGCAGATGGATAAGTCATGCAGTTTCAATGCATAAATCCCATTTCCTTAAAAGATCTGGCTAAGAAACAAATTTCACTGTGCCTTAAGAGCTAAAGGTTAAATGGGAAAAAGATTTTCTTTTGTAAGAGTTTAATAGAAAGCACCAGCTGAGCCTGATTCCTTTAAATGGCAGTAGCAATTACTGTCACTGCAACAAATCCTGCTGCTCAGGTAGAGCCTCATTTGTTTAAAATTGTGCAAAGGGTTTTGCTTTAAACAGAAATATAAAAGTAGCTACTATGTTAATCAATGTGTTATAAAGGCAGAAACAGGGGAATGTGCCAAAGAACATTTAGGAAGGGCTGTGCTGGCCTGTATTGAGGTGTTGGTTTTAATTCAGGTAATATCCCCTTAGTTATTGCTCTTTATATGTTTGGTGATAGTGATCATTGGGGGTTTCTTTTGGGCAGTTTAGGAATTCTTTTAGGAATATCAACAAAGCTCATTTGGTGAATTTTATTTTAAATTCATTTAAGAATTCTTCCTAAGACAATTTCCCCTTTAAGAATGGCATCCAAAATGGAAGACTGAAGTAAAATACAGTTATTCCAATTCCTGTGCCCATAGCCTATAATGAAATTAGCTAAATTAGCTCTTTTTCCTGGAGATTTCTGATGGAAGTGCTGCATGGCTTTGTGATCCTCAAAATGCTGGATTTATAGAAGGCTGTTGTGATTCTCCATATGACTTTTTTTTTTTTTTTTCTATAATATTAACAGGCAGCATAATCCTGTTGATGAAAGTCCATTAGTGTAGAAGAAACCAGTCTCTTGACAAGCTCCCAGCATCTGAGAGACAAAATTATCTGAAGACAACTTTTTTTGTTGTTTTTTTTTTTTTTTTTTATGTTGAGACCCATGTAGAAGTTCAGTTCATTTTGACAACTGGAGATCCAGAGTTTTTGGGAAAATGAGTTCAGCACCACTGACAGCTCTGCTGGGAGTGCAGAGCAGACCCAAAAGTGACTTTTTGTTTGGTTTTTTTCCTAGAAAACAGGGATGCTCTGCTATCAGACTGCTGGATCTTCAACTGTTTGCATTGTTTTTTAAAGCAAAGGCTGCTCTGAATGTAGAATTTTTGAATGGTCTCTGAATATGAGAACTGCTGACTGCTTCTCTCCCATAGACAACACGTTTTTAATTTGGGCTTTTTAAAAATACTCCCCACTTTCACCCACAGATTCTCCCTAAAATATTAAGAGCTTTGTATGCTCTTTTCCTTCTGTGCTGACATTTTTGGCCTGAGACTGAGATTTTAAAGAATACTCTTTTGAAGGATTAAGCCTTGGTGCCTTGCCAAGATTTTTTAATTAAAACTCTCTTCATCAGATATCTGTATTTTCTTTGGAAAAAAAAAAAAAAAAAAAAAAAAAAAAAAGCCAGAACAATGATTTCAATACTAGATTGGTGGAGTATGCTTTAAATGCATGATTAGTTTGTAGGCACTTGAAATTTAATTTTACAGTATTCTCCTATCCCATGAGTTCCCTGCTGTGCCTTAATTGTTGCATTAGTGAAGTGGAAATCTGCAAAAATCTCAAAGACATCTGCTTCCCTCACTTTTATTAACTTGAAGCAGATCTATTACAGCCTACCTATGCCTCAAATACGTGCAATATTCAAGAATATTACTTATGAATAATAAAAATTGTTCAACCTGTTGTTCATTAACAGTTTTGCTTTCTTAATGTTTGGGTGAAAAGCAATTAAACCTTGTTTCTGTAAATAACCTGATATTAAAATCCCGTGGAGTTAGAGAGCTAAAGAAGGAGAAGATAAAGGTCCAGGAGGAATCTTTATTTTTTGATATTTTTTTTTTTTAAGAAAGAGAGAAATGTAAATGCATTTTGTGTGCAATGCCACTACATGCTGATATTTTCTATAAATAAATAAAATACCTGCAGGTGTGACTGAATCTCCAATGGAAACCATTAGGGTGAGCAAGAGAAATAATTTCTTAATCATCTTTTCAGCATGGCACATATTATCATATAAAAATGCTTTGACTTTCTGAGTTATTATTAATTAAATAATCAAGGGTTTCTTCTGCTAGAAGTATTGGAATTGTTAAATAGAAATACATATTGAAAGGAGCATCACATTTATATATATATGTATTTTTACCACTCTAATTTTTTTTTCCTAAGTGCATTGCAAAACCCTTTAGAGAAATAAAATATTTTAAAGTTGTTCAGCATTAGGTGAGCTATATTCATTATTTGAAATGAACAGATAATATTGAATGGCAGCAGAGAGTTGTATTTAGCCTATAAAAGGCTGAGTTATTTGGGACTGCTGTTAGCCCTCATGATGAAAATAAACCTGTTTTCTTGAGGTATGAATCAAAAAAACAGGCAAAAAATGTTCTGAATTAAAACAGACTCAAAGCTATTTGATTTATTGGGGCAACAGGAATTTTGTTCAGGAAAAATTACAAAACAAGAAAGTAGACTTGGCATTAAGTGGATTAATAGCTCAAAGATTACTCTTCTAATTTAGGGTGTAATACCTGAGTCCTTATTTCTGCAGTGCATTTTGCTGTACATGATCTAATCTTTGATTTTTGGGTATTTTAAATTTTATTTGTTGCAGAATCCTAAAATCCAGCACAACATCTGCTTGTGCTTCCTTTATATTCCTTTAATGTTGTTGAGAACTGCCTAAGTAAATTTTAGGAAGTGGAATTTCTTTGAGCATTGTAGAAGTCCTTTTGGGTTTAGGATATTTTGAATTCTTTCTGTATTATTGGTATTATTCCAGAAAAATAATGTGAATCTCTTGATAGTAACAAAAATGTTCCAAAAATGATGCTGTGAAACTCATGAGAGGATGGAGGGAAAGGCACTGCTGTGCACAGACTCAGCATAATTTAATGTTTTGGAAATCTGGAGCACCCACTATAAGAATTTTCTTGTTTGACAGGACTAAAACCAGGCAGGAAGTGTTACTGGCATTGCTGCTACTTGTGTGCACTAACTGAGACCTTTAAATCACAGCAAAATAAATAAAATATACAATAAAATAGGATAAGAGCAGCACAGCACAGTTCTGCCTCCTCAGCTACTTGTTGCTGTAGTAAAGCAGATGGAGAGGACAAATATATTGAATTACTTTGAGTGCAGGGACCCTGATGTATTTCCCCCCATTTTTTCCTTTGTGTGTGTTTTGTTCTGATAGTGCTACCTCACAAATGCCATTTCAGTATCTCCCAAATGTTGCATCTGGCTGGGAGAATTTACTCCAGTTCTGATCCTCACACACTGTCTGTATCCTGAGAGACTTTCTAGCACATCAAATCAAAATCAGTGAGAGCTTGAACTTTTCTTCCATCTTTTCCTTCATTTGTAATGATTGCTTAAGGAAAGCTCATTTGAAATGAATATTAATATGAAGATGCTGTTCAAAGCTGCAGGATGAGTTTGGGATAGCTTCTGGTTTAGGAACAGCTGAATCAGCACAAAGTGTTGATGAGGATGTCTAAAATTCATAGTGTAGAGGTGAGAAAATATATTTTTTAGACCAGTCCTGTAGCACTGTGTATTTTTAAAGTTTTAAAGAAATACAGAGCAATATTTTTAATAATGATCTGCTTCTATAAAAGTGATGGTAAAGCCACTGTTTTGAAAAAAATGGAAGATTGCTTAATATTTATTCACATGGGGCTTAATTTTATCATGTTCCCTGATGATTAAATTGTTGCATGAACTGTAAATCAGAGTGTGATTTGTTTCTAAAGGCATCAAACTGCTCTTTACTCTGCTTTATCTTTTTTTTCCCCATAGAACTGGTAGGTTGAGATGTTGGCAGTGTCATATTTGTTGGACTTTTGAGTCCTTTGAGATAAAGGTGTTGTGGCTTGGTGGTTAAAAAAAAAACCAAGGATTAAGATTTGCTTCCAAATCTTCCAAAGGCAGGCAGAAATTTTCACTAACAGGTTCACAATTCTTGGTGCAGTGGCTTGACCAAACTCACCCAAATGATGCTAATTCTGCACTGGGGTGATTAATCTGGGATCATCCCTGTAATCACAGGCCCCTTGAGCATTGAAATGAGATTTCCATGCTGGACTTGGCTTTTTTCCTGCAGAGTTCAGCCTGTGGTTCCCTTTGGAAGTAAAGACAGGTGAGGAGATGAAGCAGGAAAAACTCCATGTACAGCTGGGAATGTGGGAGGGAGCCCACAAGGGTGAGGGGAACAATTTCATCCAGGTTAAAGAACTGCCTGGAGGGGTGGGAGTCTACACAGGAGGGACAGGCTTATCTGAATTCAAAAAAGTGATTAAAATGCTGACACTTAACAGTTAAAAGGATGTGGAAGTGTTTTTAAAACAAAGTAAATATCTTGTAGGCAGAATGGGGACTATCCAAGGAGGCTGAAACAGAAAAACAGAGTTAACCTACTTATCAAAATGTTTTGAAAAGCAAAAAAAAAAAAAAAAAATAAAGTGTTATTGTTAAAGAGCAGAATAAGGGGGCTGTAAGAAGCAGGAAAATACCCTGCCAAGAGGTGAGCCTGTGTTCAAAGGGGAAGATACTATGGCTGGTGGACTCCAGCAGGTTAAATGTGAAAGAGCAAGAGAGGGAAGGGGGAAAGAAGGTGAATAATAATTTTATTTTTTTTTTCAAATACATCAGAATTAATAAGCTAGAGAGTAAAACTGATAGATGATCAGGGCACAGAAGGAATGCTCAGAGAAGATAAGCCCACAGTAGAAACTTAATCTTCATTTTTACTGCTGTGTTCTTCACCTGTGTCATCAGGCAGTGGAAACCTTTCCAATAAGGTGACATAAATTCTGAAAACTTACACAGCTCTTCTCTCTTCTCTTCTCTTCTCTTCTCTTCTCTTCTCTTCTCTTCTCTTCTCTTCTCTTCTCTTCTCTTCTCTTCTCTTCTCTTCTCTTCTCTTCTCTTCTCTTCTCTTCTCTTCTCTTCTCTTCTCTTCTCTTCTCTTCTCTTCTCTTCTCTTCTTCTTTCTCCTTCATGACTAAAGCAATACTGTCTGTATTTCCAAATAAATGTTGTATACTACTCAACACCAGGATCATTCTGCTTGGGAATTTTACATGCAGATAATCTCCACTAAAATCTAATTACTATTCCCTTGATCTTCATCACTTATTACATTTGCCTATTACATATTTTGTGTGTTAGATGAGAAGATTTATGGAGGTTTATGGAATATTATGTCAGAGATGGTGGACCCATTTCTGCTTGTTACATACTGTTCAGCAAAATATTTAATTTTATTATTTGTATCTTAGTAATGTAGAGGACAGAAGTGGAAGAGGATATTGAACTCTTGCTCTCACCTTCTGCTCTCAGTTTTCTGAGAAGTCTTGCCCAATATTCAGGCCAAAATCTACAGGCCAGAAGTTCAGAATTGTGATGTTTCAAAAGGGTTGAATAGGAATTAAAGGAGCATATTCAGACACTCTCTAAAAGAAAATTGTTTTTATCTTGTGCACTCATTTGCATATTTCAGCTAGTTTAGGGTTTACTGTGGATGTACTTTAATTATTTTCTTGATCCAGTATTGATGGAAATCTTTTATAGACAGAAAATAGAAGGAAATTGGTGCTATTGGGGGTTTTCCAATTTCAGCTTGAAGAAAGAGACTCTGAAATCACCAGCAAATCCTTCTGACCCCAGAACATTGGATGTGGATATTACAGGAATTTTTCTATGACAGTTGAATTTAAGAATACACATTCATTTTCACTGATAGTTAATTTTGAATGAAGGAGTTTATGAAATTGAACTGTTTGGCTTCTTGGGAACAAGGCTCTTGTAGCTGATCATTTCCCACATGCTACAGAGTATTTTAAAAATTTTGGAAATGGAAATCAAAAGGGTTTAAGGTATTGATATTTGCTGAACAAGATGATAAGAAGACTCATACTAACTTTTGGACATTGGCATTGTGATTCTTCTCCAACTTTGTGCCCACCAAATTTAATTGATTTCAGGGGCACTGCATTGGTTTTATGTCAGTGTTTGCAAAGATATTCTCAGTTGCCTTTTATAATTCCCTTACAGTTGGGAGATAGCAACATTTGAAATGTGAAAACTTCAACAATTTGTTATTAATCAGGCCCTTTTTGAGATTTGTTATGTGTCTGTGGTACCAGAGTTTGAAGGCTGGGAATTGTAAATGAAACTCTGCTGCTGGGCTTTTTCCTGGTGTTTTCCTTGATTGTTGTAGGAAAGGGATTAAATGAGGAAAATGTGCAATTTTAATCTGGTCATTTGGCAGTTACTCTCTGGTATTTGAGCTGCATATATATATATACACTCAAGACTATAAAGATGAGATTTTAATCAACATGTTCAGGTTATCTTACCCTAATGAAACACTGGAAATTCTTAATTCACATTGACTTCAGTCATCAATCAAATATGAATGTTGTGCATCAACTGCTAATGTAAGGAAATAATATTGTCTTTGTCATTATATTATAGATTATAGATTATAGACCAAATATTGTATATATTATATTGTATTGTATTGTATTATACTTATTATTTCTATTCTATTCTATTCTATTCTATTCTATTCTATTCTATTCTATTCTATTCTATTCTATTCTATTCTATTCTATTCTATTCTATTCTATTCTATTCTATTCTATTCTATTCTATTCTATTCTATTCTATTCTATTCTATTCTATTCTATTCTATTCTATTCTATTCTATTCTATTCTAGTGTATAGGACCTAAGGCAGGAGCTCTCAGTTATTCAGGGTCTGTGCAGGCCAGGGAATTTTCTGCACTGCTCTGATCCTGCTGGCCAGGCTGCTCACAGATCTCTCTTGTTTTGTTCAGGTTAATGCTCTGGGCTTACTGATGCACATCTGCAGCTCAATAAGTGCTTTTGCACCAGTCAATTCTTACATATTCTCCTCCTGGTAATTCCTTTCTAAAATCCATGTCCCATATTGTCTTCTACACCTCAGTAACTGCAAAGTGAGAAGAAATAATTGGCTCAAGCAAAACTAGTTTTTCAACTCCTTTGTTAGCTGCTGTCAGAGTGACCATTGTCAGTGCAGCATCAAATAGATTAAAATAAATTATTGTCAATGATGGTTCAGCCTGGCTCAGCACAGAAATGGGCCTGGGGCATTCATAAAACCAGTTCTGGTTAATTCTGTAATAAAAACTGTTCTTACTGCTGCTCAGCCATGAATTTCTGCAGGTTTTTCCATTGCTCTACTCAGTCTCCAAGGATGGGAGAGGCAGGTTTCCCTCTGCCCTGGGCTCTGGGTGGTTTCCAGGTGAGGTCAGAGTGGCACCAATTGATTGCCAGCATGAGTGGGAGTTAAATCAATTGGGGCACAATGAAGAGATAAAATTAAACCTTCACCTAAGTGAGAATGGGCAGGTCATGAGTGACAGAACTATTCACCTAGGCCAGCCACTGGTATAAATTATGCAATTTCCAATTAATATTTAATAAATGTCACTATTAAATATGGAATTCAAAACCACAGCTGAGAAAACAGTACCATCATCATCTTTGGGCCCATTTGGAAGGAGTGCATTATGAATGTTTGTTATGGAGTGAAGTTTTATAAAAATGAATTTTTCAGCAGCCATCCCAAATTTATGTTGGTCTAAATACCTTTGGAAGCTCTTGTCCAGAGTAAGCCATGATTCTGAAGTTCCCTTGGACGTGAGATGATTGATGTTTTAATTGTATTCAGATAAGAAAATAAAAAGAACAGAGGATTGTATGTTTGAATTTGAAGCTGGCTGGAGTTCAGTGTTTGCCCCTTTCCCCCCACACACTCCCAGTGCTGACTGTGACTCAGTTTTATCAATACAGGTGGAAAACTGAGTGTGCAGCTCCAATGGATGCAATGGCATCTGATGCTTTATTCAATTTTTTGGGTTTGGCTCTGGCAGGAGGGTGATTTTAAACACTTTGGACTGCCACAGAAATGCCATCTGTAGCTCTCTCTAGGTTTTCTAATATTTTTCCAGGTCACTGATCACTTTTGGTGGGGGAGGTCTGAGCTGGACAAACTGCACAGAATTCATCTTACCCTTAACACAGGATTAATGAAAAAGGGAGGAGCTATACCAGTGAGAAATGCCAAATGCTCAATAAGTTTGATTTGATAAAGGTGATAAAGCTCAGGTCAGAGAAGAAAGTGTTTTTTTTTTTTTTTTTCAACAGGAAGCAGGAGTAAGTGTAATAATGCAATTTTGGTTTAATTCCAATTAATCTTTTGCTAAAGTAAATCCTGACAAAGTGGAGACAAGGCATGCAGTTACCACTCTATAACTGTACCAGTGTGAGGCTTCTAATGAGCAACCTGAGGGAGGTCTTGCCTTGATGAATAGTTTGTACTTTTAAAATGTTCTATACATTTGACATCCTACTCCATGAGGAGTTTGACAGATGGCTGAACTTGCATCAGGGGAATATGCTGATATTAAATTCATCTAGAGATGCTACAATGATTAGGGATTTCTTTAAAGCTCCCTGTATCCTAAATTTTTTAAAAAACAAAACAAAACAAAACAACTCTCTGTTGAGGTGTTTGCATTTGGGTCATGAGATGTTCTTCATAAACTCACAAGTGGTTTTCTTTGCACAAACCAATTTTTAGCCCAGGAGAAGCCACCACCAAGTGGGCTCTTATTGCAGTTTTTCAGGGAGGGTTATAAGCACGGGGAATTTTCTCCTTTCTTTTCCAGATCAGCTCCTGGGTGGGATGCTGGCCCTTTGCCCAGTGGCTGCAGCCCCAGTGCAGCTTGTTGCCCTGCCTGAAGAGAGCAGGATGGTGATGGCCAGAGGGCACCTGCAGCTCACCAGGTGTGGAGCTCTGAAATCAGGAATCCACTCCCCAGACTCCTACAACCCGGGTAAGGCAAACCTGGGAGGTGAAACTGCTCCTCACATTGTTCCTTTGGGCTTTCAGCCTGGGCTTTACTTCTGGATAACATTTGAAAGCCTAAATGCAGGAGGAAATGCCCAACTTTACCCCTGGGAAATATGGATTTTTTTTTTTTTTTTCACTTTGTGAGGAGCACAGTTTCAGAAGCTGAAGAAACCAATTTTCTCGTGCTGAGCTTTGTTATGGAGTTACATAAACCATCCATCATGCAAATTCCAAATACATTAAGCTAAGTGTTTCAGGCTAATTGACAATGTTCCATTAATTTCCACTGCTGAATAGGATCTGGAACATTTCTAATGTAGTTATTTTGCCTTCCAACTCATGCACCACAACAACCCTCTTAGTGCTGCTTTTGCTCCATTCTCTTCCAATTTTAAGAAAGATATGTGATACAGCTGGGATTTATCAGGTTTTTAGCTACCTGCCTGCACTGGGGAATTGAGTTTTGTCTGCTTGCAGCAGGATCTTAAATTATTTCTTTCATTACCCTACACTGGTCAGTTGTCTTGAGATAATTATAGTAACAAAGATTTCCTACTAGATACATAAGGATAGAGAAAATTGTCTGTAAGTCAAACTTCTGTTGTCTGTAAAGAGGAAAAGAGAGTCTGAACCAGCTGTTCTTAGTTTTGTAGTTTTGAAATTGTACCTGAAAATCACCACCAGAGGGAAAGTTGCAGTGCTGAGAGGAAAATTATGGAGGAATGGCCTTGACATTTAGAAGGTAGGTCCCAAACCTTGTGAGTGATAAGTGAGGATGTAACTTCTTAGGAATGATGAATAGCCATAAAGGAGATCATTGATTTTTATTTATTTTGATTTTGTACTAGCATTTTTTGAAGCTGATTTGATGAAGACCATAAATTAGAAATATGTGCTGGCTATTTGCATCCTTTTCTTCTTTGTAAAAGTCCAAACAGCTGCCACAATATTTGCAAATTTTTACATTGGTGCAATACCAATTCTTTGAATAAGGGTAAGAAAAGTTGATTAAGATCAGATACCATTCAAATCAGCTGGAGAGCCTCCAAAGCAATTTAGAAATGTGATAGTATTGCTGAGAAAGTTAAAATTAATGGCAGTTTGTTAATAGAGGCCATGTTCAAGCAGTTAGAGTGCAATGCCCATCAAGCAGAAGAAATGGGAGGAACAAAAACACTTTCAAACATTTTATTTTGCTAGAGCTGCTCATTTTGTTTTGCTTCTCTTTGAGATGCTAATGAAGGGCACAAAATAAGTAGCAGATCCTCATTTTTCTCCCCCTAACCCTGTTGAAATGTGCCTTAACATACAATGGCCACACTGGAATGGGCTGAAACCAGTCACAGAATAATGAATTACCCTCAGTCAGAATGGAGTTAAGCTGCAGCAGCAATTGTGGAGTTTATTTTAGTGCATGGAATGGATTTCTCTGCTGTGCTGGGCTGATTGGGCCAAAGTCTGGAGCTGTAATCTCAGTCAGAGATTTATCACTCTGTAATAAGAGTGAACAAATTCTCTGTGTGAATGGTGTATGAATGTCTGAGTGTACCTACAGGATGTTTCTCAAAGTTAGAAGAGTTCTGTTGAATAGTGTTTTCCCTCTGTAGCACAGGAAAGGTGAAAAACCTAAGAAATCAAATTTTGTAACATACTTGTCATGCTAACATTACCTGGTAAAGGAAGGTACTTACAGGCCACTGTGCAAGTTTATTTGCATTCTTAGCAATGCTGTACAAAGAAATTCTCCTTAAATGCTTTTTAGGCTTTCAAGATGGTCTGGGTTTTGTGAAACTTCAGGTAAACAAGCTGAAAAGGATATTCTGCAGCTTCTCTTGTATAAAGGAGGGTATGGCATAAGATAAAGCAAACATGATTGGCAGAGCTTTTGTACTCCTTCTCTTCAAAACCTTAAAAAAAAAAAAAAAAAAAAAATAAGAAGAAGCTGAGAGACTGAGTCATATTCAGTAGACCAGAAAGAAAATTTAATCTCCTTTGTACTCAAGAGCATGGATCAGTCACAATGGGCACTTGAGCTTGTGGGCTGGGGCAGAGCCAGAGCTGCCCATCACTGGCAGCAGGAGAATATCCTTGCTCCTGAATATCCTGCAGCCCTGGGAGTCCAGCTATCCCTCTCTGCTGAAAGGGAATTTTCCCCAAAAAAACCAGGACAAAACTTGTAACTTTCTGTTCAGGTAATAGGAATGGTGAGTTCCAGGTTCCAGGGCTTGCATTTAAAGTCAGCAGACACCACTGGCTTAATCTTCTCATGTGAGTATTGGTGAGCTCTAATTAGCTTCAGAAATACCAATTTTGTGTATAAAAATAATACAGCAATGGGGGAAACAAGATTAACCTTTCTGTAGCCTAATAAACACAAATATACACAAATTAGTGTGTGTGTGTGTGTAGCATAAGACAGATGTAGTAAAAACAAAAAAACCCAACTCCCATAACAATTTATGCTTTTTCTAGGCCCATCAGCACTGCCCAAAGTTCTAGATTTTTTTTTTTTTTAAAGAAATATGTTGTTTTCATGCAGGCTTGTATGTATAAAAGTATTTTAAGCAGGTGCTATGGGCTGAGAGCAGGTGACAAGGCCTCAGACCTATGGGATAGAAATCTCCCTCCTGGAAAATAGTTCAAAAGCTTCTCAACATGTTTGGGATCTGGATGTTGTTTAATTTCTGTGCCAGACACTCCAGTTACCCTTTGGCACAGTGGGTATGCTCTGTGTTATAACATGAACTTGAAACACCATTCTCTTTCTCTTTTATTCTATGTATAGGAAAAAAAAAAAAAAAAAAAAGCTTTCTTAAAAATTGCACCCTGATCTCTAGCCTAATGCATTCTCCTAAATGTGTTTCAGAACATTCATGTGTGAATAATTCAGGAGGCTGTATTCTCTGGCCTTGGGTTCTGAATATAAATCCTTAAATTTTAGATAATGCTTCCTCCTCCCCTCACTGGAGCCTGGTGTGTCACAATCCATCCCAAATCCACTTGCTGGTAAGAGGCTCTGTCCTCCTTTGCATTCCTGGAGACTTGTGGTGGTTTATTTGCACCACTTATTAGTGGCTTGTTTTCATTTTTTTTTTGTCTTTACTTAGGGTCAGGATTAGAAATGTGAAGCAGAAAAATTTTTCATTTGGACTTGGTTGTTTTAAAATCTTATTTAAAATACAGAGAGTTTTGCAACACTGCCAGCTAAAAGTGAGGTGAATTTAGTTAGTTATATGGTCCTTTAAAGTTAAACTGTCTAATAAAGAGCTAACACTTATGTTAATTCTACTTTTGATCCAATAACTCAACACTTGTAACTCACAGTGCAATACTAATTATTTAAATAAAAATTACTGCTGGAAACTTGTGAAGAAGAAAGAACAAGGAACAAGAAAAGGAAGATGGGGCAACACCCAATCACTTCCATGATGTTCCATATTTATTAAAAACTCCATAATTCCAAACCCTTCACCATGTGACACTGCACACCTGTGATTTTAATTCCATCACTCAAATTTGGAAGCCTTCTCTAAGTCTTTAAGTCAAGAGCAGTGTTCTCCTGGGGGTCAAAAGCTCCAAACTCCCAGTTCCTGGGTTCCAGCAGGTGAGGGTTGGTTTTTATGGAAAGGGTGATAAAGTACTGGAATTGTCTGCCCAGGGAGGTGGTGGAGTCACCACCCCTGGATGTGTTTAAAAAACCCTGGATGTGGCACTCAGTGCCATGGTTTATTGAGGGGTTAGGACTCTGGTCTTAAAGGTCTCTTCCAACCCAGTCATTCTGTGATTCTGTGAATTCTGTGAATTCTGTGAATTCTGTGAATTCTGTGATTCTGTAATGCTGTGAATTCTGTGGATTCTGTGGATGCTGTGATGCTGTGAGTCTGTGAATTCTGTGAATGCTGTGAATTCTGTGGATTCTGTGAATACTGTGAATTCTGTGAATTCTGTGGATTCTGTGAATTCTGTGCTTCTGAGATTCTGTGATTCTGAGCATTCTGTGAATTCTGTGATGCTGTGAATTCTGTGGATTCTGTGGGTTCTGTGAATTCTGTGATTCTGAAAATTCTGAGAATTCTGTGAACTCTGTGAATTCTGTGATGCTGTGAATTCTGTGATTCTGAAAATTCTGAGAATTCTGTGATTTTGTGATTCTGTGATTCTGTGAATTCTATGATTCTGAGCATTCTGTGGATTCTGTAAATTCTGTGATGCTGTGAATTCTGTGAATTCTGTGAATTCTGTGAATTATGTGATTCTGTGATGCTGTGAATGTAACCAGGGTTGCAGGAACCAGCCTGTTTCCCTCCAGGCCATCCCCCAACCAGCTCATGCCAAAAGCAGTGCTGTGTGCAATCCCCCTGCTCCTCCCAAGGGATGGGATTGTTCCCTGCTGCCTCTCCAGCTGCCTCCAGCAGCATTCTGCAGTTTTTTTTGGAAAAACTTGAGATTTCCTGTCAGTACAAAGGAGAATGAGTGGAATCATTCAGGACTGTGGAAGCACAGTGTTAAAAACTGGAGCTGAATATTCATGCTGGGGATGTTACTATCATCCAGGCTTTTAGGGGACTGCCTGAATGGGTGAAATTAATTCTTTTTCCATTTAACTCCGTGGTCAAATTTACTTGCTTTAGTGGGAATAGGATTAAAGTCTTTGATAACAGAATTTCCTGAGGAAGGAAAGTATAGTGTGGTCATGGACAAATCTAATAATTTTTCTGCTCTAATCATCTTATGCCTCAAAGAGGAACTTATACCCCAGGGGGGCTAATATTTACATAATTGTAATTTATTGGGTAAAGATTTTCCTAGTGCAAAGAAACATCAAAGTGTTTGTCTTTGTCAAGTTCCAGAACAATTCTGAAGTTCACATGGAAACCAAAGGTAAAGGAAAATATTCCTTTTAGACCAATTAGAGAGAAAATGGCATGCAGTATTTGCAACCATATAGGCTGATTGAGTATTTTTAATGGAAAGCAATTAGCATTTTGTGATGAGCACTTATCAGTGCTGTCTCTGGGTATAATGTACATGGCTGAGGGGGTGTTTGCTGGAGAATCTGATTAAAATATTTGGTGATGTATTTGAGCAGGCTGTTTGTGTTAACTTTATAGACAAGGCAGTGCTTGTGTAAAAAAGATTTTCTCTAGCAGTAAAGTTCTCTCCAAAGAACCTGTAATTTCAGTAATTCTAGCAGAGTACATTTGTTTAGGTGAAATACTGATTGTTTATCTGTTACCTCAGGCTGCAATAACTCCAGCTGTGCTGCTTTTTAATATTAAATACAATCCAAGTAACTTAACCTAAGGATGCAGCTCAGTTTGTTGCATAATAATTTCTAGATGTTTCAGAGACATGAATTACTCAAGTTTAATTTATTAAAGATCTCCTCTCCCAGGAGGCTTGAACTTCTTGGGGCACAAATCAGGTAGGAAAAAGCCACATAAGATTCAGGGTTTTGTTCATCTGTCTGAATTCAAAATAAGTTTGTTTCAACATATTCTTATGTGTCCACACTCATTGAACATTTCAGCTCAGTCAGAAAAGCTCATAGAAAAGGAACTTTTTGGCTTGTACATTCAGCCCTAATGGGAGTGGATTTAAAATTTGCTTTATACTGGATTTTTGCCCTAGGGGCTTCACTGTGGAGTTTTTTCTTTTCTGGTTAAGGTGCAGAAACATTGCTATTGATTGGTTTATACTCCAAGCAGGCCAAAGCCCTGCCCATTCAAATATTGAAGGGAGAGCTTTAGATAAAAGAGGAGCTACAATCTCAGAATCTGAAATAACAGGGGGAACAAAAAAAATCTATTTTCTCTCATTTTGAGTGCAGAAAATCTGGCCTTAGTTTAATAAGTTATAAATTGCAAACCCAAACTTTCTGTTTTTCCCAAGTTTAAGCACCCATCCCACTTAAGATGATAAAAAGATTTTGTTATTGATGGATAATTAATGGCTAATCATCTACTGTATTCCAAGAGTTACCAAGCAGAAGTAAAAAGTTCTAAGTTTTCCTCTCAGGCAAGGGTTTATTTTTGTTTGCTTGAGCTGTGAATTTTTTTGTTTGTTTGTTTTCTGTAACAGAATTAAGTTTTTGGTTTTTTTTTTTTTTTTTTAGATCTCACTGCTTTAATCATGGGCAATTCAAAACAGATAAAAATAAAATAGGAGAAAAGGGAATGCAAAAATTAGTAGTAAAGCTGTTGGAAGCAGCAAAGTAATGGCTCTCCTTTTACTTTGCTGCCTCCCCATAAATAGGATTAACATTTTCTAATGAAATGGAAAGAAGAGCAGGACTCAAGGACTCCTGGACCTTGGGACTGCACCAGATCCATCCCTGGGTGGATGTGGGGGTTTCCAGAACAAGAATTTGACAAGAATTTGGGTTTACAGCCTGCCCCAGCTCAAAAGGTTCAAGTTGCTCCTGGATCCCATAGATCTGTTGAGATTTGCTACAGAAAATTAATTAGCATTGATGAGAAGAACTGCATTTTTCTTCAGAGTTTAAAAGTAGCTGGATGATCAGGATAATTTCTCAAACAGTGCATTTTTCTCTCTGGTCTTGTTTATTAATAGAAATAAGACAGTGGAGAGAAATTCACTCCCTCAAACATTGTGATAACATGTTTGCTTTGTTTTGTTATTAATAATCTCCAATAAATTCCTGCTTTGCATCTGAGTAGTGGCACCAGTAATTGCTGTACCCAGTTTTATTTTCTCAGAAGTTCCCAGTTAGTGGCAAGTTTTCAGTGGTTTTTAAGGGTTTTGTTGATTGGAACTCCTCAATCACCTCATATGTGAAATGCAGAACTTGAATTTTCCCATTGCAGTTTATTCCAGTGGAAAATTTAAAAATAGATGTCTGGCAGAAATATCCCTACAAGGCTTTGGTTTAGGCCCTGATCAATCACATATTCTAATCCATAGGACTCTTTCTATGAACTAGGCAGGGTTTAAAATGTTTTTTTGAACCTAAACTTTAAAGGTTTTAAAGGAAGGTTTTGAATGGCCTTTTATTAGATGGCTAGATTTTACTTCCACTAGATTTTTCTGCAAGAGGAGGTTTAGGAGAAGAGTATTTGGGTTTCATGATAAAATTTAGTTTTAGGGAAAGCTTTTTATCCTTTAGCATGAATAGCACAGGTGTTCAGGTGGTGCAGCACTGAGGAATGCCTTGTTTTGATTTGTACTAGAAATGTCCCTGGGAGTTTTACATGCTATTGTTAAATGTTTTAGTTGCACATAGTAGGATTTCCTTAGATTTAAAAAATCCTCAATTTTGTGATGCTTGAAGTCTGGCCTTGCCCCTTGCTCCCAGCCAGCCCTGACCCCTGTGTCCCTACATGAGATATTGACTTTTAAATTATTGGCTTCACTGGCAGAACCCTGATGTGACATTTCTGCAAAATTTTGTGTTCCTTCTGTATGACTGAAATGTATTCAGAGAAAGCTGGTAGTGGCTAGAATAAAGAAAGGAGTCTCTGGGAAAAACACCTGGGATTTTGTCACTTCTGGGCAGCAGTGGCAAAATTCCTTTGGACTGGATCTTAATTGCCTGTATGTGAGGAGAATGCAGGGAAAAGGACATAAAAACTATGCAGGATTCACTGTTTACTCATTATTGACAGAATTACTGTTTGGATTGCTTTCATTTTGCCTTCCAGCATTTATTTTAGTGGTACATTAATTATCACTTACAGATATGTATTCTGACTTATTTCACTCCTGGAAATCTCTAATTAACACGCTTCTTTTCCTGATTAAATGTCAAAGTGCAGCCCTTTTGCCTTCCAAACCCTGTGTTATTTCCTTTCCTCTGCCCTCTGACTGTACTTTCTGTGTGTCCCTTCTGGGAGGGTGTTTTTGGCAGGCCCCTGGTGGGATGCTCAGCTGCCATGGATACCATCAGCACAAGCTGAGGAGGAAATTATCAGATTCTGGAAGCAGCAACAATAATGGGTGAATGTCCAATCTTGTACCAGTGTAAATTGCCATCCTGCAGCTTAGGTAAACTATGTGTATATCAGAAATTAATTTTCTGCTTCCTCCAGGAGCAAGTTTGTATTTATGTACCTTTGAATAACCTCAGGTTTTATTTGTAGGAAGCACAGGTTTGTTTTGTTTTTTTTTTTTCCATGTAATGACTCCCTTTGATATTAGATTGCTTCAGAAATTGCAAACCCAGTGGTAGTTGCTGAGGTTTAAGCCTGTAAATCAGCAGGAGGAGCTAGCTGGTGAATTGGGGGCTGAAGTGATGATCCAGAAGAGCTGGGGTGTGTTTGCCTGCTCAGCTGCTGAGAAGTGGATGAGTGGGGGGTTGAAGACACAGCCAAAGTGGGAGCCAAAAGCACAGTAAATATTCAGAGTTTGGGATGGCAGCACTGCCATGTACATACAGCACACAATGTGAGCATTGTGCTCAGTGGAGGAAAAGGCAGAAATTCCTCAAAGTTTCCATCAGGGGTGATGACATTGCAGAATTCTGTCATTTTTAAACCACAGTAACACACCTCATTTCCCTTGCAAACATGGGTAGGAGGGAGCTCTGCTGCAGGTGAAGGTAATGGACAAAAGCAAGACATTTCTGAAGGAATTGTTGAGACAGGTCATTTCAGCTCAGAACGGGATAAAATAGTCTCATTTACCTCAGCCCACTCTGAAAACAGAGAAAAAATATTTTCTGGGTAGGTTTGATCATATTTATTTGTGTGGCAGCCCCTTGCACAGTAGGCCTCTAAACAGGCTGTAATTCAGCTTTATCTTTCCACAGCCCATCCTTCTCTAGAGAGATATCTCCTGTTAATGGGCCATTGAGTCCCAGGGCATGACTGATAAAATTATATCATCCCACTGGGAGATGCTCCACCCAGGGGGAGGAGCCAAGCATTCCCTACCTAGATATTTTTTTTTTTTTTTGTTATTTCTTTCTCAGAGGTTCAGGGTTTAGGCAGCAAGGAAGCAGATTTAATGCTTGTTTGTTGTGGGACTCAGCTTTGTCTGATAATATGCAGGAATTTACTTTCCATGTGTTTCAGTCAGCCTCTGTTTTCCAGTGGGAAGAATGGGATGGGAGCACTCACCCATTTTTTTCATCATGGGATTTTGCTGCCCTTAAAAACAGAAGTGTGGATGAAACATCACAGGATACAGTTGAGTGAGTGGCTTTACCCCAATGGAAGTGGATTAACTTCCTCAGGTCCTGAGGAATGAAATAAGAAAACAAGCATGGACCTTCAGTTTCCCCAGCTTTCCACTTTGGGTCTGAAACAAGTGGGAGCAGGGAGGATTTGGCAGGTTCTGTTCACAGAGGGGCTCTGAGATGAGCTGCACCTTGGGTTTGTCCCCCTGCAGAACCTGGCACTGGTGAGGGCTGAAAGTGGTGGATGCAGAACCAAGACAATGGCTCTGAGAGCCCTCAAGCACTGGAGGAATCTTTGGGGTGTGATTTAAAGCAGCTTTTTGCTGAGTGGTATTTGGGTTTCATGGTAAAATGTGGGGTGTTCAGGTGGTGCAGCACTGAGGAATGCCTTGCTTTGATTTCTACTAGAAATCTGCTCAATGCAGGCTGAGGGACCAGGTTTGGTAAAAGGTGCTGGCTCACCATTCCAAAGATGTTTTGAGCTTTAAGCAAGGCTTTGTAACTTCATTTTTCCTCCCTCCTGTTTCTTCTGCACTGTCCATTAGTGTGGTGTCCAGGCTGGAGTGTCCAGCCCAGCCTGGCAGGGTCTGTGGGTACAGCTGGGGTGTGAACCATGTCCCTATCAGCACTGCAGTGACTTTTTAGCCACATTTAGCATTGCTCAAAGACAGGCCAAGCACACATCAGAGACTCCCAGAGCAGTGAGGATTGCATCCCTGGAGGCTGTGAGGTCTCATGGAATGGCTGCAAGGGTGCTTTCAGAAGCAATAAAGCTCAGCACATGTCAGCCTGCTGGAAAGCAAGGGGAAAACCAATCCAAGCATCATGTTGTACTTTTTTGAATCTACAGAAACCCAGCCCAGTCTGACTGCACACAAGTGACTCCCTTTGCTGCTCCTTCTCATCCTCTCACACTTTCTGCACAGAAATTCATACCAGGGAGCAGGGGAGTTTCTGTCACTTTTGCTTACTTAATTTATTTTATTTATTCTGGCAACAATTTAGGCAGTATAGGAAGCATGTTTTCAAAAGTCTACGTGGAGTAATTCCGGCTGGTAGATGACCAAAATTATTTTGTGCCAGTCACAGTGAATATGTATAAAATTTCAAGGTGGCCCCTTGTCCCCCTAGCATGTGTTAGATGATTTTTAGGAGCATGATCTCCTGAGAAGATTGTGTGTGCAGGCAGCTACTTAGATTAGAATGCTGAACATGTGAACTAAAAAAGGTGACTTTGATCTCTAAGTTTTAAGCAATTCCTTGTTTATTACCTTACAGCTGTCCTCTCTCCTTGCCTTGTGGTTTCTCCAGTCAACCTGGAGAGAAAAACACACAGGCCAAGGTTCAATGTGTGTGGTAAATGTGCAGTCATTTTTTTGGCTAGCACACTGAAGTCTGGTAGCCACATGAGAGAGATGAAAGGCTGTCATTTGCTGTTCAGAGCATTTTCAGCCTCATTGTGTGGCAGCATGAACTGGTAGACACAGGAAGGTAAAAGGGCTGAAACTGGAGTCTGAGAATTTTGAAAATGTATTCAATGCTGAATGTGTCAAACCCCAAAATGGTTTAGAAGAGGGAGAACAGTTATTTAAAGCAAATACGTCAGATCCTCAGCGAATGACTGGTACAACTCTAAATAACTTCTGTTTTGGAAGTGTTTTGTTTTTTGAGGAGGACTGTCTGCTGTGACAGTCACTGTGAGATAAGGCTGAAATCGAGGACGTCAGGGAGGAGGCTGTGTGTGTGTTGAAGAGTGTTGGTGCTGAAGCAGTGAAGAGACAACTGAAATAACACAGAAAATCATCCCAGGTGGGTCAGGCTGGAAGGGCCCACAGTGGACACCAGGTCCAGCCTCTCTTGGGCCATCCCAGAGCACCCAGCACAGGATTGTGTCCAGAGGGTCTGGGATATCTCAGTGAGGGAGCCACACTCCTCTCTGGGCAATCTGGAAGGCAAAGGGAAGAAGTTCTTCCTCATGTTCAGGTGGAACTTCTGTGCATCAGTTTCTGCTCATTGCTTTGTGTCCCATTGATGGGCACCACTGAGAAGTGCCTGGTCCATCCTTGTCTTGGCTTGCAACACAGGATGAAACCAAAAGTTTGTGTTCTATCACCATCTTTAAACCAGGTGGGGCAGTGACCCTGATCTCCTGGCACATATTATCTGCTAATGGGCCATCTTTAAACCAGCTGGGCAATCATCTTTATCTTCCCACAGCCCATCCTCCCTCCAGGAGATATCTCCTGTTAATGGCCAGTGAGTCCCAGGGCATGACTGATAAAATTCCATCATCCCACTGGGAGATGCTCCAGCCAGGGGAGGAGCCAAGCCTTTCCTACCCAGATAAAAACTGAGATTTTGGACACCAAGGCACCTTCTTTCCACTGGATTCCAGAGGAAAACCAGACCTTTCCACATCATCCCTGGAGCTTCAGAGGAAACTGCACCTTCTCCAGGAGCACTGCTCCAGCTGAACCACATCTGCCCCTGCAGGAGGATGCAGCCACCATTGAATGGGACTGTGCCAACACCCTGACTGACTGACGGGTGTCAGCTTGGATTCTGACTCTGGCAGGGCTGGGATTGTTCTGTGTAATACTGCATTTCTATTTTAATTTTCCTAGTAAAGAACTGTTATTCCTCTTCCCATATCTTTGCCTGAGAGCCCCTTAATTTCAAAATTATAATAATTTGGAGGGAGGGGGTTTACACTGCCCATTTCAAGAGAGGCTCCTGCCTTTCTTAACACCTGTCTTTCAAACCAAGGCAATCCTCTGGCCCCTCCCTGCAGACACTGACAGACAGGGATGATGTCCCCTCTCTGCTCTCTTCTCCAGGCTGAGCAGACCCAGCTCCCTCAGCCTTTCCTGATAAAAGATGCTCCTGTCCCTTTGCCATCTTTGTTCCCCTGCCCTGGAGCCACTCCCTGACCTGCTGGCACTGCTCCCCCTGATGCACCCCAGGACACCATTGGCCTCCAGCACACAGCTCATCATTTGCAAAGGAGTTACTGATGATACATGACAAGGCAAAAGCATGGAACTGATCTTTGCCTGATGTAAATCTTCATAGCTCCAGGAAAGCCAAGAGAGGAATACTAATTTGTGTCACAGCTGGTAGTTTATTTCGTTGAACATGTATTTTATTTCTTTATTTTCCATGCAGGATCAGAGTTACTCATCTGCTCATCTCTGTCCTCCAGCCAGGATTCCCTCAGTTTGACAATCCTTCATTTTTGTGTAATATCTTAATCACTTCTGATGCAATTGCTCAGGATATTGTGGCTATGCAGAGGATTGTGACTTGAAACAAGAAGCAAAGCAGCTGGAATAGAGAATCCATAGTGGTGAGACTGAATTTTTTTCTGTCTTTCATCTCAGATGCTTCATTACTTTGGTGGTAGCAACAGAGAATACCAAGTGTGGGGAGTGAAGATTTTGTCATGGTGAAAGGCAACCCATGGTAAAGATCAGCAGAATTACAACAGGAATAATTTGGTTTGAAATATAATGGGGCTATTTCTCATAAGCCTGTTTGTTTTTTTTTTTTAAATTAAATATATTCCAAACAAATACTTCCAGACAGCAGTTACTTCAGGATAAAAATCTCTTTTCATAGTAACTCTTAAATATATAAAATGCTGTTGGAGTCTCTACAGGGAAGCACATTCAAAGCAGGCACTGGACAGGTCATAAAGTGGTTGCTCTCAGACCTTCTAACACAATACAGTTATTTACAGACATTTGTTCCTCTGAGGAAACATTTTAGACCTCAGTCCTCTGATGTCAGACTGGGTTAGTAACATTGGATCTGTTACAAATCTCTGAGGTCTTTTATGACTGGTGCAATAAAAGATGCTTCATGTTATGGTTTGGAAAAAATGGCTGAGCACTGAAAATGTAGTAGAAAGTTTTGTGTTTTTATGATGTGATGCTATTGGGACAGGCTGAGGATGGTACTTTAGAGCTCTACACAGCACAGAAGTACCCTGGGACCAGGACTAGACCCAGGGAAGTTATTTTGGATAAATAGTTAACTAAACAAGGTATGCTTAGGTCATAACAAAACCCATTGTTATTAAACCAAAATTATTCACAAATGGGGATAAAGATGCAATTTTTTTTCCCTTTTGAGTTGTGCTTCATTTTTAAAACTCCCAAAATTAGGCTTTAAAGGTGAAAAGACAAAATGAGATTTGTAGATAAATTCTACATTTCAGATGGAACAGAGCTTTCTATTTGGAGAAAAAAAAAAAATGGGTTAGTATAGAGTTTGGGTTAGGGTATTAAAAGTACTCCAAGTTACTTTTCCAGTTTTTGGCCAAAGAGCTGCATTTCTGTGGAGCCAAAGGCAGGGCCAGCCTGCCACTGCCCCTCCCCTGCTGGTTTTGGGTGTTGTGGATGGGAGAATTCTTCCCAGCAGGGCTCAGTGCTCTCCATCCATCACCTGCTGCTGCTCCAGCACTTCCAGCTCCTTCCCTGCCCATCCCTGCTTCTGCTGTCCCTGTGCTGGTGCCTTGAGTTTCAGCTTTCATACTTTCCAGATTCTGCACTGCATTAGTGTGTGACTCTGGACTTCATAGAAAGTTTTAGCAAGTTCTCCTCACAGCTCAGTGACACAAAACAATCCTTTTCCAGCCCCAGATCCAAGGAGCAGCTTCAGCCCCAAAAAGTGCAAACAGCAGGGAATTGAGGAGAGAATCTGGGAGGATGGGACTGCAGAACCTGGAGCTGGAATTGGACAATTAACCCCAAATATGGAAATGGACCAAAACTTATAAAAGTGTGAAAATTCATGAGTTGGGTCCATCTTGGGTGTAGCCCTGGCCAGGCTCTTGCACTGCCCAAGGTGAATCCTTGGAAGGGTTTTCAATAAATCCCTGCTTTATTCCTTTAACTCTGTCCAGCCTCTGTTCCAGGTGTCCTCTTTAGGCATCAGTGTCACCAGGCCAGGCTGGTGACAGACCCAGGTGGCAGCAGGCAGGAGATTATTTAGGAATGCTTCAAATTACAGTTTGCAGGCAGTTTTCATCCTCCAGGTCCTTTTAGCTGCTACCAGATTCTCCTGGGGGACTCTGTGGCAGCTCAAGTGACACAGGAGGGACCTGGCAGTGCCTGCTCAGCCCTTTTCCTGCCCAGGTGACAAGTGGCACCAGGTTTTGGGTGCAGTGTGCCCCCTGGGGTCCTGCATTTAGCAATCCCAAAATGGAATTTCCCTTCAGCCTGATTCCTGCTGCTTCCCATCCCCATAACAGGGGTGCAGTGGGTTCTGTGGAAACTGATTATCTGCTCCTTTTTTTAAACTCTGTAAGCCCTGACAGAGGCTTTTGTTTCCCACAGATGTTGATTGCATTGTAGTGCATCAAAAGGAAATGATCTCTGCCTCAGCCCAGGCTGGCTTTGAACTTGCTTTTACAGCTACACCATATCCATGCAACAATTGTTCTTGATTCCAGCAGAGGAAAATTAAGATTTATAGAGCCAGACACCTTTATGTTGAGCTGTCTGAGCATGAGCATGTAGTGCAATATTTTTTTGGACTTTCAGTGAAAACAGATTGAATTCCTTCTTTCTTTTGCCAGGAAAAGAAATTGCAGGGAAAGAAATTATGTCCTGAAGAGCTTTAATTCCTTTGATTGATCTGAAAAGCAGTATAAATTTCTGGATGATGGATGGCAAAGGGAAACCCAGACAACACTGAGCTGTTCAAAGAGCTCCAGTGTGTGATTCCATCACACCCCCCACCTCAAGAATGAAGCTGGTGACAGTGGTGGATGGCTGGAGAGGTAGAACTGGCAAAACACAAAGTGCTTGAACCCTGGGGGGGGTTACAAAACCAGAACTGAATGAAGGAAAGTTTTTAAAGGTCTTCAATGCATTTCATTCCCATCAAAAACTCCTTTTCCAGCTCCTTGCCCAGCAGGGTGGTGCTCTGAAAGCAGCTGAACCTCAGAGCCTGCAGAAGAGCAATGCCATTTCACCCATTGGTTTGTTTTTCAGATGAAATCAGAAAAAAAGAAAAATGTTTTTCAAGATGAAATGACTCAGCTGTGTGCTGTGTTGGAGTGCAGGGCTGGCCAGGGCACTGTGAGCCCTGCTGCAAACCTCAGTCCTGCCCTTGGAGGAGACAATCTGCCTGTCTCTCCACCAGGAAAAACTTATTTCCCTGTGTTTTCAGCTGTGCTGCACTGTATGCTGAAGGAATAACAGAGCTCTGTAACAGGAAATCTCCTTCCATTGTTTATCAAACCAACCACACCCTGGCATGACTTTGCTTTTCTCTCCAGTGAGTCTTCCAAACCAGAACTAAATGAACAGTCTCTGCACAAGGGCTCCTGTATCCAGAGTGCTCTGCAACGCTGGAGTGCAGTTCTTTAAATATCCTGGTGGATTTGGGATTAGAAATTGAATCGACACATTCCTGGATACGTTTGGAAAAATTACAACAGCATTATTTATTTATTTATTTATTTATTTGGTCAGCATATATTAGTTATTTATGAATTACTTAAGAAGCATAGGTAAACTATTTTCTTTTTAACTGAGATGCCTTTTTTTTTTTTTTTTTTTCTCTTGTACTTTAAATTAAGAATTTTATATTACATGGATTAGGAGCTGACCACAAAACGAGGCAAAATAAAAATCCAGGTTATCCTGAATTTAAGTGTTGCTTGTAGAAGCAATCCAGAATGCAGGTTTAGAACACAGACTATGAGATGGTTTCTACATGAACTGAAATGATGGTGGAAGAGAATGAGGTGAGGCACATCTGAAGAGCATTTCAAGGCAGCAGGAGCGCAGAGCAGCCTGTGAGCACCGACTTTGAACGAGTTGAGAGGGAGCAGGAATGAAAATTATCTCATTGCCATGGAATCAGAGCTGCAGGAGCCTGGCTCTGTGCTCTGGGAGTGCACATATCTCTGTGCCACCTGCTGGAGCTTGGTACCTTTGGTCTGTGTTTAAAAAGTGCACAGAGTGCACTCTCCATAAATTGAGTGAGAGTGGAGGGAGTGGGATGGTCTTTGATGTAGCAGCTGGGTGGTTTGAGCTGGGTGCAGGCAGTGGAACAGCAGCAGGCTCCTCTGGAGATAATCCTCCCTCCCTCCACCACCTGCAGGAGTGGGAGGGATGGAGGGGCTGGGGAAGGAATTTTGTGTTACAGCTCTTGGGGCTGTGTCCTCACGGCAAGGCAGGATCAAAAGACCTGAAGTGGGAAAATGCATCCTACAGAGAGAGAGTTTTGCTCAAAGCATCCCCCAGGACTGAGCAAGTCCTGTGCCTCAGCTCCCTGTTTGTGTGCTTCCCAAGAAATAGTCGAGTTGCTTTTCCCAAAAAATGCGAAGTGCTGGGAATGTGGGGAGGCTGCAAGTTTAGATACCTGGGAAATTTGAAATTCCAGCTGGGAGCTGCTGATGGTTTTTTACTGGGGTCTTCCCTCACCCACCCAAATCATGCAGCTTCATGGTGCTTTATAAAGCTTTAAAAACTGGTGCTGGTCTTTGAAGTTGAACTCAGAAATCTCAGAATCCTGGTAAGCATTTAGAATGGAATTTTAAATACTCCAAGTTTGAGGCTTTATATTAAAAATACTTGAGTAAAATTAAAAACAATTGCTCCTGATGACTTTTCTTTATGGCAGAACTCACCTTCAAAGGGGTAAAAGTGTGTTTGATTTCTGGCAACTTCTTCTATCAGTGAGGAGCAATATGATCAGTACTTAGTTTTCAAATTAGAATATTTTTAAAGTTATTTATTGATATGTTTTTCAATTGATCATCCCACGATTTTTTTTTTCAGACAGACTACTCCATAAGGGAGAATTTAAACAACAGATTATATTTGCCAAGCCACAGGAGCATTGCATATTGGTGTGGCATTTACATCTAAGTTCTGCTAGTTAACTATTTTCTTATTTTCTTTTCAGTCATTTTGTCACATTTTTTTGGTTCAGAGTATAAAAATTGACAATGTGAAATGTTAAACTGGGGATTGACTTAATCGAAATGTTTCGTTCGCGATGCTTTTAATTTTAGCAAAGCAGAAAAAAATTCCAAATGCAGAGCCTTAGATCTTCCCATCAGAAAGGATATACTTCTCAGTAAAGGCTTGTCAGGTTTTGAAATCTTTTGAGTGCTGGGGGAATATACTGAAAATAATCAACTAAACTGGTTTTGGCCCTGCCAAGCCAGTCTGTCGTGGAAGAGCATTTCAGAATATTCAGGGATGTTTCACCAGGGTGGCAGACAACATTGTTGGTGCTGACATGTTCTGCAATCTCTCTGCTGAATATGTGCATTTGCACCCAGATCTCATGCTCTGGAGTAAAGATTCCAATCCTTTGCATGTCCAGAAGAGGGAAGGACTGAGATTTGGGGTTCAACCACACTTTGGCACAGTCAGGGAGCTCAGCTGTGTAACAGGATAAGGATTTATAATATGTGTACCATAATAACATGCAATAATGTAAAATGTTCCCTTCTCCATTCTCTCACAGATCACTTCTTTCCCTCTGCTGGGGTGTCATGTCTCATCTTTCCTAGGTTTTGCTGGAAGTCTCTTTTCCCTGGTTATTTGTTATTGAAGCTGATCTAGCTTTAGCAGAAAGAGTTATTCAGAAGCAAAAGGTTCTCATTTTGACATGCTTTCTCTCAGCCTCAAAATCTCCATTTCCTGCTGTAGTGGAAATGAAAACAGCCTGTCATCTGCTGAAAGCAGCCACCCAGGGCTGCCCTGTGCTGGGTCTGGTTTATTCTGCTGCCTGTGCAGAGCAGGTTTGGTGCTGGAGGTCAAGAGTGTGTGAAGGGCTTAGTGGCTGCTCTGGCCACACTAAAATGCATTTAAAGCTATTTGTGGTGTCCTGGAGGCCCTTGATAAAGCCAGACCTGAAGTTTTGAGGGAAGGTGTTTGTGTGATGTGCTTTATTTGCATTTCAGGGTGCATTGAAGTCTCCTGATCACAGAGACAGCTGGTGGGATTTCAGAGGTAAAGGATTGCTGGATTGTCCATGGCATAAAATGGGGAATTGCCTGGTGGTGGGAGGAGGAAATCACACCCCAAAATTCACTGGAGGTGGTGTGGACATCACTCATGCCTCATCCAGCACTGCTGCTCCTGCCAGGCAGTGCCCTCTGCTTACAGAGCAGGGTGAACTCCTGATGCCTCAAATTTTAGCTTTCATATTCCAGATTCTGCATTAGTATGTGACTCTGAACTTCATATGAAGTTTTAGCAAGTTCTCCTCACAGCTCAGTGACACAAAACAATCCTTTCCCAGCCCCAGAACCAAGAACACCACTGCAGCTCCAGCCCCAAAAAGTGCAAACAGCAGGGAATTGAGGAGAGAATCTGGGAATATGGGACTGCAGAACCTGGAATTGGACAATTAACCCCAAATATGGGAATGGCCCAAACTTATACAAGTGTAAAAATTTGTGGCTGGTTGTCCATCTTGGGCTCTTGCACTGCCCAAGGTGAATCCTTGGAAGGTTTTTAATAAATCCCTGCTTTATTCCTTTAACTCTGTGTACCCTCTGCTCCAGGCAGCCCCTCCAGGCATCACTCCAGGCCAAGGCAGGGCAGACCCTGCAGCACTGGGTGGCCCCAGTGGTGATTTCAGTCCATCTCTTTGTCCCCATGGACCCACTGGGTGGATGCAGCAGATTAAATGTGAGAATGAACAAGGAGAGCTACAAGTAATGACTTGAAGAATCTTCCAGCAGTTGAACTCACTGTGCCAGTGCCAGAATTGGATCAAAGCCTGTCTTTCTAAGGTTGGAGTGAAGTTTTAAGATGGCCTGAACAGAAGGTCTTGTTATTTTTGTTTGAATGTAAATACACGGATTATTTCCTTTAAGAAGGAGAGAATGTTATGTTCGTGTCTTTTTCTGTCTGTGTGGTTGAAGGCAGAATATTACAGAAATATTGGTCAAAGCAAGCCATTTTTGATCTCTGTGCTCCCATCAAATCCTGGGTGTTTGCCATGAAAACAAAACCAGCTGTAAATCTGTTCTATTTATTGCTTTGCATAGTTGCATAGACGACCTCTGCTGAAAACCCCTCCTTGATAAGTAATTAAAAATTTACTCACTTGCTCATCCTCTTTGAAAACATCTTTGTAGCTCATTTCTGAATTTAATGAGGCTGTCTTCAAACCAATTCAAGATTTAACAGCTGCTTTTGCTGCTGAGAATTGTCAGCAGCAGCCCTGGCCAGGCTGCTGGCTCGTTCAGCAGGTGGGAACTTTTCATCCTGTGCAAAACTTGTGCTGGCCAGTTGTGTTCAGAATTACCCTGATTTCTGAGCTTCCAGCTTTTCTCCTGCTGGGGTGTGTCCATCCCCCTATCTGTAATTTGCTGGAGATTCCCATGGGATGAGTGAGCAGGAGAAAATAAGTAAAAATTCACCCCTCTGCCTGTGTATATCTCAATAATTGTTCAGCTTTTCAGTGCTTCAGAGATGCATGAGTAAATGCACAAACTTCCTAATGTTCATTCTTCCTCTCAGGTTCCCTGAGATGAAGTGATGTGACATGATGTATAAATTTCAGTTACAGTGTCTTAAAACTGAAAATGAGCCAAAGAGAATCAGGCAAGTTGAAAAAGCAGGGTTTTCTCCTGGTTTAGTGAGACTGATGTTGCTTTTTTTTGGGCAAGGGGGGTTTCATCTTTACTACTTGGCCCTTGTTAACATACTAACCTTTACATGGCTGAAACCTGAGACTGACAGCTGAATTGATCAACTCTTTATTTTAAACACCTTTGTACCTCCAGCTGAAGCTCAGCCTGTGAGTAGATACTGACCTTCATCCAAAAATTGGGTTCTGTTCTAACAACTCACAGCTCACATCTCTTTGGGACCCTGCTCCAAGTGTATGCATGGGAGGATAGGTGTGAAATGCAAAAACCAGGCACTGTTAAAGCCCAGGGATAATATTCCCATTTTAAAGCCAAGATGCCACTTTTCAGTGCAGGGAAAACCCAGCTAATGCCATTATTCTTTTCTTTGTTGCACAGGCAAGGCTGGCAGGGTGTGCTGGAGAAATTGAACTTTTTTCCCATTCCTGGGGGCAGGAGACAGGAGGGGATGGGTTTAGGATCTAATGGAATAGAGTTTTCCTAATGTGCTTGTGCTTAGATGGTGCTAATGTGACAGTAAACTGTAACCCCTTTTCCTCTTTGCTTCTGTATAGCTAATTGTGTTTACCAATTTTCCCTTATAGATCTGCACTTGAATTCAATCTAAAAAATGGAGTCTATGATTCAGCACATAGAGAGATGAAGGTTGGTAATATTTACCCTAACTGTCCCTTTAAAAATGTATTTATTAGTAGGAGAGTCATATGTGAAAATATGAAATGAGTTTGAGTGGGTTTTTTTTTAAGGTTTTGGGGTTGGCTGGGGTTTAAATTTTTATTTTTTTAATTTATTTTTTGTGTGGCTCAAATGGTCTGAACTCAGAGTAAACCTACTTGATCAAAGACCAGATGCACAAAGCCTTGTGGCTGTGCACACACAATGTCCTGACTGTGCTGTGCTTTTCCTGCTGGGATCTGGGAGAAAACTCACCAGGACTCCCTTAATCTTTGCCTCCCCTCTGCTGTCTGTGCCTGCCTGGTGTGTCTGAAGGCTTTTCTGCAAGTCAGGCTGGCAGAAACAGGATCTCTGAGAGGGTTTATGGAGCCTTTTGTTCTCCTTTTCATTCCAAAAAAACTTTGCTTGGGAAGGGATTTTAATTTTGTTTCAGGGACTAAAATGATTTTGGTTCTTTCCTTAATAAAACAGGGCTTCTTCAAGTGTTGCTGTGGTTCAAAAGTATTACAACACTTAAACCCAGATACTGAGACTCCATAATTCACATAGCTGTAAAATCAGGGTTCCTTCTGTAAATGTGTGTTTGTTTTCCTTGGTTCCAGCATTTCCTTTTTCCAGATTCCAGCAGTCCCACAGTCACCCTTGTCAAAAAATCACTGTGTTGTTTCTGACAGGAAATAAATGTTTGTCTTAAGTAAATTGTAAAGTGGGTAGCTGCAGGATTTCTTCCAGGCAATTTGCTTCCATTGTGTATGGAAGAATCACATGGTAATTTGTATTTTTGGTATGAACATGCAGAGCAGACTTGCAGCAGTCAGACTGCTCCCAGTGTGATTCCTGCTGTAAAGAGCCAGCAGAAGGGAAAAGCTCATGGACAGGGGGCTGCAGCCAGCAGAAACAGCCTCTCTTAATTTTCCCAAAAGTGTTTTTTGAAGAAAAATGGATTTATTGTCTTGGTTGCCATCAGTGTCAGAGCTGCCTCACAGAATCCAGCTTGCACAGAGCACACAGGGATGATCTGGAAAAGAGCAGGCTGTGTGATTTAAAGCTAAATGTGAATTAACTCAGATGCTCCTTTGGCTGTGGGAGGGGAAATGGGCACTGCCTCTTCTGGGTTTTGCTGCCCCATGCCTTTGTCACCTCCTGCAGGGTTGTGGCTGTGCTGATGAACTTCTGGAGGATGCTCTGGTGCCCTTGGCAGCTCGTAATCAGGGCAATTGAAACTTGCAGATCCTTAATCAGAAGGGAAGAGCCCTTCAGAAGAGGCATCTTCAGTGAAAAAGAACTTCTGGGTCATGATTTATTATCTGCTTTGTGCCAAGATAATTGACAAATTAGAATGAAAGTGTAGAGGCATTGCTTCAAATTTTAGTCCTTTCCTTTCCTTTCCTTTCCTTTCCTTTCCTTTCCTTTCCTTTCCTTTCCTTTCCTTTCCTTTCCTTTCCTTTCCTTTCCTTTCCTTTCCTTTCCTTTCCTTTCCTTTCCTTTCCTTTCCTTTCCTTTCCTTTCCTTTCCTTTCCTTTCCTTTCCTTTCCTTTCCTTTCCTTTCCTTTCCTTTCCTTTCCTTTCCTTTCCTTTCCTTTCCTTTCCTTTCCTTTCCTTTCCTTTCCTTTCCTTTCCTAAAAGCCTGAAAATTATATTTTTCCACATACCCTGTCTCTTTTGGGATTTTCCTCCAGTCCAGACTCTCATGGGTTCCTTGAACAGAAATTTCCTTGTGTGAACTGAACAGAATTTCCTGAGTCTTGGTACAAAGTATATCCCCCTCAAATTAGATGAATTCCATCCAGACAAATGAGTATTTCTTGTGTTCCTGCTCTTGAAATCCAGTGGGCAGTTTTTAATCAAGTTTCATGTTGAATCTATTAATTCTACAATTATCTCATCAGTGAAATTTCCAGTAGGCTCTGACAGAAAGAGGGACAATCTTAAGGAAATCATAAAAATTATCTTTTTAAATTATGAGCTGGAGAGACAATGAATTCTGCATTACTGACACAACTGATCTCCAAACTTCACAAAACTTGCCTCATTCTGTATAAGTAATAGGGTTTGGCAGAATTTTGGTTTTGCTGGGTTATTTTTTTTAATAACAATTTAATAGCATTGCCTGTTTTTCCTTAGCATCAAGGGAATTTTAGTTCCACTTTGTTTTCATGTATTGTGAGCTATAGCCTTTAGAAATAATGTAATAAACAAATAGATTTTGGGGGGTTTTGGAGCTCTTATTCCAAGAGTTCTCTTGTATTTGGGTGCCCTATTTAAGACCTCTCATATGGGAATAAAAAGTATCTGAACTGCACCACAATGGTGACTTGCTCAAGGCCACAAACAAACAAACACAAAAAAAAAAAAAAAAAAAAAAAAAAAAAAAAACCAAAAAATGAAAGCAAAACCTAAAACCAGACAAACAAAAAACCTAAAACACCAAACTGAACAAAAACAAAAACAAAACAAAACAAAAAACAAAACAAACAAGCAAACAAACAAAACAAAATCAAACTAAAAAAAAACACAAATAAATACCCAAAAAACCAACCAAATAAATTTAGGAAAAGGACCTTGGCACTGTGTGCTCTAAGCATTATTTCATCTTCTCTTTTTCTTTCAGAGTAGGAAAAAAAAATCCCCCATGCTCAACAGAAGGCAGAATCAGAAATCATCTGTTCTTCCTCCATTTTTCCCCTTGCAGTTCTTAGCAGAATTTGAATAAACCTTATTTCTGACCTAAAAGCAAATTGACTGACCAAAAATGTCAATTCACCTTCCATCAATGGATTGAAATAGTGAAATTATGCAGAGACTTCCCAGTGTTTACACACCCAAATTAGCAAATGCTGGAAATGCCAGCACTAATGCCAGCTCTTGTCCTGTTTACTTTCTGTATTTGAAATCCTGTGTAACCTTTGCTGAAACCTTTCAGAAAATTGAAGGAATCTGAGTTTAGCTTCCTTTGTCTCAGGGATTGTTCAGCATTTGTGTTTCCCTCTGCTCTTCCAGGCTGCAGAAACTGGTTCATTTGTCATCTGACAAAAGTCTGGAGCTATGATCCAAATACTTTTTTTTTTTTTTTTGTATAAAATTTTAATTTCTGCTGAGCTGCTCAGTTTATGCTGGATTTATTAATAAAGAGATGAAAAAACATAAAAAGAGATGGCTGTTTTGTTTTTTTTTTCTAGAGGGACACCTCCTTTTTGCCCCTTACCCAGTAAAAATGAGCTGAATTAAGTCAAAAATCCAGAAGTTTTGCTCTTGAAGTGGTTTCCCTTGAAGTTTTGCATTTTTAAACTGGAAGAATATGTCTCTATTCCATAAAGAAAGAGGCAGACAGTAGTGATGGAAAAGGCTCATAAATATATTTGATTTTAATATTATTTGTTGAAATCTTAGCTAGCTTAAGGTTATATTTTTAATAAAAAGTATTTATATAATAAATATACATTATATTATATTATAAAATATATTATATTTAAATATATGGATATTATATTTATGTATTATTAGAAATATATATAACATAGATTATATTTATAACATATTATAAAATATCATAGGGCACTGCTCTTTCAGCTTCTTCATTAGGGTTTGGTTTTGTTTATTTTTTAATTCCTTATGTATGTGTGGGGGAAAAAAAAGTTTGTTTAAGATTTCTTTCATTTTAATCTGGAATTTTAAAGTGTTCCTTCACTGTACCAGTAGAGAATAAATAAATAAATAAATTATAGATTAGATATAGATATAGATATAGATATAGATATAGATATAGATATAGATATAGATATAGATATATATTAGATATAGATATAGATATAGATATAGATATATGTATATAATATATATATATAAAATATTTCTGTTTCATATATTGTCAAAGGATCCAGGAGCAGGGAAGGCTGTAGGGATGGGTCAGATTTATTGATTTATTGAGGATTTGTGACTAATGACAGATTCTATATTTTAATACTCCACCTGACATATTTAGAAAGTGCATTGAATCTCTGGGGCTTCCAACTTTTTTTTTTTTTTTGGTCACATCTGAAAAGAAAGAGGAGTTTCCAAACCAGAGATGCTCTGAGACATCACAGCAGGAGAAAATCCCTCATCCCTCTAAGTATGGGGACCAATCCTGCTGTAGTTTTACTGCTCTTTAAATTCACCATGGCTGCTTTTTGGAAAGTGGGGTAATTAAGTAGATATGGCTCCTCTGCATATTTTTATTATTCTAAGGCAGTGCAATGACAGGGCACTGTTAGTTTAATGGCAGAGCTTAACTTTAAAGAGGATAAGACATTGAAAGCAAAATTATGTCATTTGTGCTTCATCAAATTTTCCAGCTTTTTTTCTCCTCTGTCCTATTTGTAATGTAGTTTTAACAGTAATAATAAAAAGTGAAGACAGGCATATCTGAAACAGATATAAAAGAAGAAATTACTACCAAAGTTTAGTCCACACACTGACTTTATCACAGAAATTTGAGGAAAATATAAACATTATAATTCTGCTTTTCCACTTCAGGGCTGTTTCATTGTGTAACTCCACAAGTGAGAGTGTTTGTTTCATAATAATCCCCTGATTATTAATGACACAGCCCCTGAGCAATTGAATTGCCAAATTAATAACTCCCACTATATAAAATTGATATAATGAGTGCTTATCTTCTTGTGCATTCCAAGCAGGCTGGCCTTAATTTTCTATTTTTTTTTTTTTCTTTTTTACTTGTGATTACAGTGTTGTTGCAATACAAAACCTTTAATTGGAGGAGGATATGATTAATATGATATCACCATCAGGAAGAGTCAATAAATCAGTGTTTTCTCTGGAGAAGTCTGTAAAACTATTAGCAAACTTCACCTTTTTACATTTGTGTGAGTGAATTGGGTGGCACCACTCTTCCCTCCAGTTCTTTCCCAGGTTTTTTGGCCTGGTTAATTCTGAAAAATGTCTTTTCTTCCAGCTCTGTCCAGTTCCTAAATTAAAACCCCCTCCCATCCTTGCTTGGAGTTGATATTGAATTCAGTAAAAATTATGTTCTATAATTTTTAAAATAAATAATATTTTGAAATAAAACATGAAAAAATTGAAATAAAAATATGTGAGAGAAGTAACAACTTGGTGCAGCAGCTTCCTGCTAGCCCCCCACATAGATGGAGCTGCTGCTATTTACCCAACACATTGTCTTATAAATAAGTATAATAAAATCACAGAGAGCTTGTGTGGAGATTAAATGTGTTTCCCTACAGCAATATGAATATTGACTCTGGAATGTTCCTCCTGCCAGGGCAGAAAGATGCAATTTTGCTACAGCCTCAGAGGTAAATACTGGTGTTTGAACAGTGCCCAGGAGGAATAATGAAGTGTTTTAGCTTCATTTCTGGAAATTCAACAATTTCTGAGAGTTCTGGCCAAGGAGAGGAAAGCTTTCAGAAAACACTCAGTGTTTAAAATGGTTAAAAGGTTAAAATCCTACTGCCCTGAAGATTTACATGGTGGGCTTCCATTTGGATGGGATTCTTTCACATAAGAAAATTTGAATTCTCGTTCAACTTTGGCTGATATTAATTCTGCTCTCTTAAGTATCTGCCAAAAAAAAAAAAAAAAAAAAAATGGCAGAAGCATTATGCAGGTAGAACCTGGATTTCTCTAGGAGGAAAAAAAAAAAATCCCCAGAACAGTTTCCTTCCTCCACCTAGAGTGGGAAGGAAAGCAGAAAGAGTAGAAGGGGTGTTTCATTTCTGTATTACACCAAACGTGTAACTATCTTATATTTATAACTATCTTATATTTATAACTATCTTATATTTATAATTAAATCTGGTCCAGGAAAACACACCCCACAGCTTGGAAGACACTGTCCTGGTTCAGAGTGTTTTGGGGGTTTTTTCCTCCTTCAGCTGGACACAGAAACACAGAATGGGAGAGGAACAAAGCAGAAAGGCAAGAAGATGTTAAAAACAGCAGAAGAGAAGATCCAGAGAGGGGCTGGGCACAGGGATGCAGGAATGGTGCAGAAAGGGCATCTCTGGTGGCTCTGTGACCTTTGGCAGAACATTCCTCACTCCAGGGCTGGGGGTTTTGGGATGAGCTGATCCCAGAACATGCCCTGTTCCCTGCTGGACACTTCTGGGCTCCCTGGCTCTTCTCAGGTGGGTGATTTGTGGTGTCTGGTGGTGGGGAGGATGAATTTGGGTCTGAAAGTTTTCAGAAACAAGAGAGAAAATGCTGCTGAGTGGAAGGGTTTCCTGTAGGACCAGGAATGTTTTTGGGGCTCATCCTTGTGACGGGGTGGGTCAGGTTCAGGAAATGGGATCTCAGGGAAATAGGAGCACCTGGATAAGAAAAGCTGTTTCTGCAGGTTTTCCTGATCAAAAGGATCAGTCAGGATATGAAGGTGGTACAGATTCCTTTATTCTCAAACAGCATCTCTGCTCTGTACAGAGTAATGACACACCCATGCTGAGACCAGAATTTGGTTCTGAAACCCATTCTGCAAGATGAGGAAAAGAGGAAAGAGAGAGTGATCCTGGACAGATAAAAAACAAGGAGAACTATGTCAAATAATGCTCCAGGAGTGCTGCAGATAGAAAATGGCACCATAATATCATAACACATGTTGCATGGAATTACAAATTTGATTCCATGAGTTGCACAGTGGGGATGTCCTTTGGCCCTGCTTAGTGCTGACCTCCACCCAGCATCCTAAAAATCAGGGCAGGACAGTGGTCAACACTATTTACTGAGAATAGTTTTTTCTCCCCAGATTGAGGGTTCCAAAAAAGAAAATGTGTGTGCAAATGCATGGCACCACACTTGCTGTTCCCCTTTCCTTGAACTCTGTTATTTTCAGTATTTTCAGAATCCTTTTCAGTCATATCTTCAGCCTTTCTAAAGACTTCCTTATTCTGTTATTTCAGGATTTACTCCCCCCTCCCCCAAACCTACTTTTTACCAGCTGTACTCAGCCACTGAGAAACACACAGAAGCTTCCATGGCTAATCCCTGTTTGGAATTATTTATCTTCAGCACCTTCAGGAGCTCTCAGGAGTGGCTCTTGCTCAGCTGTGCAGCCACATTGCATTTCAAATGCAAGAAATCTTTGTCCATGGCTGGATGGGAGGGGGTTCCTCCACTCAGGGAAATGTGGGTGCTCTCCCTGAGGCACAGAATTAGAATAAAATCACTCTCTGTTCTGGTGTGGCATTTCCATCCTTTATAAAAGGTGGCAGAAACTTTGTTTGCTGGATTCTAAAGTGCTGTGCATCCTCAGGAGGGATTTGCTGCAGTAACTGATGTGGATGTGCAGCTCCTTGTATTTAAATATTCAGTATGGAAACGTTTGTCTGGGCAGCATGAAAACTTTCTGTGCACTTCAGGCTGGAAGCAGAGATGAAAACATGCATTTGATTTACAGAGAGAAAGAAAAAAAGGGAAAAAAAAAAAAAAAAAAGCAAACCCCAAACCCAAAACAGGCCCTGCAGCAATGGTATGAGAATATTTGAGCAGCTCTAGACCCTGCAGGGATTTTAACTTGGGAGCAGAGTTATTTTTTTTCCCTCCTCTGATCCACAGCTACTCTGTCCTGGTGGGGAGCTGATCCCTCTGCTGCCTCCCAAAGTGGTGCACACAGAGCACCAGGAGAATGAGCTGGCTTGAGAGGATCTGATGAGAGGAGTGTGAACTGTCCTGACTCCAAAACTGCCCCTGGTTTGTGCAAATCCTGCCTGTGGCACTCATGGGTGTCTGTGGAACCCATTCTATGCAAGGCACACAGGTTTCCAACAAATGTTTAGTTTGTTTTTTTGTTTTTTTTTTTTTTTTTCCAGAACATTTTGTTTCCTGCTGCTTTATGAGCTGAAGGATGCAGTATCTTCACAGTCAAGTAAGATTTAACTCCTGATGCATGCACAGCACACCTTGATTTTTGGAGTAGGGTTACTTGTTTACTCCTGTTGTCTATGGAAGTCTCAGTATTTAACACTGTCCCCAAAACCATCAGCAAGTGCCTCCTGGGCCTTCCTTACCCAACATTATAACCTCTGAAAAGCTCTGAAAAGGTTGGTGATGCCAGAATTCTGGAAGTACCACAGCAGAGAGATTTCCACCTCCACGTTCTCAGTTTGGCAGGAGAAATATTCCCTAATTTGCTTGGTGTGATGAAAGCTGCCTCATCCCTTCCCCAGCCTTCTGGAACCAGTGTCTGGAAAAGAGCAAACCCTGTAATGGGGCTGGAGATTCAGTGCTGGCATGGCCCTGTTGGTTTGAAATGGTTTTTCATTTATGCAGCTGGAATTATTGCTGGTGCTTGTGTGGCAGCAGCATTTTGCCAGTGCTGTGAGAAATGGAACTGGGGAGAGGACAGCACTTTGTTCTGCACCTCATGAGTCACATCCTGGGAGGTTCTGTAACCCACAGATCATCCCACTGCTGGCAGACTGAGCACATATGGATTTGCTGCACCCCTGTAGTGATAAGGGCAGCTAAAACTCCCTGGCTGCTTTAAATTGCACCTCATTTCTCCCAGGAGATGGAGAATTTAATGAAATTGTTTAGCAGATGAAGCATTGTGGAGATCCCTTTAGACAAAACGAATGGCTTCAGCTAATACTGCTCCTCTGAGATGGGAGGGAGCAAGTGTATCAAAAAGCATCATGTTTAATCTCATCATTTCCCTCTTCTAAAGGCTTTCATGAGTTATTAGGTGAAGCTATTTGGGTGGAAAACATGTACACAGCAGATGAGTGTCTCACTCAAGGATGTTATTTAGGTTTTGAGAGGCTCCATTGCTCATGATCCTGCCCAGAATGATGGATGCACTCAAAGGGGTTAAGCTGAAGCCACTGTTCTATGAATCACCCACCAAAATCCAATTGTGCTGGAAATGGGGGAAATGTGCAGAATGTGAGGATTCCCATGTGCTTGGAAATATGAGAATAATCATCTGAGCATGTTGTACTGTAGCACTGCAAGAGACATTCCAGGGTTAGAGAGAAAACACAACTTCCTTGGAACAGCAGCTGGGGGAACACAACAGAGCAGCTGGGTATTTTTTGACAGCTACAAAATCCACTTTTCTGGATTTGACAGGGGCTGGATGTAGACCCTCTGGCTTTGACAGTCTGAAATCTATGACTGCTCTAATTAAAATGATCTGTGGAGCAGATGAGGAGTACATCAGGACCACCCTCAGAGGAGAAACAACACCAGGGTGTGTGTAAAGCTGCTGTGGTTTAGATTCTGGTGTTTTCCAGTGCTTGTTTTATGCTCCTGTGGTTTAGATTCTGGTGTTTTCCAGTGCTTGTTTTATGCTCTTCTATGGATACAAAAATAAAATCTTTACAACTTCCTGTGCTCCCCTTAGCATAATCCTTCCCTTCTCCCCCCCTGCCCTTGCAGCACCTGAATTCTTTGCAAGAGGAGAAAATTTTGCTATAAGTGATGGAAACTGAAGTAGATGAACCCACTGAGTATGCCAGGAAACAAATGGATAGAATCCAGTTTCATCCAGGATTTGACACCAAAAGAATAACTTACCTGCCTTTTTTTTTTTTTTTTTTTTTTTTTTTTTTTTTTTTTTTGATAGAACCATGAGCCATTCCTTCAGTGCTTCCCCATTACCTTTTCCAGGATAATACTGTCTCCATGCTGATGTTGTTTTGGGAAAAGAATTCTCCCTCCTCCCAACTCTTTTTCTAGCAGTATATGAGCTGTGGTTCTGCCTTTAAGGCACTCAAGATTTGCACTTCAACCTGTGCTGCATTTGAAGAGCCCAAGATTTATTCTCTCCTTTCCCCTCTGATCACATCACTGGGTTAAAAGCTCTTGTCTGGGATAAAAGCTAATTTTGTTTCATTGGTGATGCCAAGAACCATATTTGCAGGGGGCTGGGTATTGCATGACATCATTCTAGGACAGCTCAAAAATACATCCTGACACAGATGCAGGCTGGTGTCACACAGGGCAGGTCACAGACAGGGAGTGGGTGGCCTGAAATGTTGACTTTTTGTTGTGGTTCCATCATCTAAAAGCAGAGCATCTTCACCACCTCAGACTCTCTTCCTTCTTCTTTCCACTTCCCTTTTTTTTTTTTTTTTTTTTTTTTTTTTTTTTTTTTTTTTTTTTTTTTTTTTTTTTTGGGATGGCTGATTTTGTTCCTATTGGACCATTAAATTATTCACATTTGCTCACAAATTCACATGTTTATAAAATATACAGGGTCAAAACACAGACTGAGCAGAGCTGGCAAAAAACCAGAAATGGATGTAGTGTATCATTTCTCTAATTCTTAGCAGAATCACAGAATGGCTTGGATTGGAAGAGACCTAAAAATTCACTTTTTTTCACTCCACCTTCCACCAGAGCAGGGTGCTCAAAGCAGCATCAGCTCACAGGAAGGAGCAATCCTCTCCTGGTTTTATTCTAAGGGAAATTCCAATATTGTAGAGAATTCCTGTTTATTTTTAATGAGGAAGGTCCAGTTTTTGCACTTTGTTTAGCTCTGGGAAGACAAGTAGGAACAGTTGAACCAGAGGAGAAGAAAAAAGTATTTCTGTTGTCCTGGGGTGATCCAAATGAAAATAGGACTTTTGAAATCTCAGGCAAAAAAAAAGCTGTAGCTGATCCACCTCAGAATGACAGCCCATATCAGGATTCGTGGGGTTTTACATAATTCCTCCTTTTATAATTTAGTTTTTGTGGGATCCAGCTTGGATTTACAACTCATATAAAGTTATGTGTTTGCTTTTTTTAAATTTTTTTTTGGGGAGGTTTGTTTTGTTTTGGTTTTTGGGGGTTTTTTGGGGGGGTGTTTTTTTTTTTGGTTGTTTTTTTTAAATTTTTTTTTTAAGAATGCTGTAGAACAGATTGCTCTTTTCTGCTCTCCCACTGGAGCCAGTGAACTTATCCCACGAGGCCAAAACTTTCTTTTACCTCATTTTGATGCTAAACTTTAAACTGTCAAACAAAAACAAACAACAAAAAAAAAATCCGAAGAGCAAACCCAAAAAAACCCAAACTAAAACAAAAAAAAACCCTTCCAAGAATAAAAAAAAAACAAAAAAATCAAGTGTCCAACATTGACAATTAAATGTCCTGGGGAATATAGAAGAGCAGTAAGATCTCCTGACCTATTTTCTCTTGGAAAAATGTTAAAGAAATAATTCTTCTTCTCCCCAGGAAAAATTCAGTAGTTACAAATTAAAGAACATATTATAAAACTCTTTTTGTAGCCACCAAAACTGCCCAGGGTGTAGAAGAAGATCATGAGAAGACTCAGCACCTTGTTGTTCTTCTGTGTAAAATAAAACCATTCCTGTGTGAAGCACAATGAAACAAATCCAAAGGACCTCCAGATAAATAAAATCAAGTGATTTGTGAGTAACAGCTCAGTTCTGAAACATTTTTGAGAAATATCTGAGTCATCCCTGGTTTTGCCTGTCAATTCACTGGTGCAAGGAGATATTAAAATTATATTTATTAGGCATTTGCTCTGTTTCCCCCAGCCATTTAAATTTGTTTTGTCACTTCTTTGGCTTTGGGTACACTTTATCCCTTTTATTTTATTTCATTTTTTTGCTGTTTGATTCCAGCTTTGTGGCCAGCTAAAAGAGGAGCTGGTTGCTGTGGGGATGCAGCACAGATGGTTCCAATCCTGGCTCTTGGCTGAGCCACTCCAGGGAATCTTCTCCTTGCTCCATCTGTGGTTCCAGCCCTTTCCCCAGTGCTCCATGTGTTTTTCCTTGGATTTCCTGCCTCCTTTCCCTCCCTCCTCCAGAAATCCCAAACCTCATTTGGGTTGGAGATGGGGGAAATGTGTAGAATATGCTGGTTCTGCCATTTCTGCATTTTTTTTTAACCTCCAAATTCTCCAGAATCAATCCACTGGGTGCATTTAGAGCACACACAAGGCAAAGTCCATTCAATGCTACAAGAACTTTCCACAGGGAACTCATAAAAACCACAGGAGTGGATTTAGATCAGCAAAAACAAACCCCTCACATGCCTCAATTTAAAAATCACGAGATTCAGGCTGGTTTTTTTTTTGGGAAGGTTTGTTTATTTTGTGTGGCAAGCTGCTGAGATGAAGGGGAGGAAAAATTGTTTGGGGTTTTTTTTGGTCTTTTTTTTTTTTTTTTTTTTTTATTTTTTTGTGCTGCAATTCTGCCTGCTGTTCCCAGTTATTATCTGCAAAGTTGTGAAATTCAGTCAAATCCTTTTAGTCATCTCTTGGCTGGGGGAAATGTGTAACTTGGAGAGATAAGGAGTTATGAAATTGTTCAAAAGTTAAGGATCAGCCATGTGAATGTTATGTTTTTATACAATTTCTGCTTTTTTTTTGCACACTCAGTTTAATAGGCCTTCCAGAAAGATTAACATTTCTTTAAATATTAAAAGCAAAAACAATCAGAGAGGATCCTGAAGAGTTTCTGAAAGGGCAAAAAAACCCAAGAAATTGTCTTTATTTCCTCTTAAACACTGAAATCTTGCAGAAGTCACTGAGCAATTTGGCTCCATAGACTCATGGAAGAAACATACTGAACAAAGTTATGAGTATTAACCCAAGTGTGGCCTGAGAAAACACCAAAATTACCTTGAAAACACCCAACCATTATTTTCCTTGGTGAGATTTTGGAGGAAATATTTTTTTCCAGAGCTGAACCATCACGTTTTTTATTCTAAAAGGGGTTTTAGAATAAAAATGTGTGAGCTCTTCTGCCCTCTGTGTCTATAGCTGTAAAATGCCAGCATGTGAGCTGCTTGGAAAAAAACAGCAATCAGGAAATAATCTCTGTCAGGAAAATAAAACAAATTGCAGCTGTGCATAATATAATGCTTCAGAATTTAATTATGAGGTAAAACTCCTCCCTGCTCCTGTCCTTGCATTGCTCATTGCCATTGTTGCTGCAAATGCTTGGGGCAAGCAGCTCTGGGTTTTTGTTAATATGGAAGTTCTATTTTATATGGGAGTTTTATATTTGTATCTTTTATATTTTCTATGGAAGTTATATTTTGCATGTCTATAATTCTTCCTCTGCACAATGGGTGCTATCTACCACATTTATAAAATACACACAGCAAGGTGTTCTGGGGCAGTATCAGTTCAAAACTCTTGGCACTGCCCAGTTTGTCCCTGCTCCAGGGCAGAAACCTCAATTTTTGTTTCCATTTAAACCAGAGTGATGCCCAGAACCCAATTTAACCCCCAAAATGCTGTGCCAGCTGGGGTGGGCTGTCAAAAACAAGCAGGTGTCAAAGCCACTGATCCCCCCAGCATCTCATGATGTGAAACAACAAGCTGAAGGAATTATTTCACGGTGGTGTTGGTCATTAATAATATTCACATTCATTTAAAATGAAGCCACTGCCATGTATAAAACCCACCTAAAGGGCAGAGTGAGCTGCTGAGAGAGCCTGCAGCAGTCAAAAGAGATGGTTCACATATGGCAGCAAATCAACAGTGATTCAGCCAGCAACCTCCCCAGAAAATATTATGGGGCAGAAATCCATGGTTTGAATAAACAGCATCACACAAATATCCACTGTCCACACTCACTCAGATTTGCCAGCCAGTGCTTGGATGAGTGCAGCCTAACTTGGGCTTTTGTTCTTTTGTCAAATTGGATAATAATGTAACAGCAAAAATCACATTTAGGGGTAAACACAGATTCAGAGTACATGTAAAAAGGACTGTGCATCTCTGGAAGGTATTGCACTGGATGTCAGAGTGAGTCTGAAAGTGAACTCCCAGCAACTTTTCCTGTGATTACTGACAACATTTTTCCTCTTTTTTTTTTTTTTTTTTTTTCCCCTTAGCCTTTTGCTGATTTTTACTTCTTCCATGAGTTCCAGATGAGACTTGCCTAAGTGGAGGACAGGTGTAACTTCTCAGGGCTTAAATGGGGAATAGCAGCCCCATAAATCAGAGAGCAGGAGTCAGAGTGCATTCTCTGCCAAGCACTTTCCTGCAGATTACTTGATAACAACATTAAGATTGATCACACAGTGCTGCTGCTTCAGGTGATGGGAGCTGAGCCACTTTTAAAGGGGGTTAATTTGCAATTTCACTGTACCAAGCAGGGATAATGTAATGCAATTTACTAACAGGATTCCAAACATGTGTAACCTTAACCCTGTTTTGGGGAAAAAGCATGACCAATTCACTTTGTCAGTGCTCTTTTCTACAGGGAAGGATCCTTTTCTGCATTATTATTATTATTATTATTATTATTATTATTATTATGAACAAGAGGGGTGTAAAATTATTAAATAATCTACATACCAGAGAACAATGCCTGATCCAACCCACTCCCCAACAGGCAAAAAAAAAAAAAAAAGTGGGAAAAGAAATTGTTGGCAATCCCTTACAAGTGAATTCTCCCTGCTAAATCATAAGTCCCTGCTACAAAGCATGGTGAGGTGTAAATATTAATTGTGGGCAAGCAATACCTGATGATCTGAGAAGTCTTCCCCAATTCTGTTTCTATGTTCTCTTAAATGAATTATTGAAATACCTGAATAATCCTACATGTGTTTTAAATTGGTACCATGACAGAAAATTTTAGATGAATGCTCCTATGATCAGAAACTAGATTTTGAAGAGGGAAAGTGTTAAGAAAAAAGTGGTGATGTTAATTTATAGTAGTCATAGCAACCTAGTCCTTGCTTTTGTAGCATTCTGGCCTTGCTGGGTTTGAGGGAAGAGGGAATTTTGTTGTGTCACAAGCAAAGTTTGCTCTGCTGACTCTGGGGTTTGCCCTGGCTTTTCTGCAGTTCTGTCACCCAGTTCCCTCTTGCTCCAACCTGATCCCTCCCTGCCAGCAGGAGCAGCTCAGGGCAGACCACAGACCTAAAGCAGCACTTTGAAAACAGAGGGCTGGGCAATCAACTTCCTGCTGTTATCTATGGGATGGGTTCTGAGAGGCCTGGCTCTCCCAAAATACTCAGCAAGAGGTTTCAGAGCCTGAACTGCTGTTGCAGGGATGTTCTGTGGGCCACACACCCAAAGCTTAAGCGTGACAATAATGATGGTTTTAACAATTTGGGGTTTGTTCAGATCTCCACCAAAGTGACTTTGCTGCAGAGTGGTGTCTTAATTAACAGAGAAACCTTGCTCTGGAGGGATGGTGGCACTTTAGGATGTGTCAGGAGTCAGTTCCAAGCCAGAGCTGTGATCAGCAGAATCTCAGGATCTGCCCTGCCCACCAGCTCTGCCATCCTCCCATCCTCTCAGCCTGCCTGGCTTTGTGTGGCTGAGCCCAAAAACATCCATACCAAAGGATCTCTGCTGTCTCATGGGCAGCTCTGCTCCTCTCCCAGCACTGCCTGAGCCTCTGCTGGAGCGTGGGAGGCTGGGGAAGAGCAGAGCATCCTGTGCTGGAATGATGCTCAGATGCTGCCACCTGCAGCATCCACTCAGCTTTGTGGATTTCTCTGCACATTTCTCCTCTGGAAACACATTCAAGCTGTCACCTGGAGGAATTCAAGGTGTTAATTGCAATTATTTTTTTTCCTGGGATGAATTAAAGCTCTGAAAGCTCTGCTTTATCTGAGAACAGAAGAGATTTTGTGCAGGTAGGAGAGCTGCACTCAAATTAAGCAGGAGAAGGCTGGGGCTGCATCTCTGTGCACAGCAAAAGGTTCAGATTTCTTGGCAGTTCTAAAAGGTTTCCACCTCCAAAGTGCTCACCTTTATACAATATCAGGGAATAAAATCTGTGTATGATGCTGTGATAGGTGCTTTGCTGTCTCAGTACTGGACTTACCTGAGAGGAAACCAGGCACCAAAGTGACTTCTGAGCCACAGTGGCCTCAAAATCCCACCTGTAATCCTAACCCTGGGTTCAGCCCGGGTGTTTCCCTCCTCTCCAGCCCTAGGGAATCCTGGCTACAGCCCCCAGCTCTGCTGGGTCACCAAAACTCAGGGAGGCTGGCTGCAAACCTCCTCACCCTCACAGGAGTGTTTGAAATCCTTGAAATTCTCTCCTTCTGCACTCAGGCTCTGCCCACTTTATATTTCTTTAGAGTTTTTTTTTATTATAATTATTTTTTTTATTTTTTTAACCCACCAGAGCTGTCTGTGTTGGCTGCCAGTGCCATCTAGTGGGATTTCATTTTATTTCTCCAGTAAAGGCATTTCAAGTGTGAATGAATTGGTTCCTCTCTGCACACTGCTGTGTCCTCCAGGAATGATCCATTCACAGACATTTGTCCTCATTTCTGACATTTAAGGTGCATATGAACTGGAAGCCAAGACAATATAGAACTCTATGTTGCAAGTAGATTGGTTGAAAAAGTTTATTTTCCTTCAGTGAAGACATTGGAGAGTGAGTGCAAATATTTTGATTTTTTAAAATAGTACAGCTGCTTGTTTGCTCTGGGAGCACTGTTTCTATAACTGTGAACCTTTTTTTTTCTGTGTATCTTTTTATTTAAGTACTGTAAAATTATATTTTACCATTCATAACCTTTTATGAAATCATGACATGGACCATTTTCAATTTTTTTTACTTATAATCTAACTCCATCTTTTCTAGACACTGTTTTGGTTCTTTCACTGCCCCATGTGGTCTTAAGGATACTGTGAGTAAAAAAAAAATTTTTTTTTCCTCTTTTAACTTCGGACTTATGTGGATAAAGTAATATGAAATACCTCAAAGTTTATGAGTGAAGTGAGGGATCTGTTATTTGTGTTTTTATCAGCTCCCTTGGCTCAAGGCTTTTGGAGAAGTATAAATCCTAACCCCAGCCTCATTAGTTGTATTGGGGAGGGTCACTTAAGGAGACTTTGTGGAGTGCCACTGGCTATTCCTGTATATTTTCCTTGTAATATCACATTATTTTTGGCAGCAGCAGTGGGAAGGAGAGCATGGCTTGGAAAGGTTCTCTGTTTTTCAGATAAAAAAGGTACTTTAGGTAGAGCTGGTTAGGAACACACCCAGCTGCTTTGGGGTGCTTTTTGGCATACCAAAAGTATGAATTCTATCTCCATCTGTTAAAAAACAGGTGGGGCAATAATCTTTATCATTCCCACAGCCCATCCTCCCTCCAGGAGATATCTCCTGTTAATGGGCCAGACTGATACAATTACATCATCCATTGGGAGATGCTCCAGCCAGGGGAGGAGCCAAGCCCTTCCTACCCAGATAAAAACTGAGATTTGGAAAACCAAGGCACCTTCTTTCCACTGTATTCCAGGGGAAAACCACATCTGCCCCTGCAGGAGGATGCAGCCACCATTGAATGGGACTGTGCCAACACCCTGACTGACTGACGGGTGTCAGCTTGGATTCTGACTCTGGCAGGGTTGGGATTGTTCTGTGTAATACTGCATTTCTATTTTAATTTTCCTAGTAAAGAACTGTTATTCCTAATTCCCATATCTTTGCCTGAGAGTCCCTTAATTTCAGAATTATAATAATTTGGAGGGAGGGGGTTTACATTGCCCATTTCAAGAGAGGCTCCTACCTTTCTTAACACCTGTCTTTCAAACCAAGACAAGGACACACAACCCAGCATCATTCAACTCAACATAATTTGTTTTGCACAACACTACCTGAAGTGGATGAGTTTCATGGTTAAAAGTGCTGAATTAAAATATTAAATAACTTTGCACGTGGAGCAAAGAACACTAAGTGCCTCAAACATGGTAGCCAGAGGTTTTTAGCATATTTCAGTTACTTCCCCACAGCCTGGTTACAGCTCAGTTTTAGGAGAGAGGGTTTTTTTGTGAACACACTGGTGGCTTTTAGCTGGCTGCAGATGTCACAGACATTTGGATTTCCAGAGCAGCAGCATTGCTGTGTGGCCCCCCTCACCTCCACGATTTCTGGGCAAATATCAGTGGCACACTTGGACCTGCAGTGGCCCAAAAGAGTTTTCCAGCAGCACAAAAGACCAGTGGAAAGTTGCACAAAATCTCTTTTGGAGGTTTTTTGAGAGCTTATTTTTAACAATTTTCCCTTTCATGTACCACCAGACTTGAAAATATGTTCCTTTAAATAGTTTCTCTTTTATTAAAAACCGACCACAACAACAAAACCCACATAAGAGTAATGCACAAATACATCATGTGATGTTCCTAAGACACCCTGTGATTTCAAAAAAACAACGAACTATTTGATGCAAACAACTTCCAGGTAGAAAGAACAACTGGTTCTAGCAAAATTCACTCACTCCTGATACCCCGTTACCTTGAACAGGAGTAAAATGTAAATAAGAACATGGCTCAACTTGTATAAATAAGTGTTTTTTTGGTGTACATAATCATTTTAATTGAACAGAATCTCATACAAGTGTAAAAGTCATAGTAAAGATGTCTTTATTCCAAAATAATAATAATAATAATTATAATAATAATGTGTTAGGCAGACAGTTACAAAACATCTACACAAGACTTTGGTAAGAAATGTTCATGGTAGCTTTTTCATAATTCCACAGCAAATAAAAACAACAAAGGAAATCTAAAAATGAAATCAAACAAAACTTTAACTCATGTGTTGCACAAACAGAGTCCTACTGTACATTTGTTAAGCCCCTAAATTTTCTTTTTTATTATGTGTAAAGATTCTATCGTTTGTATATTAAAAAAAAAAAAAAAAAAAAGTATGCACAATGCTAAGATCTGGTCGTTGAGGTCTACAAAACTGGTGTGACATCTGTGCTTTGAGTTCAGCAGGATTATTCAGGACATCAGAACAATACCAGTTCTTATTTTCAATGACTGGTAACCAGTGCCTATTACACTACTGGAAAGTTTACAGTAACAATGCAAGACTTCTACATATTGTATGTCAGAGCTTTTTCTTTATTTTTTTTCTGAATAGAAAATCAACCTCTTTTTTTTCTTACTCTGTTTTTGTTCATGTTTATTTTTTTTATTTTTTTTTTACAAAATGTAACAAGCCTAAGTGTTTCTCTTGTATCAAGTCAGAAGAAAGGCAAGTGATCTGTAAAATGCTTCAACAGAAAAACAAGTGTGAAGAGCTGAACATAAGCAGGAGTGGTCACACATTTCTGACCTGGTGCAGTTACCTTGCCATTCATCCATTAACAAAGTGGGGAAAAAAGCAATTTGCAACATTCAGAACTTTAATGAGCCCAAGAGAAATGACTGGAAATCACACTGGACAGGCTTCTAGGAGAGATAGAATAAAGGAAAAAAAAAAAAAAAAAAAAAAAAAAAGGATGTGGAGAATCAAATTAGTGAGAAGCAAGGAGAAAAGAATCCAGATTGTTTTAATGGACAATTTTGTGAGCGTGTTCAGAAAGGTGCTGTATGTTTTCTGTAAGTGTCCTTGGACTATGGACTTTGGCAAAGGGAGTATTTAGTAGACAAAACAGCTTGATGAACTGGAACAAATGTGAAAATGAAAATACAAGACTGGGTTTCACTGATTATTTGCTGAAACAGGTTCTGCAAGATGAGCTGGAACAAGTGCTGAGTGTTGATGAGATAAACATGGTTCCTGAACTCAGCAAATTTTTTTCCATTCAGGAGAAACTTCTGCTCCCTCTGCCCCAGCTCACAGATCCCTCAAAGCCTTGGAAAGCACTCTGCCACACATTTTATGGGCAAAGATTGCTTTTCTGAGTGAATGGCTCAGCTGGGACACCCTCTGCCAGCTCACCAGGGATGTGGCTCTGCCCTTCCATTGATCACTGTGGCCTCCTCTGCAGTTTCTTCACCCAAAAAATGCTCAGCTGGTCACTCCTCCAGCACCTGTATCATTCCACTGGTTTTTTGTGGTTTTTTTTGGGTTTTTTTTGTTTTTTTTTTTTGTTGGGTTTTCTTTATTTTTGGCCACAAAAGTGAAATGCAAGGTCCCTAATTGCATTAGTGAGGGACAGACTTGCTGCTATGCTGTGAGGGCAGTGCTGCAGAGACACAAACTGCACAGCTTTAGAACAGGCAAAAGGAGGCAAACTATCTGAATTAATATTATCAGGTGAGCCAATAAGTGAAATGTTTGGTTTTAGCATTAAAATCTTGTTGTATTTTTTTTTTTCTCTCCTGGTTTGGCTGGCTATGGGTGTGCACACAATTTCATTCAGCAGCAGCAGGACAGGGCTCCATTATTTCCCTGGACTTTCCTCCACTCCAAACGTGCAGAAAGCAGTGGAATACCTTGAGAGGGATTGGGATGAGGCTGTGGGAGTGCTGAGCAGCCCTTGCAGTGCTCAGTGGCTGATGAACAGCCCCACAATTGATGCCAGCAGCCCAGCAAGCTGCTCAGGAACAAAGGACCCCCAGGTGCTGGTGGTGGGGAAGATGAACAGCTCAGAGGGTTGTGGTGCACAGCAACATTTAAAACCCAGCTGTCAGGTCCTCAGGGTAGTGACCAAGTGTTAAGGAAGTGAATAAATTACTTAAGGCTGATTTAGAGACCATTAAAAAAACAAATTCTCTCCTTTCACTTCTCTCAAGCTTGAGAGTCTGCATCAACAATCTTTATTTTCAGTGCATTGCTCTTAATTCTGTAGAGACTTTGGGGTGTGCTGCCTTGCCTGGACCAAAAGGTAACCCATCACCTTCCCCTCTTGGTGTTAGATTATTACAGAAAAACCAAACTACAGGAAAATCTTGTATTCCAATAGCCCAAGGGTCTCCCTGATTACACCTGTCTGTAAGGATGGGAGCTAAATTCTGCAGGAGGAGGGGGAAATAGCAATTAGAAGAGAGAGGAGGTATTTTCTAATCTCAGAAAAGCAGGTTTTTAATCACTCAAGTAGTCAGGGAGGGCATTTAACCTGGCTAGGATATCCACAAATGGGTAATTCTCACAAATTTAGTAATTTTTAGATTACCCTATACTCTGAGTAAAAAAGACATGAATGACACTGTAACATTAACAGTATTCTGTATCTTGTGCCAATCTATAATCAGCTTTTCTTAAAGACTGTCATTGTTTCCTTTCAGAGGCTCATTTCAGTTTTAAGGGATGCAATAAATCCTGGCTCACCTTTCCTCTATCATTTTTGTTTTAATATAAACCTGTCTCCCTCTTCACCTGTGAAACTGAATCTAATTTTTTAGTGTCTCTCATGTGGCAGACATCCTTGGCACAGCTGCTGCAACACTCTGGACCAGTTTCTTCTAGTTCTGTGTCCATTTTGACAGGCAATGGTGGACTGTACACATATTATGACATTTGCCTGTTTTCTTCATGTGATTGTGTGCTGGTCAGATATGACCATTGAGCTGCAAAAATTATTTCCTTTTTTAAGTTTGGAAGAAAAAAAGACCTTCTTGCATGGACCACAACATCCATGTGAATAGAAGTGTTTAGGATTATAGTTTTTATTATTATAATAACTATCAGCTTAACCCAAGAGTGTAAAAAGATAAACATGCACCTTTAATGTTATAGAACCAGCATTACTGAAATTACTCCTTGGCATAGTTGTGTAATCACAGAGGCACTGCTTTGGATTTTCAAAATCAAATCTAGAGAGAAATCCTCCCACAGATGAGACCTTCTGCCACTATAACTTAGTTTTGTTAATATGCATGCATCCCATGTCTTTACAAGTGGTATTTCTGTATGGCTATTCCATGTCCACAGATGTGTCTGTATTTTAGTTAAATAACTCACCATGACTTTACTATTTTTATGCATCAAGGGCTGGCTGGAGTAACCAAAGACTTACTCTCAGCATAAATCCGTGAGGAAATATTTATAAAATATTTTTCTTGCACCAGCAAGACTAAAAAGCAAACCACACTGCAAAAAAAAGAAAACTAATATACACTTTATATTTTGTTGTTGTAAAAAAACAAACCAAGGTTGACTTTCCATTTAGCTCAGAGTGCATCACTTGGAACCTTGTGTTTTGTTAACAAGGATGGACATTACATGCTCTTAGCTCCTTTTTGTCTTTGCAGCTGGTGAACTGAGAGCTTTTGGATCTCTTCTTCACCAGCATGTAGCGCTCCTGAATCCCACCTCCACACAGGGTAGAGCATTCTGTCCAAGCAGTCCATGGTTTCAGCCTACAAACTGGAAAAAAATAAAGTGGTTTGGTTAATTTTTTAGCAGTAGAAACCCCTGCTAAGTATATGTCAAACACTGGAAAAAGTAAAAAGAAAAAAGAAATTTAATGTCCACGGTACAAAAGACAGATAAAATGATGGAATTGTTGAATGTCAGACAAGCATGAGCCACAATGAGCAGTAATTCCTATCCAGATAATGTTAATTATACCAAAAGATACAATTTGTTGATTTTATAAATCAGTATTTGATGATGATGATGCTGTCCCCCACTGGAAGAGCAGTTTGAGCAGATCCCTTGGAGCAGCCTGAGTCTGAACCAGACTACTGAGGTGGAAACTAGCTCAGTTTTCAAATTCAGCAATTTGGATCCAGTTGCAGATACTTTAAATGCTTGAAGCTAACAACGGGATGTTAAGATTACTGCAACCAGTCCCTTGCCAGGTGTAATGTTCAAACTTTTTCTCACTTGTGTGAAATTTATTTATTTATTTATTTATTTATTTATTTATTTATTTATTTATTATTTAGCTAATTATTTTTAGAGCTGGGATGCAGATGTGGGTCTTTCTCCACGGTGCCCTAAGCTTAGTCTGGGTGATTTTGGTGATGGGCAAGCACGGCTAAAACTTTTGTCTGAGGTGCTGAGGATGCTCTCACAGACTCCTGCCATGCAGGAAAGCCATGGCCACACTAGAAGTGGCTCCACACTCACCTGGGTATTGCTCACTGTCCAAATTCTTCTTTGCCTGCTCGCTCCTCCTCTTCTCCCTGGCCTCCTTCCAGCGCCTCTTCTCCATCCCTGCTCCCCTCAGGCACTTCCTCACTCTGCACTTTGCACGCTGCACAGTCTCAGGGCAGGCTGCTCCCCCAAACTGGGGCTCTATTTTAATCATCCTGGTCCTGATCATGTGGCCCTTGCCACAGGAGGTGTTGCACTCAGACCACTGGGACCATTCTGTCAGCTCACAGTCGATGGCTGCAGGGAACGAGAAACACCAAAAAAAAAAAAAAAAAAAAAGTCACAACATCTCAAACCCATGAGATCTAAACACAGGGTCAAGAAACACACAGATGTGCTGGTGGATCTTTACACCCCAACTACATGAACTCTACTTAAGCCTCCAATCCCCTCAGCAATTGTTTGGATGTCCAAATTTTTCTGAGTCCATTTCTAGCAGAGGTGTTATTTGATTTCTTCTTCAAGAGTGGAGCTGGCAGATCACTAAAATTACAAACAACATATAAATAATTCTCCCGTGCCTTCTTCAATTTCCCCACCCATCTGTCTGTTCTGTAATGAAAAGCTGTTGAAAATTGAGTTATATTTAAAAAGAATTTGCTGCCTCTGAGGTCTGAGCCTTTGCTTTGCTGGCAGTGTTATGCAATAAGCCATGTTCACTAATACCATTATATCTTGAAAGTTTTCATCTCCCAGCACTGCTTAACACTTACAGCCCCACTGAATAATAATCAAAATGATATTTCACATTACTTAAGAAAAGCTGAATGAGCAATTACAGTGTAAAAGCCTTTTTTAACCCATACTTTCTGTGAAAAATAATGCAATTTGTGATAAAACCTCATAAACCAGCTGGCAACAGGATGCTAAAAGCAATCATATCTCATTCATTCAGCAGTGCCTTAGGCTATCACACTTCACAAAGACTGAAAAGCAACTAGAAATCTGCCCTACCCAAGAAATGGGGGATTTTAATGGAATGAGGTAAAAAATTCTCTGCAGCTGCCTCCTCACCATGCAGTAGCAGGTTGCAAAGTGCTACCATTCAGAGGTGTAAAAAGGTGGAGAAAGCCTCTTTTGTGCTCTTTCTGAGCCAAAAGAATCACACAGGTGATTTCAAACTCTTCTTCCTTCCCTTCCTGGCACACAGTCTGCATTTAACAAACCACATTTTATAATTCTGATTTATTTCCTGCTGGGGAGTTGCCTGGAGCTGTAGTGTGTTCAACATGCAGAGCTGTATTCTCACAGAAATATTGGGAATTAGCATGGGCTGGAGCAGGGCAAGCTGAATTTAAGACATGGTCATATTTCAGCTCTCAGTTGCTGAAAGTGAACAATAGAAATAAAAATAAAATAAAATTAAAAATAAAATAATAATAATAATAATAATAATAATAATAATAATAATAATAATAATAATAATAATAATAATAATAATAATAAATAATTTTTTTTAACAATGCACAGCTGATACCCTGCCTATTTAAGAAGTGCTAGAGGTTTGATCCATAGATTTTGACCCATATCAGCCTCCTCTTCCCAGGAATTTTCCAGACTCACGGCATTCTGGCAGCATGCACTTCTCTGCTTGCTCCAGCTCCTCGTTGCAGTCTCCCAGCTCAGCAGCAGATTTCAGCATCCTCTGCCTTGTTCTCATCCCCTTCCCACAGGTCACACTGCAGTCACTCCACTCAGACCAGGGAGAGAGCAGGCAGGGGATGGTATCTGGCAGGAAATAAAAAAGGGAAAAATTTTTAATTTTTAAAGATTCCCTTTTATAAATAAATTGCAAAGGTATAAATTCTGAAAATAATACAGGTGGAAAATGTGCTGCATTTTATCTGTCATCAGCCAATTATATCTCCTTGTCACAAGCTGAATGGTGCTGCTGAAGAGGCTCAGAAAACTTTATATTAAACTGAAAGGTTTGCTTGATTTAAATATCTTTGCTATCTTTTTCTGTATCTAAGTCTGCTGGGGAATAAATAATTGAAGGAGCTATGTTTCAATCATAACTCCTGTTAAAAAAAAAAAGAAAAAAAAGAAAAAAAAAAAGGATTGTTGCAGTGAAGTCAACTTAATTTAGTCTAAAAAGTGAAGCTTCCATACTTAGTCTACCAAAAATATTTTTTAAATTCTCTCTGATGAAAATTTAATATTTCCTAAGAAATGAATAGTGACAGTAAGGGTGTGGCTGGCACCAAAGAAACACCTCAATTTCTGAAGTTTTTATGGGCTAAAAGTGGGGGACACTGTTTTATTTGTTTTATTCTAGACTTATGGTCAAATATAACTCATATTGCACAACTCAGATTTGTTCAGGTATGGCTTGCTGATACACACACACCACAGGTTTAATAAAAGAGACAAACAATAAAACAAAATGTACATTATAATGGCTGGGTGCTTGGCATTCAGCTAAGAGCACACCTGCTGTTTGGGATATACCTCTTAAACTTATTAGCTTGTATATTTACAGATTTATTATTAATTTTTAAACTTTTTTATAAACTATTTTTTATATTTTAGGATCTCTTTTATATGGTTATTTTTCGAGTTTGCTTTTTGTGTGTGTTTTTTGGCTGTGGTTTTAATTAATTTATTTTTTTTATTAGTTTTAATTTGGGCTGTGGTTTTTAATTTTTATAGCCAGTTGGTGCTGGAAATTGGTCTATTAGCAGAAGGTGTTTTTGCTGGGTGTTATTTAACCAAGCAGGTAGTTTACTTACTACAAAGACACTTTATTAGCTTATGTTAATTTAAAGAAAACTACACCTTAAAAACTATTTCAACACTATCCATATGGTATTTACTCTAATATTTGCAAAAAGCCAATGCCATAGTGTGTGTTTGTAGGACAGCATTGCTTCTGGTTGATGTTTTGATGATGTTTTTAGGGCAGACACTCACGGCACTCGGGCATCATGCACTTCTCTGCCTCAGTGGTCTCTGCCTTGCACATGGATCCATCAGCAGGAGTCATCTTGATCATCCTGTGCCTCCTCTTCATGCCTGTGCCACAGCTGGCACTGCACTCGTCCCACTCCCCCCACTCGGTCACCAGGCAGCTGCTGGGAGCTGTTCAGAGGGGACACAAAGCTGTTCGTGGCTGTCACAGGGCCAGCTGAGTGGCAAGGGACCCCAAAGCTCACCAGCTCCAGAAATGGTCCCCAAGGAGTCACACCGTGTCCCTGAGAGTGTTGTCCAAAGGCTCCTTGAGCTCACACAGGCTTGGAGCTCTGAGCACTTCCCTGGGGATCTGTTTCAGTGCCCAGACTTTTTCTGATATCCAACTAAACCTGCCCTGGCTGAGCCTCAGGCCATTCCCTTGAGCCAGTGGTCACACAGAGCAGAGATCAGTGCCTGCCCCTCCTCTTCCCCTTACAAGAATTTGGAACTGCAGGGAGGTCTGACCTCCAGGCTGAACAGACCCAGTGCCCTCAGCTGCTCCTCTGGAACCTTTACCACCCTCCTGGCCTCCTTTGGACACTCTCTAGTGGCTCAATAACTTTTTTTAGACTGTGGCACCCAAAACTGCCCCCAGCACTGGAGGTGGAGCAGAGCAGCACAATCTGCCTGGCCCTGCTGTGATGCTGATCCCCCAGGGCAGGGATGTCCCTCCTGGCTCCAGGGCACTGCTGACTCACATCCAGCTTGCCATGGACCAGGAGTTCTCTCCCTGGCCTCATTTTCCAGCCCCTCTTTGCCCAATTTGCCTGTACACCCACAGCTGCCCCATCCCAGGTGCAGAATCCAGCACTTGCTCTTATTAAATTCCATGTGGCTGGTGACTGCCCAGCTCTTTAATTTGCTGAGGTCTCTCTGCAGGGTCTTCCTGCTTTGGAAGGAGCCAGCAGCTCCTCCCAGTCTTGAACCATCTGGGAATTTGCCTAGTATCTCTTCCAACTTCACCCAAGTCATTAATTAAGGTATTGAAGGGCACAGGGCTCTGTGGGACCCCAGTGAGACTCACATAAAAAATGATTTGGGCAGTGCTCCTGCTGCTGGGGTGGACTTTGTGAAGCTGACTGAAATACTTACAGCATTCCTCATTGACAACACACTTCTCAGTCTCCTCAGTGGGCACCTTGCACATGGAGCCATCCTCAGGGAACTGCTTGACATATCTCTCCCTGGATCTGGTGCCCATCCCGCAGGACACGCTGCAGGGGGACCAGGTAATCCAGTCTGACATCATGCAGGTAGAGCCATCTGAAACACAGGGGATCCAGCTGTGGGCTGCACAGAACCTGTGCTCAGCACCCCTTTGGTCCCTCTCCTCCAGTGCATCCCTCATCCTCCCCTCTGTGCTCCTGTGCACTTCACCACAGGCAGCTCCCACCCATATTCCACTTTTCTCATGGCCACAAACCCAAAGCCACACTGCAGCAACCCACATCCTTGAGAACTCAGAAGGAAAAGTGGATTTTACCAGGAATTCTCCTTCCATTCCTGTTACCTTCATCACTGCAGCCTGGACCCATGCAGGGCTGGAAGTCCTGGGTGTCTGGGCAGGGCACACTGAGGTCCAGCTGGGCTTTCAGCATCCTCTGCCTCATCCTCTTGCCCTTTTCACAGGTAGAGGAGCTGCAGGCTGACCATGGGGACCAGTTTGAGTATATGCAAGTCTCAGGGGTATCATCTGAAAAGTGAGGAAAAGCATTGCATTAAAAATGCTCTTCTGTTTTTCTTCCCTTTACTTGGCTGATCATTTCCTCCTGCATTCTATCTTCTCCATTTTAGCCCAGAAGAAAAAATAATTGCCAATTGCCAACTTTCTTAAAAAAAAAATTATCTGAACCCCAAAAGTCTTCTCTCTTTTATTGCCTGTATTGTTATTCTCATCTCCTTGGTATACATGCAATTTTTTCTCAAGCTAAAACAGAAGATAGAAGAGACCAGAACTGTTTGAGTGGAATTTTTGCTCCTAAGACAGTTTTGCACTTTATCTACAAAGGTATAGTGGGGAATAGAACAAAATATAAATAATTAGCAATGCACAAACTAATTTCAAATGTACCTTCTTCTTTTTCCTCTGGTGCTAGATCTGCCACAATATCATCTATGTTATCAGGAACGATATTGCACTGCTCCCCCTGCAAAAATAAAAATTGTGAAGAGAGGAAACTCATCCATGAAGGGTTAAACCAGTGCACTGTGAGGCACTGCTGTGTCTGCAGCACCTTTTTCTCTTCCAATTCCTAGGAATACATAAAGAAAATACCCAATTAAGCAGATGAAATAACTGCAAAATTAGGAGAACTAATAACTTAAGAAAGCTTAATTTTTATTCTGCCATAATCTTTGCTGTGGGTAGGTTGAGGAGTGTAGATTTGGAGGGAAGATGCAGAAAGAATTTATCTATTTATTTGGTTTACAAAGTGGATTTTTGCTTGAGAATTTTACTTGTAGTTGTTCTACCTTTCGTGCAATTCTCTCAATGACAACTCTGGCCACCAGCTTGATAGATCCTCCTTCTGGATCATAGAATGGGCTTTGAGGATGATCTAAGCTTGTAAGAGGTCTGATCTTCTCCTGAGGCACTGTAGGTTTGTTAGGAGACTGCAATCAAAAAAGAAAAAAAAAAAGTTATAAAAGAAACCAATAGTAATTAAAGCTTCTCTGAAATGCTAAACTACAAAATTCCAATGTGAGGAGAACTTTGTATTAAAGGGTATAGGGATTTGTTTGGTTTTGTTTTTGTGGGGTTTTTGGTTTGTTTTGGTTTTGGTGGTGGTGGTTTTGTTCTGCTTTGCTGTAAGAAATAGTTGGCATGGGATTGAATCAGCCCCAAGCTCGAGCTGATGTAGCTGCTGGTGGCACTGCTTTGGTGTACAAAAAGGGGTGGGTACCCAAAAGCTTGGCTGTGACCAAAGTTTATTCAACAGATAATCAAAACAGTGAACAGAAATGAGAAATTCTTTACTGTGCTGTGACCAAAGCCCTCTGTTTATTCATCAGATAAACAAAACAGTGAACAGAAATGAGAAATTCTTTACTGTGCTGTGACCAAGCCCTGGAAAAGATTTCCCAGAGTGGTTGCAGAGCCTCCCTTGTTGGAGATATTCAAGAACTGCACAAAATCCTAAAACCTGCTCTAGCATGACCCTGCTTAAATAGGGAGGTTGGGCCAGATTCTTGTTCCAGCCTTACCCATCCTCTCCTTCTGTGCTAATAATTCCCATGGGGAATGTCAGTACTAATGATGTTGAAGGAACTCAGGCAAAACTGATGCCCAAAGAGGCTGCCTGGAACAGAGGCTGGACAGAGTTAAAGGAATAAAGGAATAAAGCTACACCCAAGATGGACCCTGAGACACAAATTTTCACACTTTTATAGTTTTGGTCCATTTCCACATTGGGGTTAATTGTCTAATTCCAGCTCCAGGTTCTGCAGTCCCATCCTCCCAGATTCTCTCCTCAATTCCCTGCTGTTTGCACTTTTTGGGGCTGAAGCTGCTCCTTGCTTCTAAGGCTGGAAAAGGATTGTTTTGTCTGACTACACTGTGAGAAGAACTTGTTAAAACTTTATATGAAGTTCAGAGTTATATTCCAATGCAGGACAGAATGTGGAAAATACGAACGCTAAAACTTGAGGCATCAAAACAACTGACAGCAAAGTGTAGTTACCATCTGTTTAAATTAATTCTATTTCACTTCAAGGAAAATTTTTAGAAGAGCAAAAAGCATAAAGGCATGGACAGCATCACTCAAACTGCTTTCCAGCTTCACTGCTCTGAGGTGATGAAAGACAAGATGATCTGTGATTTGAGGAAATGACAGCTGGTGCCTGTACCTCATAGGTGACACCACTGTCGGTGCCAGCATCCCAGGGGATCAAATCCTGCACGACTTTCTGGACCCAGCCACAGTCCTTGGTGCAGAGATCCTCGGCAGAGAGCCCCACGTTCCAGTCGGGGCTGGGGCCCAGCATGGTGAGGAAGGACATCAGGTGCCTGTGGCGATCCACGGAGAACTCGGCAGAGGGAGCAGCTCTCCTGCAACCAGAGAGGAGGGAGAGCAATGAACCCAGGGGTCTGCACTTCAATAGGTGAAATATGGAAAGAGACAGAAATATTGTACGTGTAGAAATATAATAGATGAAGAAATATAATTGATATAGACCTATAATAGATATAGAAGTATAATAGATATAGATGTATAATAGATATAGATGTATAATAGATATAGATGTATAACAGATATAGAAATAAAATGGATATAGATGTATAATAGATAAAGAAATATATTAAGTGTAGAAATATAATAGATATAGATGCATAATAGATATAGACCCATAATCAATACAGATGTATAACAGATATCGAAGTATAATGGATATAGAAATATGATACAGATGTATAATAGATATAGAAGTATAATGGATATAGAAATATAATTGATATAGATGTATAACAGATATAGAAATATAATAGATATAGATGTATAATAGATACAGAAGTATAATGGATATAGAAATATGATATAGATGTATAATAGACATAGAAATATAATTGATATAGATGTATAATAGATAAAGAAATATAATAGATATAGAAGTATAACATATATAGAAATATAATAGATATAGATGTATAATAGATATAGAAGTATAATACATATAGAAATATAATCGATATAGATGTATAATAGATATAGAAATATAATAAGTGTAGAAATATAATTTATATAGATGTATAATATATATAGAAATATAATAGATATAGAAGTATAATAGATATAGATGTATAATAGATATAGATGTATAATAGATATAGAAATATAATACATATAGAAATATCATCGATATAGATGTATAATAGATATAGAAATAGATATATAATAGATATAAAAGTATAAAAATATAGAAATAGATATAGATGTATAATAGATATAGAAATAGATGTATAATAGGTATAGATATATAATAGATATAGAAATATAATAGATATAGATGTATAATAGATATAGAAATATCATCGATATAGATGTATAACAGCTATAGAAAGAGATATATAATAGGTATAGAAATATAATAGATTCAGAAGTATAATAGATATAGAAACATAATAGATATAGAAATATAATAGACATAGATGTAAAGTAGACACAGAAATATAACAGATATAGAAATAGAAGATATAGACGTATAATAAATATAGAAGTATAATAGATACAGAAATATAACAGATATAGATGTATAATAGATATAGAAGTAAAATAGATACAGAAATATAATCGATATAGAAAATATAATCGATATAGGCATATACTAGATATAGAAATATGATACAGAAATATAATCGATATAGATGTATAATAGATATAGAAGTAAAATAGATACAGAAATATAATCGATATAGACATATACTAGATATAGAAATATGATACAGAAATATAATCGATATAGATGTATAATAGATATAGAAGTAAAACAGATACAGAAATATAATCGATATAGACATATACTAGATATAGAAATATAATAGGTACAGAAATATAATCGATATCGATGTATAATAGATATATAAATATAATAGATACAAAATTATAATAGGTATAGAAGTATAATAGATATAGAAATACAGAATTTCAGCACTGTGCTTGTGTATTAGTGGGATAATGATAAAAAAAAATTGTCAAAACACTTGCAAAAATTTGGGCTAAATGCAGAGAACTACTCTGATTGCTGGGTCACTTTTTACCCCCACTCCCTGAGCTAATATGAGTTCTAATGCCAAAATTTCTTGGAAGTGCTACTGTAAGAATTAATGAAGTTTTAATGCTCATGGAAGTGAGAGATGGGGGTCACTGAACCCTGGAGGGTTCAGCCAAGATTCTGGCAGAGGATGTGAGAATGCCTCTGTGCATCCCTTTGCCTGGGGAAGGATCTGCTGAACCACCCCTGCCATGCTGACAGCAGCTCCACATAAATTTTTATTAAATTTATAAATAAATTCTATGCATTTTATTATTTAAAATCAATGGAAGCTTCTATTCACGGAGCCCTTCATGGCATTTTTCTGGTGAGAAACAACAAATACAGAATTATTTAAAATATTATTTTGGTAATTCTCTTCTAAATTCTGGCCTGATATCAACCCAATTTTTTTTTCACCTACAGCACTTGAGTCAAGTCGAGATTTTATTGTTTTTTTTTCCTTTCAATTTTATGCCCAAGTACACCGGTTCAGAGCATCTAAAGACCACATTTATTTTAAATGTGAGACATTTTTACAGTCTTATTTGTCCTTCCTATTAGAGTCAGATAACCAATAATAATGCCCATGCATGCATAATAGTGAGCAGAAACTGTTCTGCTGTAGTCATAACGAGTTTATTCTTCCCATAAATGCTTATTAAAATGTGGTATTTATTTGTGGATTTTTTCCTGGCTCAAAGCACTCTCAGTACATTAAAGTTTCAAAAGTAAGATATCTAAAAGTTAGCATGTTTAGCTCCCCTTTAAGGGGCAAATTAAGGATTTGCTAATGTGTAAAATGTTCTGGCCACTTCTGTTCCAGAGTCTTTAGAAGTTGTTTCTGACTGTGTAAATCTTACATTGAATTAAAGACTCTGAGCAGAAGAATTGCTAAGTATTTGATGTCATTAATCCTGCATTTCCAAGAAATGAAAACGATTTATTTTTTTTTCTATTAGAGATAGAAGTCTGATTTCAGTTTGTCTAATGCAAAGACATAAAATAATGAATGACAGTATCAACTTCCCTCAGTGAATGCAGTATCTGATATATTTGTCAAGCACAGAGCTGTGATTAGTCTCAAAAAGCCTATTAGCTGACTTAAAGTAGCTAAAGGATTTACTGCATTACAAGGGTTTCTGTGAATTCCCTATAGGAATTCTGTATTTCCAACAGGCTAAGCAATGCACTGTAAAAATAACAGAGAGATGTGTGTTTGTGTAGCTGATCTTCAGATGGAGACTTATAATATACATAATATTCATCAGGATGTTAATGTAAATAAAAATATGTGTGTGTTTAACTTATATCTGTATCTAAATTATAACTATGTGAGTGTTGAAACTCTGTTAAGGAACACTCCAGAGTGAGTCTGACTCTGCCTCCAGGACTTTGCTTGTGTTAAATATCACTCAACTTTAGCCTGCCATCATTCTCCAATTCAGAGCACTTTGCCAAAAATCACTTAATTCTGCTCCTTTGTTAGGGCAGTTAATAATGGTATGGCCATTTTACTGTATTTTATCCTGTAACAGGTTAAGACAGAAATTGAAAATTCATAGAGGACAAATAGAGCCTTCTTTCTCTTCTCTTCTCTTCTCTTCTCTTCTCTTCTCTTCTCTTCTCTTCTCTTCTCTTCTCTTC